>NC_083614.1:12485064-12810064 GCF_963584025.1 Labrus mixtus
AACCTAGCTGGCATGAGAAAGTCATGGGAGCAAAAGGCGAGAACCAAAAAAAAGAAAATCTTGAGGTAGGATACTAAAACAAGCGACAGAGGATTCCTCATTAAAAGAGACTCTTTCATAAATAAATGATCCATTATTTCTATTTATTATACAGAATGATGTTCTCAGCTTTAAATCAAAGATTGCATGCAAAACATTTTTAAAAGGAAACTCCTCACCCTGTTTACGAAGTTTCTGGTCTCCTCTATGAGTTCCTTGATTCTCCTGATATTTTCTGTTATGTTGCCAATAGGGGGCGCTTTCCCACTGAAAGCCTCAACTTCTGTGGTTTTATCTTTCAACACAGGGAGGGCTGTGATCAAGTTCTTCACTGGAACAGACAGGAAATTATTTAAATGAATGAAAAGATAGTTTCTAAAACATTTTGACCATTTAATACTCACCTGTCAGGTTGGCATCAGTCAACATTTTATCTATATTCACACTGATGTTGGTTAAAGTGATTCTGTCCACCTCCTGGCTGACTCTCTTCAGTCTCTCCGTCATGTTACTGACTGTGGAGCTTGATGCAGACGCAGCAGATTTTGCAGACTCTATCAGAACAGCTGTGTCATCTGAAATCAAAAAGTTTTCATTATTCACTTTGACGCTGATACAATTCAGAGATGCACTGATAATTCTGTTTCCTTTGTTAAAAAAAATACATATATTTAACGACTGAACTTGGGATGTGTGCAATCAGCCGGGTAAATTATTAAAGTCAGCAACGTCGTTAGTTTGCTCCCAGACTTACTATTTGGTTAAACTAATTTATAGGGCTGTCAATCGATAAAAACATTAAATTACAATAAATCGCAAAATTTCCATTGTAAATCGTGATTAATCGCATTTTAACTACATGATTGAAATTCCTTTATTCCCTATTTAAAAATAAAAATTGTTGGGCTTTTATTTTTTTATTTTTGTACTGTCTTTAGCTAAAACTACTTTATACAGTATGGTGTTTGACTTCAACCCTGATTTTATTTGGAAATAAAGTAAGGACCCTCTAGATCAAAGATGGGCGACTTTGGTCACAGCAAGGGCCACATTCATTTAATTCTCACTGCCAGGGGGTCAAATTGTAGGATACAAAAACGATTACAGTCAATTATGTCTCAAATTTAACTCAACATATACCAGTGATCACATATTATTATGGACATATTTTTAGTTTTCATGATTTCATGGCAGATTTTGTCATGCTTTCCAATTAATTGATATGAAAAAATTGACTTGAGGGCCACGGTGAGGGTTGATGCGGGCCCCATGTGGCCCCCGGGCCACCAGTTGCCCACCCCTGCTCTAGATCAAAGGTTACCAAGGAAAATGTAATTCGAGTCTTAACGGATCAAAAACTCAACAGCTCAAGAATTTAAATGTTTGATGTCAAAAGGTGTACATTACTTTTGGCTTGTCAACTGAGTTTTCCGGGCAGGTTTTTTTTAAATTTAATTCACAAAACAACCTTTAATTTAACCTTCTTTAAAAGATTATATTTATTAATTTTGAAGAGTTTTCTCCTTGAAAGTCTCTTTAGTTGTTTTACAATCACAAACCCAGTAAGAATGAATTTCTGACTATCTTAATCTTCATGTCAACTGTGCTGCACATTTAAAGTGATCCACTGACCTCTTCTGATGTTCCTCAGGTTGTTGTCGACGGTCAGGATGCTTGTTCTTAGTGATTTTCCTTTTTCCTTTTTCTGGTTCACATCCTGCTGGCTCGTTTCTGTATTCCAGAGCACTGTTCAAAAGAAAAAAATATTTTAAAGCATGCAACATTTAAAAAACAAAATGTAGTGTGATGTGATGTTTTTACTCACTGTTGCGCTCAATCTGAGTCTTCATTGCTTCTTTCAATTGATGAGAGGAATTATCTCTGAGAGCTGCAGCCCTGTTGTTTAGACCTCCCTCCATCATGTCCTAGTTAATGGGGAAGAATTCATTAGTCTTTTTTTTTTAGAATCACCAGGGAATCCCTAAAAGTAAAGTGGAAGCAGCTGATGGTTGCAACCATTAGGTCCAGGACAAATTCGCCCCAAGGCAACAATAAAATGTATCATATCGTACCGTATCATATCATATCATATTGTATCCTACAACGAAGAAATAGTCTATGAGAAGGAGGATTAAAACAGAGTTTGTAGTATGTGATGTTGAAGAGGTGAGTTTTTAGGGATTTCTTGAAGGTAGAGAGTCTGGGGGAGTCTCTGATTATTTTTGGGAGTGAGTTCCAGAGGGTGGGAGCGGTAATGGAGAAGGCCCTGTCTCCCCAGGACCCCAGGATAACCAAACTAAACATGAGCAAAGCTTCAGATCATGAGGTAAACATCTGTTGGAGTAATTCAGGATGAGTCTGCAGAGGATGCTAAAGAGTTCTGCAAATCACGCGATAGTTCCACAATATGAATCCAAAACTTTAACAATCCAGCTTCAAGCATCTACGTAAGCTGCTAAAACCTCTAAAACCCTTTTCAAACATACAGAAATCTCCTGAAAAACTGGGAGATTTGGCTACCCAGTGACTGCCTAAAGTTTCTGCACGCGACCACTACGATCTCCGTGCACATAATTAAACGGCTGCATTATGTTTTCTGTTCATCAGTATGTTGTTCTCCTCTCTTTTGTGGATGTTGTCATTCCACTGGACTACACATAGCATTGATATACAGGCAAATATTCTCATTATAACGTTGTGTAGCGGACTCTGTTGCTTCGGCCGCTACTTCCATGTTGTTTATTTACGTCACGTCTTATGTCGGGAAATCCCCCGAGCCCCCTCCCCTCTGACAGGGATAGTCTCCCGCTGTGAGGAGCATATGTGAACGACTAGGTCGGGAGAATCTACGGAGCGGTTCTCCTGTAATTATCTAGATATTATCCGGAGTGCATATGTGAAAACGGCTTAACATAGGCTCTCTTCTCCCAGCACTGGAGAGCAGCCCTCCCCCTGGCAGGAAGACTTCCAGAGAGCTGGCCAATCAGAAGAAAGTAGGCACCTGGTGAGGGGGCCTTAAAGAGACAGCAGTTCAAACGAAGCATTTCAGACAGAGGCTGAAATTAGGGTTCTTACTGACGCTAGTAAAAGATAAATTGTGAATTTATTGAGCTAATATGGAATCTTTAAGGAGTTTGCATGTAAGTTACCTGTACGGCTCGATCAGTGGATGATTGGGTTTGATGTGCTTCCATTTCTGCCTTTTCTACGGCATTGATGATGCTGTTATAAGCTCCTGTTTGCATGACTCTGAGCAGGTCAGTGCTGTTGGTTGCATCACGAAGCATTCTGTGAAAACATTGAACATGGTGTATCTATATATTCAGCATTGATCTAAATTAAATTGATCTTTGTCCTGTATCTCCCCTGCTGCACACTCACTGTTGAATCTCTGCTGCCTCTTGGCTGAGCTCCATTGCGTGCTTCTCAGCCTTTGTCATCACATCCACCTTCCCCAAAATGTGGATTTTATTTAACTTCCTAAAGAGTTCCAGTTTGGCACCGTCCATCTGAGCTGAATGATTTTCAAAATCCTGCAGTTTACAAACAAGAAACTTAGTTTTGGTACTCTCCAAAGCATTTCTGATGGAATCCCAGTTGTAAAAGATACCTTCTTACTTTCTTTATTTCCTCAAGCATTAAAAAGATGTCTGTGACATTCATTAGCAGATCTTGAGTTGTGTCAACCACAGGACGGAGTGCGCTTTCATCTTCCTGCACATGAGCGTGAAAATGCTGAACAGAAGAAGAAACGATGAACAAAAAATTATGTAAAAAACATCCTTATGACTCTAAAGTTGGTCCTACTGTACAGTACATCAGAGCTTTATGATATCACCTCCAGATGTTGTAGGAGAGTATAACCCTTCACATTTAGTCCTTTTGTCCTGTTCATTCGGCCCTCTGCATCTGACAGCAGCTCAGTGATCTCTCTAAGGGAAGAATCTGAGGCCTTCAGAGCGTCTGCAGCCTGATTTAACACAGCGACAGGATGTGACATGTTGCTCCTGATCAGGTCCAACACTGAGGAGAACATACAAGTATGAAGTGTTGAGTCAGTCTAAACTGTTACAATTATAAAGGGGGTTATATAGATGACCATTACTATCAATTATTCCTTTCCTCTAATGTTTTTTTTTTATCTATCTTTATGCTGTTTATGTTGTCACCTTACAAAATGAAAATGAGAATAGAAATAGAATGAAAATAGAAAACAGTTAGTTCAACCCGAAAAATCTGAATGGACAGGAGGCATTCAATGAGCGCTGATAAAGAGCAGTCTTTTTCAAAGTGGCTGTACTGACCCCCAAGGAGTCGCATGGACCAGGGGGTGCTAGGAGGATCCCAGAAACTTGGAAGTGCAGATGTTTTCTGTCTGTCTGTTGAAATTTACTTTTCCAGTCATCATCTTTAAAATCCCCACTGAATCCCACACCACGTTCTGTTAAGTGTTTACTTTATGTGCCATCTTCAGTTTTGTAGATTTCTCTTTTGTAACCTACGGTTGTTGCAACTTTTTTTGTGTGCCTTTTTTCTTCTTTCACACAGTAAACAGACCGACTGCGAATGTGCTCGATGTCACCTACCTATAAATTAAATATCCGACCAGTAAACAAAAAAGCTCTTACACGTGTGTGCCTGCAGCTGCTCTCCGTCAGTTCCATCTCTGTGAGCTCCGCAGCTTCGCCCCTTCAGGCGCTGCACCATCCGCTCAGCCCCCTCCATCATGGCAACTCTGTCTTCTGGCAAGTCTCTGGATTTCACCTCGGTCTGCTGCTGATTTATCAAATCTGATGAGGCAAGATCAGAGACACTGTGGATGAGACATTTGTGATCGAGATCACTCTGACTTTAATAATAATTTAAGTTCTTTAATAAGTCCAACACAGTTCTATGCACAACTGCAGAATAGTGTTGTTCTGGGTATACATGCATATCACATTGCTATATGTGTACCTGTTATTGCTGTGAGGAGAACTGCAGTTTCCGAGAAAAATGCCTCCACCATTAACTTTGTCCCATTCACGTTCTGCAATACTTTCTCCACGTCTGATACAGTTTTTAGAGTCTGAAATATTAAGGAAAAAAATAAATGTTTTTGGGATGTGTGGTGTCACAGAGGTAGCATCCAGTTTGTTGACTTTTTCTAAAAACTGCTGCATGTGAACCTGAATAGACCAGATTCGTATTATAACATCTGTTCTTCCCTTAAACCACAGTTGCAGCCATAACAATATAATAATAATGAGTGGATCAACTATGAAATGACTATTTTAAGGTGGAAGAGTCATTTATTGTTGCTTTCATCACTCCTTGATGTGATGCAATTAATTATTTAACATTTCCTGCCGAGTTTAATGATTCAAATTCCCGCTTTAGTACCACTGCAAGTAGTTGAAAACAGATATTTGTATAAAATGTAGAAAGTTCACTCATGTACCTCTTCACTCAGGTGACTGAGGTCTTCTCCATCAACACCTTCATCTTCCTCCAGCCGTCCAGCCTTAGAGTCCAGGTGTCTTAAAGCAGAGGTGAACCTCGGAACCAGAGTCTGTAGAACAAAGGAGGGAGGAAAAGATTCTGGATAATCATATGAAAATGCATCAAAGGCCAGTTCATAACTACACAAAGATAGCTTAAGACCTGCATGAAGCATTACCTTAGTTTCAGTCATGTTGTCCTGCAGGTGTTTCAGTCTGGAGAATGAATTCGGACTGTTTGAGATGTTCTGCAGCTGCTGTTTCAGCTGAGCCAGGTCATCGTCCATGTTTTCCAAGTCGAGAAGTAAGTGCTCAGGGCAGCTGTCACATTCTGTCAGTGATTATCAATACGGTAAGTACTGCTCTTCTGTTCTCCTTTTCGTAACTAAAAAATCTAGTACAAGATTATTTTTTTGAACTCACCGTGGCAGTGATCTCCACAGCTGCTGTCACCAGATGTGGTGCACTCTATAAAACCAAACATCATGCCAGTTCAAATCAGAAAACCTTTTCAAATCAGAAGACCTTCTCATCTATGATCAGGCAGGAAGCATCAGACAAAAAAGATGCTATCATGTATTTGCACATTTAAACGGAAGCCCAGAGTGGACATGTATCCATACGTTTTATTACACTCTATTTTCCTGAGATAATGGGGACATTTTGTTTGTTTTCTCAAGGTCTTGACTACTTTAGGAACCAAAAATCTGGTTATGTTGGCTATAATTTGGATCATTTTTTGTTGTCCTATACGGAAGCCCTAAGAGGACATCTACGTTTATTTACCTCCAGTTTCCCACATCAAGTTATAATTGGTTGATTTCTTGAGATCTCGACTTCTTTTTGTTGTTATTTTGAAATTAAAATGCTGGTTAATTTTCAAGCCTTTAACTGAACGACTGAAGTTGACTTATTACACTGAAAAACCTGTCCTTTTTGGGATAAAGACATAAATAGTAAAGCTTGCAAGATAACAACCTAAATTGACTAATAGCCAATGGGAAAAAGAGCAAAATAAAATGTAGGCCAATGTATGTCTGCTTGGGGCTTTCATAATTGAAGTTTATGGAAATTAAATGTATTGTTTCAAAACGTGTTCAGTGTACTGGGAAAAGTGATGCTATAACTTTCTTTACCTCCTGTCAGTGAATCACAAACATTCAAGCCGCCGTCTGTGCAGTTGCAGGGCCTGCAGCTGCTTCCAGGCACCTCTGGGTTGCCATAGTAACCAAACGAGCATCTTAAAGAGTGTAAAACAAAAAGAAAAGGCTGTTGTGGGGCTTTGATATTTAGGATGAAACAGTTCTGTGCACTGAGAATGATAATGAAATTTTAAAAAATGTGTCACACACCTCTCACACCTGGCTCCACTGTAGCCACGTTTACACAAACACTCAACCACACCTGAGCCGATGTCCAGACAGGCCAACGCAAAACTACGGAGACAGGGAGAACATTTTTACACAGAATCAGAAAAAGATTTGTTTGTTAAACTGAGCTAAAAAAAAAAAAAGAGGCTGACCTTTTCCATGGAAAAGGGCATGGACATTCCCTGCAGGTCCTGTTTGCTGCATTCCCATAGAAACCATCTTTACAGCGTTCACAGCGTCCCCCAGAGGTGTTGGACTGACAGTTCTAGAGGTTGATGAAATCGAAAACGTGAACCCACATGTTTTTTGTTCAGGTTTAGCCAACAAATAGAATAAAGTGTGCGTGTGTGTGTGTGTGTGTGTGTGTGTGTGTGTGTGTGTGTGTGTGCGTGTGTGTGTGTGTGTGTGTGTGTGTGTGTGTGTATAAACCAACCACACAGTCCCCTGTTTGCTCATCACACTGATCAGAGAGGCCATTGCAGTCACACGGCACACACTGTCCTCGGTGTGGCCCAACAGTCTCTCTGTAGAAACCTGAGCTGCACTTAAAATAAACAGAGAGGGATAAACAGTGGACCTTCAGAACCTTTAATACAGGTGTATTTATCTATAGGAAACATAAATATAGTTTTAGCCTACATTACAAGGTATGGTGGCCTGGAATGTCAACTTTACAAATATTTTAATGATTGCTAAAAAAAACAAAGCATGCAAAAAAATATTCCACGTAAATATTTCAGAAGGTGAAAAATATTTCACAAGTGAAATTTTTTCACAGAAGGTGAAGTAAGCAAAACATTTTTGATGTTTCAGGAAATATTTTTTTTACTTTTTATGCATTATATTAAACATTTTTGCATTAATTGGATTACTTTTGGTGTCTGGTAAAGTGTTTTTTGCAATCATGAAATATTTGTACTACTTACCCTTTAGGGCCTCCATAAAACTAAGTTTTTAACTTATTGTAAAAAAAGGTGGACATGGATGAAGACAACAAGAAGGAGATTAAATCTTAAGAGATTGTGTTACCTGTTGCAGAACAGCTGATATTAGGATCCACATAAGGGGATTGAAACATGTCATTCATTGAGTATTTTGTTATTTAAATCTATATATTTGTGTTTCTCTAATAAAATTGGCATCATTGATGGTACTGCATTTTTTTCTCCATTTAAAGTCACAGTGAACTGAACCTCAGAAAGCATTTAATCATGTTTGACCAAATAGATGAATCAAGAAATCTCCCCCACCGGAGGGGCATCCTTGACATAACTTTATGTTTGTATCACTGGATCACCATTTCTACACTAGAAGGGCACTGCATGGTGTTTTCTTTAATAAGAAGGAATCCTAAAGGCTGCTTAATGTATGTTCCTCACTCCCCAAGTTTAGTTTTTGCCATTTCCTGTTTTATTTTGTAGTTTTTGTCCCATGTGCTTCATATTTAGTTTCGCTCATGTTTCCATGTGATTGTGTACCCAACCCTGATCGTTTAGTTTCACCTGTGTCTGATCACCGCAGTGTATTTAGTCTCTGTGTTCTTTCCCCTCTGTGGCAGTTCATTACATCCTATACCTGTCAGTGTCTTTTAGTGGATTTTGTACTTTTTCCTCCTAGTGCCATCATGTCTTCACTGACAGAAATTGGTAAAAAACGTAATCTGCATTACCTGATTTCCACCTGCATTGCTGAAAAAAGGATCACAGAACTTCCTCGTGCTGTGAGTCTTCTGATGAATCTCGTGAAGTCTTTCAGGCATGTGCCTACATTTTTGATGTTTTACAGAAAGACAAACACGAGGCAAGCAAAGAATAAACAACCACGCTGAACTGCAAAGCAGGAATGTTTTCCTCTGCATCATAATCTGTTCAGGAAGACAAGTGAGCGTAACGATGGAAAAAGTGGTCAACTCAGGAGCAGGTGAACCTTGGAGCTGTTCATGTGTGAGATGCATAAAGAAAAGCAAGACGACATAAATCCATGAATGCAGTGTGTTGATCTGTGAGGGCTGATGCAGAGTTGGGGTTCAAGGTTCAACAAGGTGTGGCTGCAGCTGCAGACAGGTCCGGAGTGTAAATGTGTGAGCTGTGTTTGGTTGAACAATGCAACGTGCAGAGCAAGTGACAAATACGCAAGAAAATGTTCATCATTTTATTCCAATGTAGTTTAAGGTAGAAAACAATGCAAGAATATGCAACAAGAAAAAAAGAAATATTGACTTGTATTTAAAATACAGAGCACCTTTTGTTGTGTATCGGTCAAACAGAGATCAAAACAGAGGGTGAAACACTGAGGATTTGAATATGTTTTGCTCGCCAACCCTCTAAATAAGACATTTATTCTCTATCCACCAAGAAAAACATTCCTGTTACAAAATACAAAGGTTTTGCAGTCTTGAGAGTTAAAAAAAAAAAAAGGAATGGTTTCATTTAGTATCTGCAGACTGTAAGTGATTTGTTTAAAATTAAAAAGTTGTTATCATATTATACTTTAATATTCTGGGTCATTACTCATATTAACCTCCAGATTCTGACCCTTTTTCTTTCATTTTATGGCTTCATGATTGAAAAGCAACAAAAAAGAGATATCGCAAACATGTTTTTAACACAAAATGTGTTATTATCTCTCTCTGGACTTTCAGTTGTCTTTGTTGATGCTTTTCAATAGGAAACAGGTCAATTAAAACAGCTGTCAGAGTCTCGACATTCATATGACTCACAACCTGGAATATAAAAATATACTGTCACAACATTTGAGTTCTCCCTGATTGGACCTCCCAAGAACATGACCACAGTATGGTCTGTACTGATTAATTGAATTAAATGTGACGGTTTTAAATTCAATGTGATTGGATAATGGTGATGTTTTGAAGCAAGATTTTGTAACATGTTGAAGAGCAGAAACTGTGGCTTTAAGTGACTACTCTCGTTTTGTTTTAATGACTCTTTTGTTTTATTGAAGAAGGAAAAAAGTTTAAAAAAAGATGAATTTGTACCATGGACTGCTGTCTCTTAACTGAAGGGTCTGTGAAGAAGTTTATAGACGAGGTGAAACAAAACTCCAGACTGAGCTCAAATTGGCTTCTTTCTCCTTTTTAGACAGGGACACCCTAAAAAATGTATTAGTGCCAAACGTATCGTTACATCGATGGATTTCTTTGTCCAACATTGAATCTTCTCTGGTGATCAGTGATTAGAGTCAGTCTGTATCCTGAGAACAACATTGTAGGTTTATACACGAGTATTTGAGCATAAACTTTGATCTTTTCCTTTTGTTTGATTAAGTTTAGGAATCAAGATACTATGTTCATGAAAATGTCATGGTTTGGGTTTAAGAGATCATCGCTGAATTGTGGTTGCACAGGGGGCCCAGCAGATTCCTCTGTAAAAGAAAATACGCCTCTCAGTGACGGTCACTGAGTTCACATCAGGACGCATCACTTTGTCCTGCAAAACTGTCATATACCTGGGAACCATGACCTGTTATAAGATCACCAGTGGATTATTTACAGTGCAACAAAGTCAGCATGGTAAATACAGCCAGCGTCACAGTTCAAAGTTTAACTCAAATGATCTGTGGATTAATAACTTCCCCCCAAGCAAATGCATGAGCCGTTTTCCTGATTAGTTCAACCTTTTTGAACAAAGCTGTGACCACACTTCAAGGGCCTGTGTCATTAACAGCTTTTTTTTGCTCTGGCAGTGCCTACAACCTGCTTATTCTGTTGCTAGGTTACGAAATTGAACTTCTACGTCCCTTGGTAATTACTGTTAGCTCCTTGTGCTTAATCTCACCCTATATTGAAAGAAATATCACAAAGGAAATGTGAAAACAATGTAAACGAATCCCTCAAAAAGACGAGTCAGATTACTTTCTCCCCCACCATTGTTGTTAACAAGGCTGATTTCAGAAGTCCCGCTCTCTTGATTTTGATTGATCAGTACTGTAGAAGTGACATTGATGAGCGCTGTGTTGTTCTAAAAGTTGAGCTAGTGCTGTGAACACACTGACCAAAAACAGCTGATGCTGAGGGCGTTATTACACTCAGGATGCTGAGCGTTGAAAACGCTGAACTTGAATTTAAAATAGGCGCTGGCAGCGCAAAAAAACGGCTTTAATGGACACAGGCCCTTATGGGAGAATGCTACATGCTGTTTAGCATTTTGCTGGATTGCTAAGCGTGTCGTATAGTACCACACGTGGACAAGAGTCCTAAAGTAAAGGGAAGTCTTTCCGTAATGTCTGCTATAGACAACTACACGTTTGGTAACATTACCTTCAGTTAGCCACAGAAACCTGCAGGTCAAACCGGACCAAGACAGAAAAAACAAGCTAATCAACCTTTCAAGCTTTTTTTTGTTTTGTTTTCAAGGAGAAATGTGTTTCTGCTTCTGTCCAAAGTAAGATGATTTTTATTTACTTTAAGTGTTGCCACAGAGCAGGGTGTATTGAGACTACATCCCTGAGAGAAGCACTGAGTTCACTGTTAATTGCTGATATGAGTCTTTGAACGTACATTACAGTATGAGAAAGATTGAGCAGGGGGTTCAGAAAATATGTGAGACAGGAATGCTTCAGAGATGTCGAGGACTGAAACAGGTTGACCTGATGTCAGTCCAACGGAGGTGTTAGCATTAGCGCTCAGAATCACAGAACAGGATATAAAGCGTAGCTCGCGATGCCACACGTGTTGGAGCCGTCTCGGATCATTCGCATGAAGCCACCTTCACCCCAACTTGAACCCCAACTAAAAAGAAAACAACAGAGACTCATTTGAAAACAAAACACAAGAAACACTTGAAAAGGTGATGTATTAGCAGTAATGTCTTCAGTTTATCCAATGCTTTTCTACATATGGAGGATTAATCTGACCTGTTTTTGATGATCCAGTAGTCCTTGCCTCCTTCAGAGCCATATCCAACCAGTAGCACGGCATGACTAAGATTGTTCGGGTTACAGTTCGGTTCTTCGTAAATTCCTGCAAAGGAAATTTCAACCTGCTTTCAGAGTTTTGCCACCTTGAGGTGGGTACACAGTAGCCCTTTTCAAAATGAAATTCCACAACAATACCATATTTGCCTCACTGTCATCACGCCTTAACACATTCATATTGATTCCGCAACGGCATAGTCTGTGAATTGAAATTGCCTGATAAGGCGTCGCGGAAGCACAAGAGAGCACAGCACAGCATTAGCTCCACATACACACTCAGTCAGACTTGCGCACACACAGAGCACTGTTTTGGGTGCAAGGAAGACATAAAGTATTGATAACAGGTTCCAGAGTGATTTTTTTAAAAACGGCACAGTTTAAGTCGTCGTGTAAATTGTCAATATGCAGTTCATCTGAAAACAGACTTTATGCACATGCATAATGGTTTGTGAAAATGTCAACTGGCATGACTCCCAATGGCGTTAGCTATTTCTGTATGTTTACGACATACAACTCACATATTTGCAGATCCATCTTCAGTACGGAGTACTTTTGAATAAGTTACCTGAGCTGTAAAACAGGAAGCTTGAATGATCTGCATCAAGGGCCACTGTGATTGGCCCGATCGTTGCCACGGCATCAGCCAGAGCCTGCTCATCTCCTTTAGGGATGAACCTGTAGTCTTTGATGTGAGCGACTGCGAGCCTGCTGTCATAGTAGCACGGCTGAGTATCCTGCGGAAATAAACACACAGTTTTATTGGCAGGCTGGTCACTGAATGAGGAATTGTTCATCCATCCTGAAATATCAGGGACAGCAGGTTAAGCCTCACCACGGAGGTGTATGGGTACGTGATCGTTGACTGCAGCCCGTTGCTGACCACGTAGTCGTAGGCGTTGGCCATCCAAGCGCCGCTGCAGCCGTAGGTACCGTAAGATTTGGAGCAGTCCACCAGGTTCTGTTCGCTCAGAGAAATGAGCTGACCTGTCCTCTTGTATATTTGTCCCTCGATGGCTCCTGTAGTGCTGAAGGCCCAGCAGGAGCCGCAGTAACCCTGAAAGGAACAATTCAAACATAATATGAAGGTGTCCATGACTCGGACAGGTTGAAACAAACTCACGGTGGAGATTCTCACCTGGTCCTTCACCTCGGTCACATAACCCAGCTGCCTGTAGTCCACAAACCAGCTGTCAAACATCTTGGCATTGTTACGAAGCTTTCGGGCTGAGACGGTCCTCCCTCTCTTCACAAACTGAGTGTCGATCACAGCACCCTGCAGCACCTGGTACTCCTGTCTGGTCTACAAAGGTTGGTTAAGTACATCACTTTCTGGTAGTTCATGGATCATTTTGTAAATCAATTCATCAAAAAACATCCCTTTTTTAACTTCAACTGCAGGACTACAACTAGTTTCACCAGTTTCTCCTCCTTTTCCACAAACCAGGAGTACCGCACATTCCTTCAACTCAACGCCATGTTAACTAGTTTGCAGCTTCCTGTTTGGTGATTGCGCGAGACCACTGTTCTCACATGGGTGAGAATAGGACTGCCTAAAATCAGCTTGTATTGAGTTTTATGACCACCTTACACCAAACAATAAACATCATAGCATGCGCCAACTCTAGAAAAACCCTTATGATTTTATTCCGACTCATGCTTTCATTCCAAATGTATCTGTGACTTTGAAATCACTTGAAAAGTAATTTGGTGTAAGAGCAGCATGACCAACCAACATCTTTTTTTTTTTGTTTTATCTCTTGCCAACGTTAGTAACTCATCAGTGTGAGGCTTCTCAAGTTCATCAACAGGCCTACTTGATGTTTACAGTCAGTAGGATTTGATGATGAGAAAAAACCTTAATTTTTAAAACATTTGAAATGCAGCTCTGTGTGAGGTTCAGTTGAGGTTGCAGTTCTCCATATTTACCAGGTCTCCATATTTATTCATGAGCATGGTGAACGGCCTCCTGCCCATGAAGAAGCCCTGATTATTGTCCTCAATGATCCGTTTGTTCTCCTCCCAGATGACTCTCCTCTGCATGTCATCCTGCACGTTAACACACAACAAATCACACTGAGTTACATCATGTATTCACTCTGATGTTGTGGCTTTTTATTTCACATAGATAGAGTCAGTCTGACCAGTTCATCATAGCTGATCCCGTTGCTCAGCTTCCAGATCTCCCACTCAGTCAGGACGGCCTCGTCTGAGTCTGACGCCCCCTCCTGGGGGCCGAGCAGCAGGACGTAGAGCAGGGCTGCTCTCAGCAGGAGGCTGGCCTGCTGGGCTAAGAGGAGTCAAACCATCAGTTTGTACCTCAATGGATGTGGTATTAAGTCTGTATCAAAGCATAATCCTCTAACTCCCTGATATATTCATATTTGAGTTATTTTATATTATGGTTTTAATTTTGAGAAGAGTTTGTGGATGGTTATACATCTATTCTATAGTGTATCTATCTCTTTGGACATTCATTTTCAAACGTTTGTGTTTAAGAAATTAGACAAAAACAATTGTTTGAAATACAGTTTTTGCAGTAAAGTCAACATGTCAACATGTCAACATGACTATGTGTTGAAAGTTAAAGAAAAATACTATTATTATGACTTAAAATGTAAGATATAAAAACAAGCAACATGTTTGATGTATTTTATGCTGTAAGTACTACATGATGTCGGTTTATCAGGACACAAATTATACTAAGTTTTTCTCTCATAACAGATCTGAAACCAAACACACTGTTTTTAAATCATCTCCAGCATTTAAAACAATGACGTTCTTGTTGTTTAATTGTATATTAAAGATAAAATAATCCCTCTTGTCCATCTTACCTGCATGTGTGTGCTTCTGATTTGTTCCCATGTTCTGAGATTCCCTCTCAGACCGAGCATCCAGCCTCCTTTTATAGTTTCTCAGCAGGTTCCTCTATATTTTACTGAATCCCTAAATCAACACGTCTGCACACAGCTGAGCAGGACATTAGTCAACAAAAATAAGATGCTTTCGCTGCTCCTCCTCAATAATACCTCCATAATCACTCACAGAGAGCTAAAGCTGCAATATTGTTAATCCCTCAAATACGGGTTTATAATCCACCAATAACACCTGACATCAAACTCTCCAAATCAGGACTGGAGCAGGTACACACAACACCTTTTATATATAGATAAGAGCCAGCACATTAATGCATAAATAGACATGCATTTAAATCCTGCTCAAGCTAAAAGTAAAGAAGTATTATCAGTGGGAAAAGTAAAAGTTCTGATTCTGAAGAAAGTCTCCTGTGACTCATGTCTGATTCTTACTTTGTTAACACATTCATGTTGGAGCTGCATTCAGAGCATTCAGACTTTGAACTGTAGCCTATTTAAACAATCGAAACGCATTTTTAGTTAAGACTATATTTTTCAAGTTTGCTGGATGTGTCATTTCTTACATCCAACAAATAAAACTATTACTAATACTAATTGGCCATAAATAAATTTAGAAAACAAGCAACTTATATCAGTTCTTTAAATATGTTGAAGTTGTTGAATACACAATTAGTGAAGTCTGCACATGAGTATTCCTCTCTTACAAAGGGGCATCTGACAAATCTTTAATGTAACTCAAAATAAAAGGTAAAAGTATGTCTTATTTGTACTTAGTGACTGCTTGGTAACAGCCTGATGTGTGGGTTTATAAGGAGTGGATAAAATATGGACATTTGGTCTGTTATAATGTTATCTTCCTGAGTTCCTGCCTTTACTTTGTCCATTAAAGCACTTTGTAAACATCTGGTTAAGATGGTGCTATATATAAAATAAAGTTATTATTATTATTGTTTGTGTCATTTGAGGCTGATGGGATGAAGACACTAATCATAATCATAATGATGATGTGGAAGTAAAGGGTCACACGTAACCATGGCATGAATAACCTGCTGGAATAGAAAGATTTAAAGAAGACAGCAGCTAACATTAGCAAACAAAGAGGGGGCAGAGCAGAGCTCCAGATGTGACCAGGTGATGTTAACAGCTGATGAGAATAAGTGTGCATGAGTGCATGGGACAGTGTGAGAATGAACAATAAAACCAACATGCAGAATATAGTCTTCCTGACTGAACTTCATAAGAGCTACATGTAACAGATGCATGTGTTGTGGTCTGATGTTGAGGCTGAATTTCTATGGTGGGCTGACGATTTTACACCTCAATTGGTTTTTAATTTTTTCTTTCTTGCTAATTATTTTCTTCTCTCTATTTAAACTTTAAAAAATCCTCCTGTGGAAAAGTGTTTTAATATTTTGCAACTCCATAGAGTGCATGCTTGTACATACTTATATTATTTAATATAAACTAATATAGTTACAAAAACACCTTGAACTTAATGAGCTGCTCTCATTGGATGACTTTAAGAGGATGTTAAATGACTTGGAGGCAGACACATCAGGCTGCAGATGTTCTAACAGATATATGTATGACTTTGGGCAATCTTGAGAAATATTTGCTGGTTGAATTTGTTGTTTTGTGTCTGTTATTGTTTAATAATAATGTACTTTGTATTATATTTGTATTTATGGCTGCTCAGGGTTGATTCTCACTTTGTTAACTGTGCTGCTGACTGTCTCAGGCAGGACACTCTTGGGAAATAGTTATAATTTTTAATGTAAACGAGGTTTTCCTGCTTAAATAAAGGTTATATTAAACATTTGTAAAAAATTACATAATAATAATAATGCATTTAATTTGCAATTGATGTACATTTTTCAAATGCAATTCACTTTTCTGTGGAGCTACAAACTACAAAGTATGTTAAAGCAAAAATAATTACAAACGAGAGTCTGGAGTGCTCGGAAGTTCCAACAAAGTTGTGAAGGAGCTCTGTGGGGAAACAAAAAATCCAAAATGTAAAAAAACTAAACAAAAACAAAAACAAGGGACACTTCTGAAAGACGCTACCCATGGGTTTTTACCCAGCTTTTTGATGGCCTGTCAATGTTTTTAACAGTTCCGTGATGAAATAGCCAATTTATGGTGTGTCACCTCTTTGAACAAAGTGTGTTGTTGACTCGACTGCTCTCTAATCTAAAATGAAAAAATTGGCCCAATGACACGTTTCAGGTTGACACCAGACACTGCAGTAAAAAAAGAAAAAAATGGAATATGTATATAATGTTATTATGTTTTATCTCAAGTGTCCAGTCATCTCTGCTCCATCCCGCAGCGTCGAGCTGAGTGACTGTATGTTAGAGCTCTTCAGCGCCCCCCAGCGGCCCGCTCTGGTCCCCCGTGCAGCTGTGACTGCAGAGGATGAGCTCAGCTGACTTTCTGTCTGTTATTATGTCCGCGATCCGCCAACACCCAGACTCGTCTCTGCAGACCACCAGCTCCTTTAATGACCGCGTGCACAGGAGGAACATGAGTCACCTGTGAGCTCTGCAGGATGTCTTTTAAGGTAAATCATGTTTTTCTGTCCTCAGCTCCTCCAGGCTGCAGACAGGGCCTCAATGAGACATGAGATTACAGCCGCTTCCTCCTGCAGTCTGCAGCTCCTCATCCTCAGGTTTATTTACGACGAGGTGGATTTAACTGCAAGAAACCGAAGCAGGATTAAATGTGATGTTTATCGACTTAAATGCTATTTTTTTCAGTCTGGCACTCTATGCACGTGCAGATATAATAAGCTATAATGTAATCGCACTGAGAGTCACTCACATTAGAGTCATTCAGATCACTATAATCCTTTCTTATATAGAGGTGTTTGTTGGATGATTGATCACCTGTCACACCTGATCAGACACTCTGAGCTGTTTACTGTGACTGTGTGTAAGACTATAATGGTGGTGTGAGGTCAGAGGCTGTTGTGTGTATTTATTTACCCTGCAGAAGGACACACCCCTGTCTAATGCTGTGTTTTGGGCAGCAAGGAAGGGGAACCTGGCACTCCTGCAGCTGCTGCTGAACAGCGGCCGAGTGGACGCAGACTGCAGAGACAGTGTACGGATGCCCTGCATGTCCTGGCCGCTTCGCTGCACGCTTTCCCCATAACTCGCCTGTGGTAGGGAGACAGAGTGACTTACCTCTGTGCTGCATGTGTGTATGTGTCAGCTCAGCTTCACATTTATGTTTTGTTTTGTTTTTCCATAAAATGTGAAGGATTCATGTGTTTAGTCTGCAGAAATCAGCCTTTTCTTCCCACATGTTTTAATTACTTTTGGCTGAGTTACCACTGCAGGAGCTTTCCCCAGGGAACAGTAACTTTAAGAGGTACTCTGTGCATTTCCACTGCAGGGAACTTTCTAAATTAAACATCAGAAACATGAAAAGGTCCCTACTCCAGAAGTAGTGCTTTCTGAAAGTGCAGGGCCCTTCGGGTGGTACTAGCAGGTACTAGCAGTATTTATAATTGATTGCGGATCGGCAGGGCTGAAAGTACTTTAAAATGCTTGCCAGTACTACAACACAAACTGTCACTTAATATTGTTCACCTCTCCTTGGCTAAATGCATCCTTGAAACAAACATTTCAATATCTGAACACCTGTATGAAGTAAAGAAAGGTGCAATGAATTACACAGCAATACCTGATGGTCACCTCACACACAGCTTTCCTGAGCTGCCGTCTATGTTGTTGGAATAAAACAGAATATCAAAAAACTTTTCTATAAATTTTACTTGGGAGATTTTGCAACATATGTCTGCCTGCCAAAACTCCACAGCCCTGGATCTCAGTCAGCTGCAGCGCCCTAGCGCTCATGTTAACTAGCAGTAATGAAAGGCAGTTGGGCTCCGTCCAGATCGGATCAAAACCCAGCACAGACGCTTCAGAAGCAACTCGGATCAACAATGAAAGTGCGACTGTGACTGGTTTTGAAAGTGAGTTTTGGCAGGCAGCATCTCTCCCCTTTCTCCTGCGCTGTGTTACGCCACTGTTTCTTTCAGTGGTACCCAGTAATGGACCGTACATGAATACCTTCACCCCTGGTGATTGGTTGAGTAATCAATAACACTCCTGAAAGTTTCCCGGAAAATTTCTGATGAATGTTTCTGCCACGCCACATATTCAAGTTATAAACAGAATAATGGAGAAGAACCTAATGGTGAACAAAAAAACATGAAGAGGCAGTTTCATTTCATGCATGGAGATTGCACCATTGGTGTGCTTGTTGCAGGATATGAACGTCATCACTCCATCCTGCTTGTCGTCAGTGAACTTTCCTGAAGTTTTCCTGTTGCATTCATACATTCAACTCAAACAAATTTTAAGAGGAGTTTCTTGTGAGTCTAAAAGCACTTTTTAAGATGTTTTTTTTTTACCTCAGTGGAAATGCAGTAAACAGTGGGCCATAGGAACCTATTAGTTCCCTTTAAAAGAAGCCACTGGGACCAAAAAAAATAATTCTGGTAACTTTTGGTGGAAACACAGCATGTGATTTTAATTGAATGTCTCTTTAATTATTTTTTTTAGTATGGGACCACAGCGCTGATGGTGGCGTCTTACAGCGGCCATTATGATTGTGCCAAAGAACTGATAATGCAAGGAGCTGACATCAACTATCAGAGAGAGGTATGATTGGAAAACACCTGAATATGCCAGTAGAAACAATACAAACTTGTCTTGACTATAAAGAGACAGTGAATCTCAGATATGGCAGTGAACAGACAACCAAACATATTTGTTAGAATATTTGTATTCAAGCTGTGTTGAATCAGAAATTAAATTGTTTTTTTTGCAGTGAGTTACTTGAAGAGTGTTAAACACAACACATGATGATTGGCCCCTCAGAATACGTCTGTAATCCAACAGTTGTTGAGGTTGAAATGCAATAACTTAATTGGTATATGAGATTTTACCATTTTTTAAAAATAGATTTATGGGCTTATAGCTTTTATTTGGACAGGACAGTGGAAATCGAGAGATAGAGTGGGGACTAACATTTGAAACATTTGAAAAGGAGTTGCAGGTAGGACCTGAACTGTGGATACGATTATGGGTTTGATATGATTCCAGTATGATTCGATTCCAGTAAAATCATACAATATTGATAGCTGACACCATAACAACAAAAATAGAAGCCTTAGTCAGCCAGTATTGTGTAAATTCTTGTTTTTAATGACTAAAAGTTGCATGCACACTATCTAAATTGGACAAATACATTAACAACTTGGCAATGCTGAAACATTTAGACTGCTCTCTCCCTTGCTGCAACTTTTTGAAAAAAAAAAATAGACTTAAGCTTTGAGGGTTTCTTAATCTTTGGTACTCTTTAAGGTATGATATTAAAGGAGGTCTTGTACCAAACTTCTTAGATGCCTGATCCAGGAGTAACCTAGGTGACGCGCTTTGCCACAGTTTGTAATCAGCCTTTTGCAAATGATTGGTCGCCACACCTGATTGCAGTTAAAACTCTTTCTTTATTGATCCATAAAAACAACAAAGCTAATTAAAAACCGTAAAAATGGAAAATAAAGAAAGGTGCACAACCTTACACTAATGGCAATTCTCTCACTTGATCAGTCAAAAACATTTAGTCCTTCCAGGATCACACACCTCACCTATACAGTGACTTCCAAACATGTATACCTGAGCTGCAGTCTTACAGTGACACCCAGAGTCCAACACTACAACAACATGGCAATATAAGAAACCCCTATTTCTTAAGCTCTTACAAATGATGAATATATCGTTTAAACACAGGGTATTAAAAAGGATGTAAGTATTGAAAATGATGACAACCTTAAAGTAGAGGGCTTGTTTTTGAAAGACAAGACATTGACCTATAAATTAAATAGCTTGTCCATTGGGGGGAAATATGGCAAGCTATAGTCCAAAACATACACTTAATTTTTTTCATCATCTTTTCCAGACAGGTTCCACCGCTCTGTTTTTCGCCTCACAGCAGGGACACCAAGACATCACAAAGCTCCTGTTTGAGTTCGGAGCCTCCACAGAGTTTCAGACAAAGGTACGCAGCAGTGTCGTACATCTGTATGAGAGTGGGTGTGATGGAGAGAGCTGCAGACTGTGAGTCAGAGGGCTTGGTGCCAAACTAGGAGACAAAAAGGATGCGTGATATCTGCTCCTCTGGCTGCTTTTTACACCTCTGTAGATTCTGTATGTGTCCTCCATGCAGCATGAAGCAAACATTAATGAATGTGAGCTCTTGTCGTTTTTTGTTTGTCAGGACGGCGGCACGGCTCTCACCGTCGCCTCTCAGTACGGACACTCCAAGGTGGTGGACAACCTGCTGAAGAACGGAGCCAATGTTCATGACCAGCTCAATGTGAGCGCGTACACATCTTCAGCCTCTTTTAAACATGCCTCCTCTGCCTGTCTGTCCGTGTGTGTGTGTGTGTGTGTGTGTGTGTGTGTGTGTGTGTGTGTGTGTGTGTGTGTGTGTGTGTGTGTGTGTGTGTGTGTGTGTGTGTGTGTGTGTGTGCGTCTTTGTGTGTCTAAGAAGAAGAGGAGAGTTAGTTGCACAAAGTGTCTCTGCAGCAGGAATCCAGTCGCTCAGGTTTCTGCAGACTGCTGAGTCAGACATGACTCATTTTTGGCAGGAATAGAATCTGGACGAGGAAACAATCAGACTGCACAAACAATAACAAACTGCTCCTAACCTTCTTAAAATACCCTTTTTGTTTCGTTTAAAGCTTCTCTAACAAGCAGGAAAGTAAAAACGTGTATGAAAGTTTGTTTTGTGTGTTTCAGGATGGTGCCACCCCTCTGTTTCTCGCTGCCCAGGAGGGTCACATAACTGTGATTCGTCAGCTGCTTTCATCCGGTGCCAAGGTTAACCAGGCCAGAGAGGTAATGACCTCCGTGTTTAATGGACACAGCTCACATCTGCTTTTCAACATCCCTACAGGTTATCTCAATCCTGCATCAGCTCGAATATCCACCTCCTCCCTCTCTTCTCCTTTCTCCCTTCTTCTCCTCTGCTTCTCTCATGTTCTGCAGGACGGCACTGCCCCCCTGTGGATGGCGGCTCAGATGGGTCAAAGTGAGGCGGTGAAGGTGCTTCTCTTGCGTGGAGCAGATCGAGACGCTGACAGACAAGTATGCAGGCATATCAGAGCTAGTAAAGTTAACAAACTTGTTATTTTTAGGATAAATTATTTGTGTCTTTGAGTGCCTTTGCTTTTACTTTCTTCCAGAAATGTTTAAGTATTAACTGCACTTTCAGAAAGCCTTTTGCTATTTCATTAGCGTTGTGTTTAAGGACCTAATACATGTGATTAGGTAACAACTGCAGGAAGAGTTCCACAGTTTACATTTGATCATAGTAATGCAACAGTTTGAATTCAAGGTCTGTTGAGTTTGAGCTTTGGATTTTTTTCAGCATTTCTTCAGGAGATAAAGTCTGATCACTTTTGATGAGCAGTTTTCTTTTTTTATTATTATCCTGAGCACTTTAAAGTGTTAATGTGTGAGTAAGAGTCTTTTGTCAAGGGTTATGACTGGATTGTTTTAACTGCACGCATGAACAAGAAACTTTAAAAACACAGACACACACAGGCACAGTTTCTGAAATCACATATCTGGGGAATTCATCCAGTAAACTTAAAACCAGATGATCAGAGGAGATGGCAGGTGTAGCTTCTTGCTATTTTGCATAAGTTTCACTTTGACTTGTCAACAATCGGACATTGAACATTTGTATGTATCTGTTCCTGAAACGTTTCTGACGTAGAAACCGAGCTGTTTCAGACAGCGACAGATGCATGGGGACTTTTTGCTTATTAGTGGAGTTATAGATACAAACTCTAGATAAATGTGTAAAATACATCTTTGCAATATCATGACACAAAAGTAGGAAATATGGCAGGGTGCTGTGAAACTGCACCTACTCTGGGCATCAAAAGTTACACTTGGGTGCAAATTCTGAAAAAAGGACTGAAGAGATAGTAGGACACCAATTAAACTGGGCTAAAAAAAATGCAAAAAAGAAAACAGACTGAGACTCTCTAGGTGTTTTTGTGCCATGATTAGATAGGACAGCTGAAGACAGACATGGAATGTTTGGAGGAGATAGTGGGTGATGACCTGCGTCAAAGGGCAGAGGCCGGACTTGAACCCGTTACTTTTGATTAAGACAAAAGCATCAGGTGCTCACAGTGAAAAAAGGTGAATCTAAACAGTGACATTTGTTACTGTTTTTATTCACAGGTTTGCACTGTGACCACCTGATGTCATGTAAACATAAGCAGTCATGTTTTTTTTTCATGTGTCTTTTACCTGATTGTGCGTATGCATGCTTCTACGTCACCTGGCTGAATGTCTGATATGTGATGTCTTCAAAAGCCACAGAGCAGGTGAGTAAGAGGACCTTTGAGTGATGATGTAAAATAATGAAATGCTGTCTGTATTTTTTCTTCTAAGGATGGATCCACGGCGTTATTCAAAGCAGCTTTAAAGGGACACAGCGGCGTCATCGAGGAGCTCCTCAAGTTTTCTCCTTCTCTCGGCCTTCTAAAGGTAGACGATGCTGCAGTTTGTTTTTTATGAAGGGAAAGAGTTTCATGAAACAAAAAGAAAGATAGCACTCTTATTTCTGCAGGATTATAATAGAGCCCCTGCTAGGGAAAACGCTTGTGGCCAGTGAAGATATAATTCCCTCAATAAATGTGTCATTTTGGCGCTTGCTGTTTTTTAAATTGATACAAAAATAGGAACAGGTAGGTGTTTACTGAACATGAGAGACATCAGAGTTGTTTCAACCTGCTCATCAGAGTCTGACCAAAAGTAGCTCTTGAAAAGTCTAACTTTCCAGCTCTGGATAAAGAGCAGGTTTATATTTAGTGATGAAGTTGTTTAGTGATCAACACAACACTGTAAGCATTAAGAACACATGTAGGTTTGTATTGGTTGTCTGCAGAACGGATCCACTGCCCTTCATGCTGCTGTTATGGGAGGAAATCTACGATCTGTTCTGCTGCTGCTGGGAGCAAATGCAGACCCAAAGCTGCCAAACGAGGTGAGACACAAATCATTGAAGGAGGAGAAGATGAACAGACAGAACAGAAGCACACAACTCGAGCTGCTAAACTTTCTCTCGTGTGTTTCTGCAGAATAACGAACTCCCTGCAGATCTTACAAAAAACGACCGCATCCTGAAACTTTTACAACCAAAAATGTTGAACGGAGACAGTTGATGACCGCTGTGATGACGCCTGCCTGTAGCACACTGATGAGGGAGAAGAAAACAATGACAAATCTACAACATGTACTGTACATGGTGCCTGTTAATTCAAATAAATCTGTAAAATGTTGAATAAATGGACTAAATCCAGAGCAACACAATGTGAAATGAATTCCTTCTTCCCTGTGCGTCTTCACCCTCCACGATAAATGCCTTATTTCTACCCTGGGTGTTGTCAAATATTAGAGATATTTTGCAAATTTTTTCTTTGTCTTCCTTTTGAATAGATGTACAGTAAGTGTAAATGAATAAAGTCTAAATATTCAACCAATAAGTCTTAAGTGTGCATGTGTATTTCATTTTTCATTTCATTTTATGTGTCGCTCTCACTGTAATCTTCACAGTTTTTTGTAAAAGAAAAAGATTTACAATTTGATCACTATTTGGAAAGAAGCAGGGAGAAGACACATCTTATTTTGTGAGCCCCTTTCCTCAAAATACACGTTAACAATAGACGTTCATTCGAATGATTATTTCTTAACAAGCAATATTTTAGAAACATAGAAACAAAAACTATGATAATTGATACAGAAGTGAGATAGAACAAAGCATTAGAATTAAATAATGAGAGGAGGAAGATTTTTGATCCTCAGATGGCCCAGATCCTCCTCTGTAGTACAGCAAAAGAAAAATAATACTAAGCAAATTCAGAGTCTTTGACTACATTTCCCCATGAAAAAAAGAAAAATAAACACTAGCTGACAGTTGCATAGAGTCTAATGATTCTTTCCTTATACAATTTCTTAAACTGAAATATATTATAGCTCTTCAAATTATCAGGTAGAGAATTCCTCAATTTGATATTAAACCACAGAAACACATCTGCTTTAAAATCATCCTAATATGTAATTTCCTCCTGTGTTTACAACTTTTGAGAATTTGCTGGTCATACTCTGCTTTTTGCCTTGTATATAGCTATGTTATTTAACCAAATCTTTCTGCTTTAAAATGCTGCCTGTTGGTGTGCTCTCTGTAGTCTACTTGCAGTATGTGTTGCCCCCAATTTCCAAACAGTAACTTAGGAAGTTTAATGTTTAAGGATGGAGTCACTTTTATTTAATAGTCATTGGCATGTCATAAATTGCAGGAAAACTCCTGGTAACAGTCTAAATTTTACAAATATGTATGTTCATGTTGCCAATGTATTGGTGCATTTTAGACTGTGTAGTTTATAGGCCTGCACACTTGCTCAATTTTGATAAAATTATCACCTGAAGAAGACCTCTAGTCGAAATGTAGTGATGAGATCATTAAAACCCCTTTTTTGCGTCAATTGAGCAAGTGTGCAGGCCTATCTTCTTTCTCAGTTTTGCTATTTTTGCACTGCCCTGCACCTATACGTGATGTCTCTTTTTTTAGTTTAGTTTACCTGCAATTTCTGATGGAATCATTCCTCTCCTTGTGAAATATATGTCGTTTTTTTAAGCTTTGGTGCTTTTCAATAAATTGATTTATTAAAATAAAAAAATATGTATTGTTAGTTTTAATAGATTTTAGTTTTAGTTTAGTAATTGAGATTTACTGTATTTGAGACTTTATAATTAAAGTTAAGCTCTATGTAATAGTTATTGTTGAATATATTGAATTTTACACAACGCAAAACAATCAATCCAAACATAAGCTTCCTGTTATTTACTTTGAACCATTATTAAACGGTATAGCCTACAATCATTTTAAATATGTAATCTATAAATATAACCTCACAGCAGCTGTTCCAGATGACAATAACGTGACGTCACGGTACCATCCCGGAAGTCACAGTGCCTTTATGTTGACGCGGAAGTGAGACGATGTTTGTGTGATTGAAGTTGTTCTTAAAGTAAACTTAGTGGTAGAAAGAGGTAGAAAAACAGTTTAAAGTTTTATCAAAAGCGAGTTTAGTTTGAGACACACAACAAACCTGATGGCAGGAGGTAATTTACAGGTGAGTGTTAAACTTTTTACTGAGCTAACAAATAGCCGTCCGGTTATATAACAATAACACTGAGTGTCAACAAATGATACGGCTTTATTTATAATTCTGTCAGATTGTGTATGTCTTTTTAAAATGGATATTTCGGGGTGTAAGGTATATTTATTTATACTGTAGCGTCTTTTAAAAAGTCGTCAACAGAGATACGTAACAACATACATAAGTATTCTTTTAATGCAAAATGTCGAAAGTTAAAAGCCTACATGTCTGATTTAATACAATGATTTGAAAGTGAATAACATGCTTTCAGAAGAGGTGTTACTGGTTTGTTTCAAACCTTTTACAAGAGAGTTACATCTTAAAGTGTCCTCAGCATCTTCTCAGTAACTCATTACTTCAGGATAAATCCAACAGGGTGAAAAATTATTTACTTCTAAAAGTTAGTAACTTTGTATTATTGATGTATTCTTGTTTTTATGTGTTAGTGTTTCTTGTAACTGAATCTATGTGTTTTTTGCTCATTTAATTTCCCCTCGGGGGTAATAAAGTTCAAAGTTTTTGTGTAAATGGAAAAAAACTGGCAACCCTTTTAATTTCCAAGTAGCAGTCAGTTTAGAGAGCCAGTCTAGGCTGCCTTTTGGAGCCAGTTGGTTCAGGGGTCTGATTAGGATGCCTCCTGGTCGCCTCCCTTATGAGGTCTTCGAGGCTAGTCAAAGTGGGTGGAGACCCAGGGGTGTACTCAGGTTCCCCCAGGAGGAGCAGGAACATTTTGCTTGGAGATGGACGCTGGGATGACTTGATTAGCCTCCTGCTATCTAAACAGAAGAAAACGGATGGATGGATGGACTTTTCCAATTTCCTTCAGCCACATTTTGTCTGTAATGCCATGGGGATATATCCCTTTTAAACATCCAATTTAATGATTTACACCCTTAAAACGATTTCAAGTCTAGAGAATGAGCACTAATAATGATCATTCATAATGATGTACAGTGTTGGATACTTACTTTACCTCTGCTCCTACACTGCCTAATTGTGTTACGCTACTATGAAGCTTCATGAAATAATTTTATGGATTACAAATAAAAAAACAAGTAGCAATTCAGTTCGAGCAAACTTATTTTTAATATTTCTGACACAACTATGACCAAAGAGAAAGAAAAACCAGGCAAATGAAAAGTGTGTTAACTTTTTCAAGTTAAAGTGCATGTGTAAGTATCTACTTCTAAAACGTATGATGAGTTGGTTTCTTATCCTTCCTGTTGTCTTTTCACAGAAAGCTATCGATCTCGCCACCAAAGCTTCAGAGGCGGACAAAGCCAAAAACTATGAGGAGGCTCTCAGATATTATGAGAGCGCAGTGCAGTACTTCCTGCATGTTGTCAAATGTAAGCCGCTCGTATAAGTGTTTGATTTGTGTATTTTTATTGTCTAACGTTCACTTTTGGTAATTGCAGGCAAAGTCCTACACATCTGAATTGCACAGATATGTTGGCAACATATTTGTGCAATTAAGACAGTTTGACAGCTTTTGGTTAAAAATAAGATTGAAGATCTGAAGTACTTTCAAATCTTTGGTCCTTTTTGATACAGTCGATCTTTAAAATAAGAGCTTGTATTGTTTTAAAACAAGTGAAATTAAAACCTCTGCCAACATACATGAATCTAAGCTCCACGCTGTGTGGCTTTCAGACGAGGCTCAGGGCGAGCGAGCTGCGCAGAGCATCAGAGTAAAGTGTGGCGACTACCTGGACCGAGCGGAGCAGCTGAAGGAATACCTGAGGAAGAAGGAGAAGAGTCCTTCAACCAAACCAGTCAAAGAGTCGCAGTCTGGTGACAAAGGGTGAGACTCATCAGTAACACTGTACGATTAGTTGTCCTGGTTGTATGTTGACGATTCAGGCTCATGTGAAGGTTTGTCCTGCAGGTCTTTTGATTACTTTATAAAGTTTGCTACTTATTAGTGGGGAACTAAAGACAAAGTTCAGTCTGGGACTGATGTGTTGTTTTTAGAGACATGTGGAATGAATAAGTCCTTTTGACATTCAGTTTACTCAAAAACAGAATTGTCTGTATTTTTTTCGTCGAACAAATTAGTTGAATTGATTTCCTTTTTTTAAAAACTTCAATACTAACCTCCTTGATTAATGTCTGGCAGTTTTTTTTCTTCTATGTCTTTGCTGCTGTATTTGTATGTACATTACCTCCAACTTTAGAAACAGGGATTAACGTAAAATCCATTTTGAGAAATGTTTATTGTATGCCTATAGATCTTATAGAAAACGCACTGCTAGGACACAAATCTTAGCAAGTAAATTTACTTAAAATTTACGTAAAAATCTGGTCATGTAGGGTGAATGTGGCTTATATTACTCAGTCCTCGATACCACGTCTGCACATGGTCCATAACGCGGCAGCTAGGTTGTAAACAAAAGCTGGTCATCAGTCTCATATCACTCCATTCATTAACTTACAGCTCAGTTCAGAATCCATTTCAAAATTGTACATACAAGGCCCTGAATGGCTTGTCTCTGGTGTACATAAGAGATTTACTGAGTCCTTCTTTAAGCAGCTTCCCTCTCAGATCATGTATTCACAGACTTTTACCTGTTCCTCGCTGATATTTTAAATCCAGAGGTGATCTTGCGTTTGCAGTAGCAGCTCTTAAACTCTGAAACAGTCTTCCTCTTAACATACGCTCTGCTGAATCCGTAGTTTCTTTGAAACCGCTGCTAAAAACTACGTTTTAAAGGTCAACATTTTTCAATCCTGTCCTTCTGTGCCTTTTACTTAAGTTTGAATGTATGCTGATTTGTGTTATATGTTTGTATGTGTGTGTTCTCGTCCACCTGTCCTTGCTCTGTGACTACGTGTATCACTATATAATTAAAGTTTATCAATATTTAAATTTTTGCAGTGTGTGACTGAAAATTCACCTTGAAGCTACTCACTGCTTTTGTACTGCCTTTTGGAGCTCTTAAGTTTGGTTTTGTGGCTGTTGCCATGTTGGTTTTTTGGATGCAGAAGGGAACATATTTGGATGAGACAGTGGAGAAGGAGAGGAGTTAGCGTCTCCAGACAGTATCTGCGTCTGCACTCACCATACATGGCTTGTTAACCTACGTAAGATTCAGCCCTGGGCACAGACAGTAAAGCTGAGATAACTTAATGTTTGCTGAGCTCCAACCTGTCTTCCAGTATGGTCACTTCTGGCTTAAAAACAACAAGAACACGATGACAGCCTCAGAGCCAAACTCAGACTTTAAAAAGGCAGTTAAACCTAATGCGAGGTGTTGTCTTTTGATTTTTCAGGGATGAAAACGGGGACGAGGGGGATGAAGAGAAGAAAAAGTTCCAGAATCAACTCTCAGGTAAAAGATGCTTTCACGACTCGCTACATTTAATGACCACATCGGCAGACAAAGAAGTAAAATGTGTCACCCACATTAGTAATGTTTGATTAAATCTGTCTCTTCTCAAGGTGCCATCGTCATGGAGAAACCAAACATAAAGTGGGACGATGTAGCTGGACTTGAAGGAGCCAAAGAAGCTTTAAAAGAGGCCGTGATCCTGCCCATCAAATTCCCCCACCTGTTTAAAGGTATAGCAAAATGAGTATGTCATAATGTATGTTCTAACGTGTCTTAAAGTGATACACTCTCCTTTATCGTCTCAATTGTGCAAATGTAAAATGTTGCCAACGTATTTGTACAATTTTGACCATGTGAAGGAGTTTTTGAAGGAGTTTTTGATGATTAAAAACAAGAAATTCCCCGACATCAGGGCCTAGGACTTCTATTTTTGTTGCCATGGTATCGGAGCAGGTATTGATAGCATCAGATTTTTACTAGAATCATGTCTGTGTAGGAAAGAGGACTCCTTGGCGGGGGATTCTTCTGTTTGGACCTCCGGGAACAGGGAAGTCCTACCTGGCTAAGGCTGTCGCCACAGAAGCAAACAACTCCACCTTCTTCTCCATCTCTTCCTCCGACCTCGTGTCCAAGTGGCTCGGGGAGAGTGAAAAGTGAGGCCCAGCTTCCTAACATAATGATAAAATACAGCAAACAGAGATTTAACACGTGTTGGTTCTTTCTAAAGGTTGGTAAAGAGTCTGTTCAGTATGGCCCGAGAACACAAACCGTCAATCATTTTCATCGATGAGATCGATTCTCTCTGTGGCTCCCGGAGCGAGAATGAGAGCGAGGCAGCGCGAAGGATCAAGACTGAGTTCTTGGTGCAGATGCAGGGTGAGAAGCAGGAGATAACCTGAAGTAGTTGTTGTTTTGTTTTGATGAGGTGTTTGAGATTGTGTTTCTCCTCTCAGGTGTCGGGAACGATAATGAGGGAATCCTCGTGCTGGGAGCCACAAATATACCATGGACACTTGACTCTGCCATCAGGAGAAGGTGAGTTTAACTTTTCTTTTTTTCACAAATGTCTTCTAAAGACATTAACAGGAGGAATTTGCTGCTGGGAAGATAGCTTTGTCAAAATGTGCTCCATAGCCAGAGAAAGTCCAGGAAAAGGGCGGGGTCCTTCTCCTATGATACCTATCACGATGTGCCTGATGTGCCAAAACATGCAGTACTTAATGATTTGTGAAATCTTCTGAAGCGTAACTGCTTCAATGGCATCATGTTAGCCCAGGCGGCTGGCTGCTCTTCTGATCTCAAAATCTCTGTTTTTTTCTGCTGTACTGTACCATCACAGGTATTGGAATTGTACCATATTGTCTAAAATGGTCTTACATTTTATAAGCCATGACGTGATTTTATTACTTTCTGAAAAATGATGTCCCATTGATTCAGAATTTTGAAGTGATTATTGTCTGGATGTAAAAGGTGGAAAATGTCTGTCTTAGGTTTGAGAAGCGGATCTACATCCCTTTGCCCGAGGAGCATGCTCGCTCCTTCATGTTCAAACTCCACCTTGGCTCCACCCCTAATGGGCTGACGGACGCCGACTTCATCACTCTGGGCAAAAAGACAGAGGGTTACTCCGGGGCAGACATCAGTGTCATCGTCAGAGACGCTCTGATGCAGCCAGTCAGGAAGGTTCAGTCAGCCACACACTTTAAAAAGGTAAAAACAAACCTGAGCCTGTTAATATACCTGTGTGTTTCAATTCCACGGCAAGGTCCAGAATCATGAACTATCTCTGCACTCTTGATTAAGAAACAGTGAAAATATCCTGAACTTCTAAGTGTGTAGGAATTGATTTCATATCTGATGTTTCTTTTTGTCTTTGTACACATTAAAACATTCTGATGAAGGTTCGCGGGTCTTCGTGGAACAATCCAGACGTTGTGGTGGACGACCTCCTGACTCCATGTTCTCCCGGTGATCCTGGCGCCATGGAGATGACGTGGATGGACCTCACTGGGGATAAACTTTTAGAGCCGGTTGTGTGCATGGTGAGCAAAGCCTTCTGTACAAATATTTTACAAAAAGTCCACTGGAACAAATAGCCTGGAAAACCGAGCCTGAGCCTCTACCTCTGTTAAGCCTGGCTCACACTGTGCGATTTTTCCCCGATTGTATAAAAGTCGGGGTGGCATGTCGGCTCACACTGTACGACTGAATCGTTTACAACGCCCGACCAGACCTTGCGATTTATGTGCTCACGCGCACGACCCGAGAGTCGGGCACGGCCGGAGAGCTCACACTGTACAAGTGAAATCAGGACGGAGCGCTGACAATTGTCAATAAAGTTTCATTCCAACGGACGGCGGTCAGTGAAAGAGAGGGAAGTCTAAGTTGTTGTAGGATATAGAAAAGTTGATACAATCGTAGATATATGGATACAAGTTTCAGAAAAGTGCTGCACTGATGATCTGTACCGAAAACTCAAAAAAACAAAAAATTCCAGGTTGCGTCCTGCGCCTGGTCGCCATGACTACAGTCTTCCCTTGTCTCTTGTCATTATATTGTAGTCACACATAACTTCTGCCGGACCCTTTCATGACGTAATTGTCCAGATTTTAAATTCTAAATATCAAACATGTTTGAAATAAATCGGGGAGTCCCGGACGATCGCCAGGGAGATCGGGGACTTTAAGATTGGATCGTCGTACCACTCACTGAGCAGATAATCGGTTCCGAGCAGCCTTGAGTCGGGAGCGACCCTGCGATTGTCGGTAAGGAAGAATCGGAGCTCAAATCAGCCCGATTATCCTGTAGTGTGAGCCAGGCTTTAGACTCAACAAGCGTCCTCTTTGCTTTAATCATTTGTTTTAGACTCTCATTCAAATGTATTTAAACTAACATATTGAGGAACGTCAGCAGCTTTGTGCACTTTCAGCACCTTTCACTCGTGGAAAAGCAAAACCATACTAGGTACCTATGTACACATTAAAATCAAAACTTTTTTTCATTTTGTTAAAAATGAATGGTATGCACCCCCACATTTTTATTTTCTTGAATTATTCTCTCATAATGTCAGTATTGATTTTGGCCATAGACTTTATAAAACATGGTATTTTTCTCAGTGACACCAGTGAACTAACCTCCGGTGTTGAAAAATGAAGCCAATGTAGAGTTGCAAAAAACTGCAGTTCCCTGAGTGTCCCCTTGAGGCTGTACTGAAACAGATAAAATCATATCACAGTTTAAAATTCTGGTATTGTGACAACCCTAATCTGATATTTTCCGTGCAGGACGACATGCTGAGATCGCAGAGCAAGACCAAACCCACAGTGAACGACGATGATTTGGAGAAACTGAGGAAGTTTACTGAAGATTTTGGTCAGGAAGGTTGAAAACATTCGATCACTCAAAGCTCATGGAATGAGGACTGTAACTTATGATGTCTTTCACTGTCTTTCACTGTCATGTTTTCTCATTTGATTAATCTTTTTCTCTCTCCTTTAAAAGTCAAAAATGATTAAAAAAATACCCATGGAAGGTTACCGGAACATAAAGCAAAGATAAGAATTTGTGTTACAAATGAAAAGCAAGTTAATAGCACAGACTGTATATAAGAAGTGGACATAGCCACCTATCTCCTGTTTCTTCAAGGCTCGAGTGAAGCATTCATGTAGGCTCCATCTTTATTTTAGAGCATGAAGTGCTGTATTTGATCAAGAGGGTGGAGCCATAGACTGTATGAAGTATGAAAAATGGACCTAGTCTCAGTGACGACACCCTTTGGTTCCTGTAAAGATGTTTTGAGGCCCAGCAATGGAGGTCGCCATGCTGGAAATGCTGAATTACAGTAAATCTACACAAATAAAGAGGTGGAGCTGAGGAGGGCCTTAAGCCTCCTGTCAAACAGCTACCACATGCCCACCTGTTAGTCAGAACAGCCACGCCCCTTAGCCTTAATAAAATCAAAACAGACGATTTATAATTAAATTTACCCTGTACCAATTTTTTTTTTGTACCAGGATGTAAGCATGTTTATTTCTGCTGTAAAGAAGGACATTTTAACATGAGGCTCTATAGGGACTGACTCACTTTTGGAAGCAGCCTCAAGTGGACACTAAAGGAACTGCAGTTTTTAACACTTAAGCATTGGCTTCGCTTTTTAACACCGGAGGTTACTGGAAGAGCACGCTTGTATATCTGAAGGCTTCAACAGCAATTTTTAGGTCAGTCCCAGGTAGCCCCGCCCTGACCCCTCCCCTCTTTCTGGTCTGTTTGACTCTAAATGGGACATAATTTAAAAAATGAACATCATGCTGTATTAAATAAGACTTGAAACTAGAGATTGGGAACATTAACTCTTAAGAAGAAAGTTCACTGATGGAATAAATCAACTGAGAATTGGGACTTTTTTTCTCATAGACTTTGTATATTGCCTCCTGCTGGCCAGTGGAAAGAATGCACGTTCAAGGCACTTTAACTATGTCCACTTGTTAGCTACAGTTCAGTTTATTGTTTGCAGCAGCAGTTAGTTTGCTATCTTTGACTAAAATAATTGATGAAGTTTATCATTTTTGTCAACATACCAACAAATTAGTAATCTGTTTCAGGACTTTTTTTTTTATCACTGATATATTTTATGTTTACATCTTTGTAAGTTTCCCTTTTTCTTTTTTTAGTCCTTCAAGCAGAGCCTTGAAATATAAATTTTAAAGAACAATTGACCTCCATCTTTGTTTAATATGGTGGTGATGCCGTGGTTGATAAATGCACATTTTAAACACAACGTACCTCTGTTGATTGTCTGATATAACGGGAGGTTATTTTGTCTTTAACAGAATCACTTTTGGGCCTTTAAAATTTTTATTTCATGCTGTAAAGTGTGTAAATGCTCAAAGAATTTTAACATGTAAATGTGTTTTCTGGTTATTTTGATTTGACTACAGATATATTGGTAAGAAGTTATTCTTTAAAATAATCATTTTTGGGGCTTTAAAAATTAAAAATTATACGGTCAAATGTATAGAGGCTCAGATTCTTTGAACATGTAAGCTTTTTTTCTGGTCTTTTTTATTTGAATATGCAGAGTTTATGACAAGCAGCTTCTAAAGGTGCCTTCAGGGTTTCTTTGTTTAAATTTAAATAATATACATTCACTACTTTATAAGCATTGCTCATTCTTTCATGTGCTAAAATGTTTGCATGTTTTCTACACTCGTACTGTCAGTGACTGATCGATTGTAATGAACTATTGATCCCGTCAAGACGCTGAAAGCGTGTTTGTTCTCAGTGTGAATTCTGTCTTTGTATTGACATTTTCTTTCGGTGTTTATTGAGGTCACTTGTTTGTTACTATGATAAAACTGATGCCGGTTATTTGCACTTTTTATTTCCTTTAAAAATATTCTGTGAACAAAAAAGGTTGAATAAAAAAACTTGAAATCAAAAACCAGGAGTCGATTGCTTTGTGAATATATTTAATTGTTAAAATACATCTCTTAGTTGACCTTCATATATTTGAATTTGAAACGCGCGAGGGTCTAAATGTGAGTAGTTTTAATAAGAGTAATAAAACAGGTTCATGTCACATGTTAAACAGTTTCAGAAAAATGACATCAATGTTACGCTGCTCACACAAGCTGACAGTTTGATAAATAGGAAATACTTGTATTTATTAGTGTCATTATTAAATATCAATAAGCTGTACCTTTGACTGAAAGCAGACTCAAACTGATTTCTAGTGAATGAATATAATCCACAGAATAATAGAGGTGAGATGTTTCAACTCAAGTGGGACCCAACAGAAGAATAAACCTGATTAGACTTTTTGTGCTGCATCGAATCTACTGACAAACAAAATTAAAAAAAATCACATCAAAAGTGTTTTAAACTATAAGACTGATTTAAAGCTGCCAATGAAATAATGACCTTAAATAAAGCATCAAATAAAGCAGGCATTTAAAGAGGAGCGACGTCCCTTTAAAACGTAAAGCACGGTAAACATGTCAGCGTTTCCTCAAACAGGAAACTATTTGTGATGTCATTAGACTTTAATCACAACAAACTCCTCAGAAAAGCTACAAAATGAGTGATTATGGCTTCATGTGTGTGCGTGCGTACGCTCAGCCCTTTTAACTTTCAATCAGAAGCGGAAAAAGTTCAAGTAGAAATTGAATTGGGCAGAACTCCATGCAAACATATCCTCCATATTGTCAATTTTACTGAGAGCAATCTGATTTAATAAAACTAAAATGAATGTCTCATATGTCAAATTGTTCCAAGTAGATATCTGCAGCTATAACGTACAAGCTTCTACTGTTGACTTTTATGTAAACTCATTACAGATATGGTAACTTTGATCGGTGAAAATTAGGAGTCCACTGATTATTGGCCAGGAGTGAAAAGGGTTCAAAGTTAAAAGGGTTTCACATACTGTTCAATCTTCTGTTCACACCTCTCATCTCAGCCTGCCTCAAACACAAATAACCTGAGGAGTTGAAGAAACACTGCATATTCAAAACACACAACAAACAAAGTGAAGGTACAGTACACGGAGCAACATAAAACATAACGGTAAAAAAAGATAAATCTGCATATATGAAGGAGAAATGTGTGAGGATCTGAAAGTTGTGTGTTTCCTGTCCTTTAAAAGCGAGTAATTGTTGTTTTTTGGTTAATAACATTCATATTCAGACAACACAAAGGGGGCGGGGCTTATGAGAAAGTGCTAACAGTATTGACTTTAAATATTTGTATATATAGGACACAGAGGGAGTAATTCACCGCCAATCACAATCATGCTTCATAGATGGATGTAGCCCCACAGACACATTTCACTCCGGCTCATGTGACGGCACAGAGAAGAAGAAGAAGCAGAAACACGGAGAGCGGTAAAGAAACTTCAGAAGACGGAGAAGAGAGAGCCGAGCGCCAAACCCGTCACTGCTCCGGCAAGCATTCCCAACGCTCCTCCGTCCTCGCGCTGACGCTCCCGGACCACCACGTGGTTCACCCCGGGGGCGGCGTACCCATCTGGACACGACGACATCAGGGAGGTGTCAAAGTTTAGTTTTCAAATATGGCTAAAGCAGCAATGAGCATACATTCTTTACATCTAGTCCTACAGCCAGTTACTCCACCTAATCCATAAAAAAATGACACTACAGAGAGAAACATATCTTTTTAAGTATTCAACGAAACCGATACCTGTTTTGATACGACGACAACACAAATAAAAGTCCTAGGGTTATTTCTTGTTTTTAATTATCAAATCTCGCAGACTGACTTCTCCTAACCAAATTGCACGAATAAATCCTGATCTAAATGTTTTCCAACATATGTGTGCAGTTGAGACAGTGAGCAGGAGTCTGCCTGCAGGTTTTGATGGATTCATTTATCTCAAATGCACCTGTCTGAATTGAATATTTAAGAAAAACACAGTCTCAGTCTCCTGAGGTAAGACTTGAAGTAAAAAATATGATGCTGAAGTAAAGGACGGAGTACCAGTAACAGATTCCCCCTAGATCAGGGATGGGCAACTTCGGTCACGGCAAGGGCCACATTCAATTAATTCTCCCTGCCAAAGGGCCAAATTGTAGTACACAAAAACGATCAATTATGAATCAATTATTTAAAAAAAATAACAATTATGTCTCAAATTTAACTCAACATATGCCAGTGATCAAATATTATTATGGATGTATTTCTGGTTTTCATGATTTCATGGCAGATTTTGTCACATTTTCTTCATGTTTCCAATTAATTGATATGTAAAAATTGACCTGAGGGCCACATTGAGGGTTGATGGGGGCCGCCAGTTGCCCACCCCTGCCCTAGATGCTATAAAAATAATATTTGCCTTTATATGAATGCTACGTGTAGTTCGATGTAATCACACTATCAACAAAAGAGCGGAGAACAACAAACTGACCAAGAGAAAACATAACGCAGACGTTTAATTACATGCACAGAGATTGTAGCTGTCACGTGCAGACAGTCTACGCACTGACTCCAGTCACAGTATATTAACGTCTCTCCCCCTCCTATCGGCTCGAGGTGAATTCTCAGGATTAGATTCTGTTGTTTTCTCACATAGGCCCACTCGGGCTTGCTGCGGAAAAATTACTAGGGGGCTGACAGGAGAGACTCCAGGTGAAGTCTGCGTGAAAAATTTGGCTGCTTGTGTTCGCACATACAGCTCCTTTTTCTGCAAATCTGAAAGCACTAAAAGAATAAGGGGACAAATTTACTGTCTTAAAAGTCCCCTACTGAGATGTCAGATGCTTAACAATATGATGTAATAAATGAGGATAATGTCATCCTCTTCAGCATTCTAGTTGAATAACAATCATATGGGGTGCTTTTTTCCTTATTATTTATATTTATTGTCACTTTTATTTGCACGAAAGCAGGTGACACTGATTCACAATGACTTGTGCTTCCTAAATAGACAGACTGAATCCCCAGAAGTTTAACTCACTTGGTGTTACACTCTGAAGATTAATCGTTCCTTTAATTCTGTGAGCAGTGGATAAGGAGAGTGAAGAAGTGTTTCCCTGAGAGTCAGCTGAATTTGACACTTTTTGCTTATTGTCCTGTTTGACATCACTGTGAACAAACACTCTTTATATGCGATGTCGCCCTTGAGCACCAGCATGAAACCAAAACAACTCGCAGTGCATTGTTGTGTTAGCATGCTAATGCTAGTGATCTTTATTATGCTCGTATCTTCACACTGCATGTAAATTTACCTGAAATGAGCGTGATCTAGTGAGTACAGTATGTTATTCTTCTTTTCTCTAGTCCCTCAATTTAACAACTTTTATACACGAGGGGAGGAGTCAGCCGGCCATCCTGGCGATGTAAACAAACTGAAGATATGACTCGGAAAACTCGGAAAACATCACAGACAGTGGGACTCGGGTGTTACACCCATTGTAGACAGTCATGACTCACAGAGTTATTTTCAGAGGATATACTTGATTTCTATTATATTTAAGTGTGAAAAATCACATATAAAGCCTTTAAGGGATGTCTGGAAACCACAATATTAAACTTGGATACTATAAAGGTCAAACAATATTCCTACCTGTTTTGATACCACAGCCAAAAACTTCACTCAAACTCCTGCACACTGTCTAAATTTCACAAATGTGTTGGGAACTTTTCAGTACTGAAACATTTCCACATATTCGTGCAATGTAGACAGCTATCTCTTTCTTTCTCTTGCTACAGGCTTTTGTTTAAAATATGGCTGAATTTTCTTTTAAAGCTTTGGGTCTTTTCTTTTAAGGTAACGCAGATTTTTACAGTTTTAAATATAGTTTTGTATTGAACATTTAAACAACCTCAGTGTGCCCCGCTTCTCCTCACAAGCCAGCGACTAACACCTTACTCAACATGATTATTTCATTAGGAGCTGAGAAAAGTGCAGATATTTACCTTGGTACTGGTAAGGATAAGCCACAGCGTAGGGCTGTCCGTCAGCAGAGTACATGATCTGTGTGGCCTGAGGTGGAGATGGAACATATTCTCCGTATGGGCCCAGAGAATAAACCTGCAGAACAAGAACACACAACAACACTCTGTTGATCCTCTGTGAGTCCTTTCATTCCCTCTTGATTCAGAAAGCAGGAAATGTTTTTTCTGTTAGCTTGATGTTTCCATAAAGGACATCCAGAAGAGCACATACAGTGATAACATGTGACACTCAACATGGGCATTATCTTATACATCTCTGTAAAGACACTGCAGCTTAATAAACTGATGTGTCATGTTATGGACAGTTCTTTGGGTTTTCATTTCTTTATTTCTGTCGTTTATAAAAGAGCTGGTTGTGAACAGGAAGTGTTGTATCAAGTTTTGTTGTCTGGGTGGAAACTACAAATCCAAGTGATGACGGCTTCTGGGTTAGGGTTGCGGTCTACAAACAGCGCGACACACTCTCCACTCGCTCTTCACACATACATCATTTGAATAATACTCACTCATAATTTGTCGGTTGTTCATTTCTTATGATATTGTTTAACTTGAAATTCCTTGAATGTGCACACATACCTGGCCAATCAAGCTGATTCTGATTTTTAATATTAGAGTTTCTAGATGGAGGGAGAAGTACTCATTACTCGCTTTATATGTTTAATTCTGATCCTAAAACTCATCCATCCATCCATTTTCGAAGACAGTCAACCCAGACTCCCCCCTTCTCAAGTTTTCCAGCTCGGGGGAATCAGAGGCGTTCCCAGGCTAGATGTGATACCTATATAATCCCTCTGGAGAGCCCTGGGTCTGCCCTATCCAAAATATATTAATAAGAATGAACCTGTCGGGTCTAAATTGTCCTAAAATTAAGTCTAATGCTGATGTACATAGGCTGCTTGTCTCATATTGTAGTCTGCATTACATAAGAAAATATTCTTATTCAGAGGTGATTTTAAATAATTTACTTTCATAACAATAATAACTTTCATTATTTTTGTTACAATATTCAAGTTTGTAGACAGTAATGAGCACCACTGGTTACGTTTAATTTTATAATAAATATTATATAAAGTGTCATATAATCATACATCGTCTGCTTGTCTCATGTTGTTGTAACTTGTGACTCATAATTTAAAAAAAACGTTTAATCCCCTAAAAACACGATAAATTATCTTGTTCATTCCTGAGTTAGTGGAGAAAATCAGAACTCTTTAACCTGAAATGGTCAGGCTTATGACCAAAAGACTTTTATATAAATCAGTCTTGAACTTAATTGATATAAATGAAGTCATATTAATGAAGTTTACATCTATTACCTGAGCTGGGGGAGCATATTCTGAGTAAGGGGGAGGAGCAGAGGCTATTGCTTCCTGTGCAAATCCAATTTGAGGAGTAGCTACCACCTGAAAAGAAAAAAAGAAAATTAGGACTGAGAGCTATTTTATTTTTACTATGAAAATAAATCTAAATGTAGAAACTCACCGCATTAATTCTGGCATCCTGCAGTGCCATGGTCCAGGCCCTGCAACACAGAGCACACTCTGCTGTGAAATAAATGTATTCTAGAAATAAAGACACAGAATGCCTCTAAATAAAAAGTTATCCTCATTAACGTAGAAACTAAATGAGAAACAAATAATGTGTGTGTTGTCTCACAGAGCATCATCAGCACTGTCCGCACACAGGCTGATAACTCGACCATCTCTGCACACGATCTGCAGCAGGGTGTCCCGGGTCTTTCCCTCCGGAGGGTTCAGCTCTGAGAGAAGACGCAGAGGCCACACGTTTACAAGTCTGAACACAAACAGGGTTCATCGGTGACATCATCATGTACCAGGTGGCATGTACCTTTACCTTGACACGCGGCTGAGTTGCGGATGTTGATGCAGTCGACCCTCATGTGGATGTCGTCCTCCATGTCAGGCCTTTGTTGATCGTTGTAGATCATGAGACGTCCGTCGGCCCACAAGTCAAACCAGTTTCTTTTCCAGCGGCGCAGGATAGTGCCTGCAACAAACACGGGCTACAGTTCAAACACAACCACAATCAGGTTTACAGGATCTCAAAGTCACTTTATCATATAGATATATATCAGAAATACTTATTAATCAAACTGGATTTATTATCTATTATCAGCTATAATTTTAGATCAACATGCTTCACAAGGGAGCAGCTATAACAGTGTTACTTACTGCACACCGACATGAATTCAATAAAATAACAGAAAAACACAAAATATTAATCACAAATTCATTAAGACAATAAATAAATAAGAGACAAAGCAATGAAATTATGAATTATTACACATAAAAAACATTAACATTCTAATAGAATAAAATCATTTCAAAAAGATTTAAAATAATTCTTAAAAAACACAATTTAGATTTTAAATGTTGATTTAAAAGCAGAACAGTTTGAATCGTGATGATGATAAAATCAGTAAGAATGATAACAATGACATAAAGTACAACATTAAATTCAGTAAGGGTTCAATATGACTACTCACTCTGTCGATGGAGCCAACCGCTCTTCACCATCGCCATCCTGGAGGCAGCACCTGAAACCAAACAAATATCAAGTGTCAAGTTCTGCCTCTGAGAATCAAACTACTGACACTTTAAATCAGATGTATGGACCCCCACATGTTGTCTTTTCTTTATAAACAGTCTGAAGTTTCCAATGAGTTCCTTTTAAATTTACTTTGTTGTTTGTTACATTAATTTCATCCTTCCTATTTTATTACTTTTATTCGTCTGCACAATTTTTTTTAGTGAACTAATAATACAATTTTCCATTCTTAGTCACGAAACATTCCCGACACCTACCCCCAAAATAAAAGAGAAAAATAATGCAAGCCCCTGAAGTCCCAAAAAGTAAAAGAAATGTATCGTGTGCGCATAATATGATAATGATGTATGCACAAGATAACTATCACAAGGGAACGCATTATTATCCTGTGGAAAGAAGTGATAATCTTCTGAAAACACTATATTGTTTTGTGGAAATAAGTGATTATCTTGTGCGTACAAGTTAGACAGTAAGTCAAGTTTGTTTTTTGTTTTTTTACTACTTGGGACTTCAGCTGTTCCTGAACCAACTCTTGCAGAAATGCAGAAATACGTCGGCAACGTTTTGTTTCTTGAACATTAAAAACGTATTTGTGCAATTTAAATTTCGTATTTGTGTAATTTAAACAATGTTCAGGAGTTGGCTTGGATTTCTTTCTTATTTTATGGATTCATTCCTCTTTTTAAAAACATGTTTTGAAAAATATTTTTTTTTATTATTTATTTTGGTCCTTTTAAATATTATTCATCAATTACAATAACATAGATTGTTTCAAAAAAGTATGGAAAATGTTTACAGTAGTTTAAACACCAATAGGCCAGCTGTGAACAGGTCATGCTAATTTCTTATAAATGTATAAATTAGCTTCTTTAAGCGTAACAAACCCAGTATTCAACTGAGAAAGATGTTAAGTATGTTACGATTATTTTTTAAGCTTTTTCTACTTTACTAAACGAAGTTATCTGACCTCAACTCACGCTGTTTGTTTACATGTCAGCAGCGAGCTAACCTAAGTGCTAACTAGTTCCGTGTTAATAATAAGCTACAAAGCTAATACCAGTCCTTATAACTGATGGTACCGGTACACTTGCTGGTAAAGAAGCTGTATAATTTATTTACTTACTTGATTATTTTTATGATTTAAGGAAAGATGAAATGCTCCGCTAGGATGCAGCGAACCCGGAAGTGAGCTGCTCAGCAAAAGACGATGCTCTCCTCGGAGTGAAAAACCAGGACCAAAAAGGCCAGTGGACACAATCTGAAGACCGCCGTTATTTTCTGTTCATAAGCTCCGCCCACACAGCATCATCACTAGCCTTCGACCTCTTTGGAGAGGGAGGTGTCTGTTATGTATGACGTAACCTGTCAGCTGACAGCGTTGGAAACACGGCGAGGATGAGCTTGTTCGTGTCTCCAGTTGCGTTCATGTGATGTCGGAATAATCGATGACTGCTCCTTCAAGTCGGAACAACAACTCGGAATGTGAATTTTTCAAAATGCAAATTACTTTTTTTAATCATGTATTTAAAACAATTTAATTTAAATTAAAAGGGGCTTTATTGACAAGGGAAACATACGTTAACATTGCCAAAGTGAAAATAAAACACAATTAAACCAAAACGCCCATACAACCCGACATAAGAACAGTTTCTTCCCCCAGTTTGTCACTCTGATGTCACAGTGTCAGACCTGTCGCTGCGAAATAACTCTGGAACCAAACTGTCTCTGTGAATGTACATAAAAGTATATATTATTTAATTTAAATTAGCAAGCTACGCACACTTTAATGTAAATACTGTAAAACTACCTCATTTTTAATTCAGCGTCTTTTGCACTATTCACCACTGCACTATTATCTTATTTAGTCTTGTACATATAAGCCTTTGCTTATTTGTTTATTGTTGACATTTAATTTTATACCTTCGTAAATGGACAGCACAGTTCACCGAAGTTAAATTCCTTCCTGTTTAAGCATACCTGGCCAATAAAGCTGATTCTGATTAAGTACGATAAAAGAACAGAGAGTAATTCATATTAAAGAAACAGAGCTCTGCAAAATTGCAGTATGGCAAAAGCATCTAGACATAAAACAGTTGGTGTATAACTAAAAAATACAAGTTGAAAATGTAATTTTGTTCTTAAAATATATACAAATGAGTACAGATAACTCGTAAAAAAATAGAATATATATATATATATTTTTTTTTTTTGTAATTATTATATTTTTTAAATTATGTATGTTGTCCAGGTACAGTTTTATAAAAAAGCTATATACAGAGATATAGTACACAATTTGTGATATTTTAATCAATTATGCGCACAACATAATAACTTGTGGGCACAAGATATTTCTAATATATTTCTTTTACTTTGTGAAATTTCAGGGGCTCCATAAAATAAAGACTTCCTGAGGAAAAAAAAAGAAAGCTCTGTGTTTTGATTTGTCTGAAGTTTCAAACTTGGGAACTCCGAGTATCTGGGAAGAACGCGAATGCAACACAAACAGTGTATGTGAACGAAGAAGAACTGGAGGGAAACCAACTGAGCCTCAACAGTCAGCGTCCTTTTCATCACCGCCCGGAGGAGTCTGCTACAGCAGGCGGGATCACATATCTCCAACCTCACTGACCGACGGGCAGCAGGGTTCTTAAAACAAACTCTCCGGACAGCAATCTGAGAGCTAACGCGAGTAACACAGAAGCTAACACGGCTAACCTGACATGGCGACGGCAATTTACTTGGAACATTACCTTGACAGTGAGTATCTGTGGATATATTACAATACAAGTAACATGTCCAACACATTTCACATGTTTGAGGTCTACTTTAATGGTTATGTCGAAGACTTTTTCGCTTTGCAGGCCACTGACAGATACAGCCCAGTAGCAATTGGCAGTGAGGTCACTAGTTAGCTCTCAGGCTAACCGATTAGCACCTCCTCTCAGTTTGATAAAGTTTACTTCTCGTGTCTCTGTGTGACAAACAGAGATGCACCCTTTGTTTCTGTGTCGTCATATATCAGATTTAAATGTTAGCAAGCAATGATGGGTTTATATCTATGTTTAATATGTTAAAGTCATATCCAGCGCTTTAAAACATTAGATTTTTTAAATAGGAAACATGTATGTTTTCAGTAGCGAAGAAGATGTGCATTTACAACCTGTTGGTGACCGAGTTTCCCGTCAACAGGTCGGGGCGTCGGGCGTCGGGTGGTCGGGGCGTCGGGGCGAGTCCCCGGGGCGGGGAATTTAAAGTGCGTCACAGTGTGGTGGAAAAAAAACACAGTTTGGATTTACACCTTTATCCTTCAATCTTTTAAAGATGAAGTAAAGATTAAAAACTGTACATTTTCTTTAAAACTATAATGCTTACCTAGTACAATTTAATAAGTTCAATATATTCACTATTTGGTACTGTTAATACCCCAAATAAAATATAAATATATAAATGCAACAAAATCATTTTGAGATATTTGCAACTTGTTCTCGGTGTATGTGTTCTGTTCATTATTTTTGTAAGGGTGGAAGTTAACAATTTACATTTATTTGTTATTCTGTGTCATAAATCACATGCATTTTCATTACCTTCTTTTTCGTCATCAGTTTTTCTTACTTCCATCCATGGGGACTCTTTCCTATGCAAAAAAAAAAGCAATTCCCTTATCTATCTTTATGAAAGTAATACTTTAGGTTGTACACTTACTGGTTATATTTATCTCTATGTAAAGGGACACCGGTTCTATTTTCTGCATTTTTTTCGCATCAGTCCAAATCGTTTAGATGGTTGTTTGACTATTCAGAGACGCCCGACATGCAAACATCAAGCTAAATGACATCTAAAGGGACTGTGTCTTGTTTTCAGGACGGGATGGATCCAGTCTTTCATGTTTCTTTTTTCAAGGAGTCAAAGAAGCACAAAATCATCTTCACTGCTTGATGACTCTGGGACTGGGATTTTTCGCAGTTAATAGAAAAATAAACCCACCAGACTCTGTGTGCAAGAGTTCTGTGTGTAACGTTTTTTTTGGGGTTTTTTTCTGGATCCGAACAACACATAAGAAAAAAAACAGACTCAGTGAGCAAAGAACTTAAGACTAAATCTAAAATATCTGTCAAAATTACCATTGCTCTTATGTGTCACAGACATTTGGTATATGATATATATTATTTATATTCAGTGTCATCTTACATTTACCTCATTAGCTCTTTAAATGTATTTTGTTGTTTTCTGTCCTTTTTAATGCCTTGCTGCAAAATCATTTGCCCTTCAGGGATAAAAACAATGTATAGCACAGACTTCTGGTACCCAAGGACATTCGTCGAAATTTCTCCCCAAATGACACCCGTTTTGTTTATTAGATAGATAAAACAAAGTATGTAGAGTTAAAAATCTTGCTCATCTTTCTGACTGTCTCTTCAGGTATTGAAAACCTTCCATGTGAGCTACAGAGGAACTTCACTTTGATGAGGGACCTTGACAACAGGACTGAAGGTGAGCATCATCTATAACTTAATTTTAAATAATTTTCTTATTAGATTTAGTCCTAAACATGCTGATGTTGTGATTTGTCTTGCAACAGAGGCACAAGTATAACAGCATTAGCATAAAGCATTAATGAAATTGGATAGCACCACTGCAATCAGGACCCTGCATCTACCTCACTTATAACTTATTATTATTATTATAATAATTATTATTATTATTATTATCACACCTGTGCTCTCTGCCTAGACACGTCACAATGTCTACTAACTGAAACCTGCCAGACAAGCCTAGTTTTTTTCCTGCTCTGTAATAATGATGTTGACGTGCAGAAAAGAAAGGGGAGATCAACAAACTGGCTGAAGAGTACATTGCAAATGTGAAGAACCTGGCTTCAGCTCAGAGAGTGGAACACCTGCAGAAGATCCAGAACGCCTACAGCAAGTGCAAAGAGTTCAGCGACGACAAAGTCCAGCTCGCAATGCAGACGTACGAAATGGTCAGTCCAACAAACTCAACTGCGGGTCACCTTCAAGTTTCCTGCCATTGTTACCAGGTTGTGGTTTTATAAACGTTTGTTTTGAGGGTTTAATGTCATGGACCTCTTGTCCTGCAGGTGGACAAACACATTCGCAGGCTGGATGCAGATCTGGCTCGGTTTGAAAATGAGCTGAAGGAGAAACTGGAATTGAGTGGCCACGAGAGTTCAGAGGGAAGAGGTGTGAAAAGTGAGTTCACTGCCTGACAGACAACATTCACACAAATACGTCTTTAGTATAAAAATGCATAGATTTCTTCCTTTGCTAATCATATATCTTAAACATTTCCAACAGAAGCTGAGTCCCGGGGGCTGAGAGAAAAGCGTAGTTCTCGAGGAAGAGCAAAGAAAGGCTCTGAAGAAGATTCTCCCCGAAAGAAGAAAAAGATCAACAGGTACCTTTGGCTCAGTCAGACCTCAGGTTGTCAAAATGTACAATACTTTTTGATACCACATTTTGAGAACGATACAGTCTCCTTTATTTTAATAATCAATAGTATTGAAAAGTATGACAGCTTTATAAAAAAAACAACAACCTTCAGTTATATTTTAACTTAGAGAGAGCACTGTCTAAATTACACAAAAATATTGGCATGCCAATTTGATCTGTTCAATTTGAATAGTGTGGTTAAAAAAAAAGAAATTGCGGTAATTACAAATGACCCAATATGTAAGTCTAGGACTTCTATTTTTTTTGCTGTGGTATCAAAATAGGTATAGATATTTTTGATATTTATTAGTGTCATAGCTAAGCTTAAAATGTATGTGTGACAAGTCTAGTCAGACCTGAACGTCCTGTATCATTGAAAACATTGTTATTATGAAGAACAGCGACTCATAATTAAATACTAATCCCCCTCTGTTGGTTGTGTTGACCTCTCAGCCCTGACCTGAGCGATGCTCTCCTGCCGATGCAGCCGTCAGACGTTCTGGACATGCCGGTGGATCCCAACGAGCCCACGTACTGTCTGTGCCATCAGGTATCGTACGGAGAGATGATCGGATGTGATAACCCAGACGTAAGTTTTTATTTATTACAGTTCTTTCTCATCAGAACTCCTTTGATTTCTTGTTTGAAATACTGATGTTTTTTCTTTCTACCTTCAGTGTCCAATTGAGTGGTTTCACTTTGCTTGTGTGGATCTCGCCACCAAACCCAAAGGAAAATGGTAAGAACTTTTGAATTAGTTGATAAAATGTTAACCCAAGGGTCAGAAGGGTGTTATCACACCTCATCAATATAATACGTCAAATTTGCATTTTGACCATCAAAGTGCCCTAACTTTTGGATGGCATCAACATATTCACACCCCTTCTGACGTACCTTAAATCTCGTACTATGCTCTTAATTCTTTCTGCTTTTTTGTCCTTTGACAAACACATGCCTGATATCCTTTACCCCCTTTCTTTCAAATCTCTCAGGTTTTGTCCCAGGTGCACCCAAGACCGGAAAAAGAAATGAAATATCTTTTTTAGAAGTACTCGCCTAATAATGTATCTATGTTTAATGTAGTTTAATAGTGTGATATATAAACATATATGTCTCTGTCCCTATAACTCTCCATAGAACTGGTGGTAATACTCATACTTTAAGACCTGATGCTGATCGGGAGTTCAGATACACCTGTGGCACCAACAAATTGTTGTTAAATGTTACAGTATCCGTGTCATCAACTTTCAAACTGCTGTCTTTGTCCGATAGCTTTACATTAATGGATTCACCTGTTATATCTGTGTACTCTGTAAATTAGTCTAAAAGATGCACAAGTTCTACCCAATCAGAAAGTCCTTCCACTTTCAGTCTCATAGTGTAAATACTGTCATGACTGACGTACTCAGAAATCCTGGATTGTGGCTTTAGCATACTTGAAATGTCAATTTTATAAAGATGTATTTTGTAAACAAATGATAAGCCTGCTGAGAAGTTTAATTTAAACACCTACATCCTTACTGAACGTTTGGTGGTAAAAGGAATTATGTCAGATTTCAGTTACCTACCTCCTCGGGGAAAATAATGACACCGCATAAATGACTGCAATCGATACCAGTGTAAAAAAAATGTTTCAATAATCTTAAACCAAACAATGAATGATTTTAGATTTTAAGAAAAGCTGCGACATCCTTGAATGTATTGTGGTACTTTTGGTCAGTCGGTCGCTGTCTCCTGTCAGCTGAATGAGGTTTTTTTGCACTTTGAATGAAATTTTCCCCTCAAGAGGTTTGAAACCTGCAGGCTTGGTTTTATGGAATACTTTCTCATTTAAACTTTGCCATCGCTTTGAACCACATGGAAATATATAAAAATATATATATATGTTTTGTATGATATGAAACAATATTTTGTGGACACCATTTTTTCCAAAGATATATTTGTTGTATTGCTTTCTTATTGGTGTGTACACTTCAAATTTTATTTAATGGGATTTTAGCATCTTCGTTCATACTCGACTGTGAATATCACTCATTTAGGTGTAAGCCACAAATAAAAGAGCCAAAGTCTTTGTATTTTGTAAAATGCAGTATTTTATAACAAATAAATATTCACTATTATCCATGCATTTTAGTCTTTTGCTGTTGGAATGAAAAATGTTATGTGATGCAAATGTACAGCGCCCCTTGCTTGCAGTTTAATTACTGGTATTTGTATACTTGTATTACTGGTTAGTTGAGTTATAGATTTAATGTTCATCGTCTGGGATTCCCATCAAATTAACTCTGGACACTGATTTGAGACTTTACTCTCCATATCTAATGATTTGTATTTAATATAGACTTATTTTTTCAACTGTTAGTGTGCCAGAGAGCATATTTACAGATGTCAGATCATGAAACGTTTGGAAACCATAACTACGATGTAAAGCGTCTGAGTTACAGCAGAACAGACTTTTAAAATCCGTCATCAGACTCTTCGTCCCAGCTGCACTTTTCCTGGCTGGTCTTAGTAAAATCCATTTCCAGGTCGTAAACAAAGTCGGCATCATCTTTGTGCCTACGGTTCTTCTCAAAGAGTTCGTCCATTTGTTCCTTCCTGCGAGTCAGCTCCCCGTCGTCCAGTTTGTTCAGGTCTTCTTCTGGGTCCAGGCGGAACGAGGCCAGGCTGTGCTCCAGGCTGTGCTCCAGACTGAAGCCTTTCATGTGATCCCGCAGGACGATGTGAAGCTTCTCCAGCTGACGGTGGGACACCGAGTCCAGGTAGTCCCTGTGCCGGGGGTTGTTCTTCAGCCCTTCAGCTGCCAGGCTGCAGTCTGGACGAGATGGGCAGAAAAAGTTAACTCCCTTATCATCATGTGTTTTTTAATTTAAATATTTACATCTCACTGGGGTGTGAATTAAAGGATTTTGAAGCCGAGCCGTGCAACCACCACTGAGATTTGTGAAACACTAGGACACCACCAAAGACAACAAGGAAGAAAGAAAATTAGAAGTGAAGGAAATGTTGGATTCTCTAGTGAACAAAATGTTGAAACTACATGCCGATAAAGGCATTGGAAACTGAGTGCACTATGTTAATATTAATAATAATTAAGAAAATACAAAATTAGTTTGACTTTTTTCTCAGACTTAAGAATTCAAAAAAATATAAAATAAGTAAAAGTTAGACCCCCACCCCAAAAAATATATGTGGCGCTAATCCTCATTATCTGGGCATCCGGACTTTGAACATTTGAAACAGGCTGAAATTAATTCGTATGCCTCTGTATGAGATACAAACGTCAGCAAGACCATCAGTGACAAGATTTGTAAGTGCTGCTGCTGTCGGGTAGGTGTCAGACAAATTGAAATGCGGCAAGTTCAAAGAACAGTCTTTGTTTGATGACTAATCTGTGAACCTTTGATTGTTATCAGCTGCGGCTATCAGGGTCATATCTAGAAGTATGACTCTTAAGATCACTGTACGCTGGGCGGTCTGCTGCATGTCAGTATTATCTTTTATACCTCAAAGTATCTGATTTTATTAGATTGATATAATTAAACCTCCTTCCTTCCTTTATGTCTCCTCAAGGTGTCATGGCTGGATGCTGGAAGAAGATCAGTCACACACACACACACACACACACACGAGTGTTGCCATTTTTCTATTGGGCCTACTGTTATAAAATCTAATGTATATACAATACAAGTTAACTAAAATGACACAAATTGCTTCAAAACAAATTGATTCTACTGCTGGTCATTTTGATCCACTTATGGAAGAGTAGGGTTCAATCACTTCAGACACATCTTAAAATACCTACAGGACGAAGAAGAGCCCACAAAGCTTTGGATTATTTTGTCATAGCTGTTTAACAACTTAATTAATAAATGATGTGTGTAAGTATATCTTGCCTTACCAGAATATTTGGAGAAGTTCCGTACAGGTATGATTCTTTTCCGCACACTGTTGTTGTCTTTGTGTTGATAAATTAAAACTATAGAAGGAGGACTGAACTGCACTCCGCATCGCTTCGCCTTGAAACTCATCTCCTGTTCTCTCTGTGTGTGTTATCCAGCAGTCAAAACCTCGTTAAATGTACCACGTCAAAGAATACACTTGTATTGTACGGACATAATAAAGCTGAATTAAAAATCGTCCTTAGTCGAGTTTCTTGGGAAAGTGGCGTCACCTGTTGCCTGGGCGTTCGTGTCTTCAATAAAGCCTACGTGGATTTAGAGCCAACTTTTAAATAGCCATTTTTTTACCCTTCAATATTGGGTAGTTAGAAAACTATTTCTTTAATAAAAAATGTTTCACATTCATAAAGGGAATTGTCGCCTAACATTTCCCCCCAGTTTCCGTTTATTGTTATTATTTCTAGTCAGGCACAGTAACAGCCGACGTAGAACTACTAAGGGGTCCTTCGGGAGTCTTTTCCGGCAACAGTTTCACACAGAGCACCTTACAAGTTTAAAAAACGTATATGCTGTAACAAGCTTGTTTTATCTCCCCTTTATTGTTTTGATGTATCTTTCACTGTTTGCCGTTTTAGCTTGTTTATCGTCATGTCATGGTTCAATCGACGAGGGTGAGTTTTATTGTTTAAATATCGTCATTTGAAGACATGCTAGATGAAGGTGTATTATTATTATCATTATTATTATTATTATTATTATTATTATTAGAATGTATTGCTCTCTGATTCAGAATCAACATCCTCTTTGTTGGAAATTGAATTAAAACAAAATGTTATTTGTTACTGCTTGTTCTATCAGTAGCTAATTGCTACAAAGTTTGGGATGTAAGATTATTCACCTGATTGTTAAGTTTGTTGCACAATTGCAACCTTATATCGCTTGATTTATTATTTAGAATAAATTAGTAACCTATAAACAGTGAATTACATTTGCACCAGCCAGATATAGGGGGAATTGGCAAGGTTTCATCCACGTAAGAAACAATCTCTGAAGCTGAGTTAGAGATTCTAATTCTTGCTTTTGTATCTTCCCACCTTGACTATTGCAATTCCCTGTTCACCTGCCTCAATAAGTCGTATCTTGTCCATTTACAAATAATTGCAAAATGCTGCTGCAAGATTGTCAAGGAGGTCCAATAGATCCACTCATATTACACCCATCTTATTTTCTCTGCATTGGCTTCTAAAGAAGTTCAGAATAAATTAAAAAAAACTTTATTTGTTTTTTCTTAAAGCCCTGCATGATCAGGCATGATATCTCTGACCTGCTCCATCCCTCCCTACATCAACAGTAGACAAACTAAAATAACAAAAACCCAGCAATCTAAAACATGCGGAGTGTGTTGTGCATGGGGAAAAAAAAGAAATGGTTGTGTTTGTTCTTTCTTTATTATTTATTTAAACAGGGATATCTCATTGAGATCATAAATCTAATTTACAAGAGTGTCTGTGGCCATGTCAGGCAGCAGCGCATTAAATACGTTTCAGACATTAAACACAGAGCAATTACAAACGCAAGTCTAAACATCAGCAGAAAGTCTTCAGTCAAAGCATCTACAAGAGAAGACTCTAGCTTCCAGCCCTTTTCACATAATTAAAATTACACAAGTATGAAGGAAGCAGGTTAAGTATAGCCTAATAAATGAGGAAATGGCAATAGGAATAGACAATGCAGGCCAGTCAACTCGATCATAAAGAGGACATAATGAGTAAGGGCCTTAAGATTTGTTATGAACCTCAACACTGCAGGGTCAATTGTATCCGTCTTTCCTCTACCTGCTCCCCCCAGCAGGCAGAGGGCCCCACGTAACACAAAAATAAATATTGTGTTTGATTTTTACTTCTCTCATATCAGCTTAAAAATCTGGTATCAGGCAACCCTGCTTTGTAAACCCTTTTTTAAATGTGTGACATGAAGAGTATTATTATTATGATGATGTTTCCAGATGAGAAGAAAGAGAACCATTGTGATGTCCTGAAGCAGCTGCTTGAATCCTCCGCTGTGGCAGTGGAGCTCAGGAAGAACGGCTTTCACAGGTGTGGGTTCAAACATGGATTAACAACCGTATTCTTGGCTCAGGAGAGGAATAAAGACATGACCTGTGATGTGTTTTAGAGAGCTGGTGACCTCTGTGGAGCTCAGCCCTGATGATCTCAGGTGGGTCAGAGTCCTGCTGGTTCACAGGTGGCCCAGGGGGGTCTATGTCGATCCGTACCAGCTTGCTTCCCTGAGTGATCACAGGGATTGGCAGGTAAGAATGACTCAGAAACACAATATATTTGTCGGAATAAATATTACAAACAACATTTATTTACTCCAGAAATGTGCATTGTGTAATAACCTAAATATGTATGTCTTCATTATTTAAGATATTAATAAATTCAGCCATTGACCTGGAGCTACCTGCTCATAAGACATCAGGATTTATCACCTATGTGTATCCTGCCCCCGATGGACCGACTCCCAGACTGATAAAAGTAACAATCCCCGTTCACACTCGATACCACAAGCCGTCATTTGATGGGGAAGCATTTACAGCTGTAGAAATAGAACCTCCAAAACTGCTGCTACGGGCTGAAAAATGTGAGTTTATGTGATGTATTCTGTGGTAAGGTTGTCAGAGTTCTGGATACTTGAATACTTGTTGCTATCCCGTGTTTTAAAGCAATACAATCTCCTAGATTAGATGCTAAAACACCATAAGAAAAATGTTCACACCCATTAGACTCACATTAAATCATACCAGAATATCCATAAATTAGTAAGAGCACATTAAAAGTAGTGGTTATCTATCCATCCATTATCTATACTGCTTTTCCTGCTCGGGGATGCGGGTGACTGGAGCTGATCCCAGCTGTCATTGGGCGAGAGGCGGGGTTACACACTGGACTGTTTGCCAGTCAATCACAGGGCTGATATATAGAGACAGACAACCAGCCACATTCACACCTACGGGCAATTTAGAATCACCAGTTAATATAACGAGCATGTCTTTGGACTGTGGGAGGAAGTCAGAGTACTCGGAGAGAACCCACACATGTACGGAGAGAACATCCTAACTCCACTAAGAAAGACCCTCACATTTATTATGTGAGCTAAAGTAGTCTAACCTGCCAGATAAATGCTGCTGTGATGCTGCATAGCATAGGTCTCATAGTCCTTTTTAGTTTAGTTTAATTTATGTTATTGTTAAAGGCTTTATATGATAGAAATCAAGTATATCCTCTGAAAATAACTCTGAGTTATGACTGTCTACAATGGGTGTAACACCCGAGTCCCACTGTCTGTGATGTTTTCAGTTTTTTTTTCTGTATGTTGACATAGCCGGCCCGACGGATGACTCCTCCCCTCGCGAATAAAAGTTGTTTAATTGAGGGACTAGAGAAAAGAAGAATAACATACTGTACTCACTGCTTAACTGTGTTTCTAGATCACGCTCATTTCAGGTAAATTTACATGCAGTGTGAAGATACGAGCATAATAAAGATCACTAGCATTAGCATGCTAACACAACAATGCAGCGCGAGTTGTTTTGGTTTCATGCTGGTGCTCAAGGGTGACATCTGCTGGATCAAAAAATCACATATAAAGCCTTTAAGGTTTAACTTGTCTGTCAGTCTGTCTAATACGTATATTGAGAGTTCATATAAGAAAGATGTTGTTTTACTTATTTTTTTTAACTATTCTATTCATTTTAAGTTGGGTAAATATCTGATTATACCAATAATATAGAACATTAAACAATCATTTGGATATTAAAGCTCTTTTGTCCTGATGGATCTAAACTTCTTTTTTTGTTTTAGGCACGCAGCTCCACAGCTTCGAGCCTCATACAGTCGTTGAAGCTCCCTGCACTCACAAAAATCTTAGCACATGTGCATGGCTTCAACTTCCTCATCAGCAGGTGGTTATTGAATAAATTCTCTCATTGTGTTAAATAAAGTCAAACTTCCTACGATCCTAGCGGTTTAATGTTCCTTTCTCTTCTTTTATCCTGCAGGACCAGGGCTCTGTGAGTGTGCAGGTTCCAGTTGGAGACGAGTCTCTGGTGATTCCTGTTTGTGCTGGAACTCTTCTCGTAACAATGATCTGCTGTGTAGGACTGTCCAAATACATGTGGACACATCGAATCGTTTAAACAGGGACAGTCAATGTTTGTTGTGTTAAATACTCAGGAACTGGAGCCGTTAGCCTCGTGGTTATGTTGCGCACCCCATGAACAGCAGCTATAGTCCTCGTTGCAGTGGCCGTGGGTTCTTAACCAACCTCGGCCCTTTGCTGCATGTCATCCCCCACTCTCTCCTCCCAACATTTCCCTGTCCCCCTTCAGCTGTCCTATCCAATAAAGGTAAAAAATGGCCCAAAAAAAACCTCAGAAACGTCTAATCAAAAAAGATTTGTCGTCATCAGGATCATTCTGGCAAAATGGAAAAAGACGAAACACCCCCCCCAAAACACTGCACTGTTACTTGTACAGTTGCATCTTAAAGCGGTCTCATATTTTAGTTTTTTTTCTTGCTTTATTTGTTCTTCTCTAATTTTTAATGGTTTGTTTTGGTGATTATTAAATATCCTCTTAATGTGATTCTTTTCCCCTTTTCATGTTTTGATGTCTCGTGTGAAGCACTTAGAATTGCCTTGATGCTGAAATGTATATAAATTGGCTTTTCTGCTTTGTTAATTGATAGATATTAAATATATTTTTTGTAAAAACCATTCAAATAATGAATTATATTTGATAATTTCTCAGGGTTTTTTTCTGAGATGATCAAATCCACAAGTCAGGTCAAAGGGCTAAAGGGCATAACTTTGTTTCAAATTGTTTTTCATATTTCATTCTTTACTGTTTATTATTATTTAAGTCCAATGGCACAAGCTTTTAACTTAAGTGTTATTTGTTTTAGTAGCAGAAACACAGAGACTAATTCTTTGTATGTGTAAACACACTTGGAAACAAACCTGATTCTGATGTTCAGCCACGGATCACAACGTAATGATCTCACAAATAATAATCACAATAATAAGACAACCTTAAAGCTTTATATATAAAGTTGTACATGCGTCCTTCATTTTGTTATTTATTTTCGAATGTCATACATGCACATACTACCATTTTGAGGCACTATGATGTTTACACATATCTTTATCATATTAGGGCTGCACAGTTAATCGCAGAATTGAATTCATTGTGATAAATTATTTTTTGTAAAGGAGCGATGCTTTCTCACCTTTATGTTTCTCACTCAGTATGCAACTGTTGTTTGAACTGTTGGATGAAATGGTCAGACATGAAGTTTATACCCTCGGATTAACTGGTGTCAATTTTCGTTGTTAAAAAGAAAATGCTTTATAATATAATGTAAAACAATGTGCAGGCCTTGTTTATATTTTGCATACTGCATGGCTATAAACCATTTCTTATTACTGCTTTATTGTTGGGTAATTTGTTATATTTGATTATTTCTTGTTTTTATTACAAAAGCTGCAGGCTTATTCCTGCACATTGTCTAAATTGTTCAAAAAAGTTGGTTGTCAACTTATTTATATTAGATTTCTCTCTCTCTTGAAGTCTTTTGGTTTAACATGACTGGATATCTGTACGTTTTTCCAAAGATTATGCACTTTTTGATTATTTAGATTATTACAATAACAGAGATTGTATGGTTTTATCGGAAAGTATCGTAGTATCGTGAATGTTGACAACCTTCATGTGAAACATTGAGTAGGCTGGGCTGGGTCGGTAGTTCCGCTTCCCCTCCGCCATAGCGGAGTCGTCCCGGGGCCGCGGAGACACCAGAAAAGTTGCTTTGTAAATAGTTAAAGTCACGTTTTTACTCCGTTATTGTAGTTATTTTTTGGACCACCGCAGCCCCATATAACAAAGGAAGTACTTTCACAGGATAAACAAACGTTTTCCACAGCGTCGAGGAGCGTAGTGATAAAGTTGTGTTGAAGTTGAGCTGCTGTGGAGCCTCCGGTGAGCCCCGCTAACCTGCACCGCCTCTTGTTAGCCTCAAGACTTAGCCTGTCTCTGCTAGTCTATACTCTATTTGACTCACCTCCTGTCCCGCCAAACACTTGAATCTGCTGTTCAGACTATGGAAACATTAACAGGCTCATTAATAGTCCCGTTATAGTCCAGGCATTAGTTTAGTATGTCTTGCTAATGTTAGCTCGTAGCTAGCACACTTGTTGGTGAAGTAGTGGACGGTGACGTTAGCATGCTAGCCGCCCCTGTTGTTACTCATCTGAAGGACACTTTTGTGCACACATATACACCGTTATATGTATAAATAAAGGGCCAGATGTCAATATCTTAGCATTTTAAATGTTGGAAAGGCGCACTTAATAGATAGCATTTGTTCACTGTTATAATATCAACCTTTATTATTCCATATTCATTCACTTTTAACGTGATTATCCCTCAGCTGTGACACAAAAGAGGCAGCTGACAATGCTATCAACATTTCTATCGTTTTTTAAACCAATGTTATTTTAATGACTGATAGAATATGTTATTTTAATGACTGATAGTATCGAAAATTACCGAAGCGTTAAGAAAACCACATCTTTTTTTATGAGATAGGTGCATATAAGAGGGATAAATACATCAAAAAATGCAAACAATCACATTCACACTGTCTGAACTAGACATTATGCTGGCATCGTTTGGCAGGTCCTTAGTGGTATCGAGACTCTTATCTTATTAGACTCTTGTATGAGTTGTGATTAAAATAAGCTGTTTTGTTCTTCTTGTAGATTATATTTTAAATCTTAACAAGTCTTTGTTTTCATTCACATCTTAAATGTTGACATGTCTACACTCCTGCACTTTAACTTATAGTATCACTGATTGCACATCTCAATACTGTCCATTTTACAACTCTGTTTTTGCACATTTACATTTAATCTTTCATAATTTAGACTAGTAATGCTAAATTAAATCCTGGTTGTATATATTCCCATTCTTAGTTTTGATATTTGTATTTTTTGTGCTTATTTACTTTGTATTTAATATTATTATTAAATATTATATTTGCTCATATTGTGTGTTTGGACAACCTGCTGCTGTAACGCCACAATTTCCCAGTTTGGATCAATAAAGTAATTCTATTCTATTCTATTCTAAATTGGTCAAATTATGTAAGTTTTCCGTAAATGATTCACTGCTTTTTTGTACTGTAGTGTGTTGTGTAAAGGTTGTTAGTTTTAAAAAAAGGTAAACACGATGCATTCTCAGACGATATCGTAAAAATTACTGAGGCATTAAAAAACGTAAGATCGTCATAAAGTCATATTATTAACCAAAAGCTGGGGCAACGAAAAGAGCAGTGGAGTTCAGGAGTTTGTCTGCAATATTTGGTCATTAAAATCAAGAAATAAACCAATATTTAATGTCAAGGACTTCTTTTTTTGGTTGTTGTGGTATTAAAACAGATGTTACGATTGTTTGATTATTATTATTTTTACCAGTGCTGTATTGAAGTTTAAAATGCTAGCTTGACATCTCCAGAGTTGTGCTGAATCTTCATAATAATTATAGATGATATAATGAGACTGAAACATGACAGCCTGTGTTTATCTCTGCTCAGTGTTGTGTTACTGAACACTGCACAGCTTCAATGGTGCCAATTCTCCTGTCATTTCCAGGTGTAGAGCCTGACATAGATATTGTTCCAAGATGATATACTTATATAGGTTTACCAGTATAACAAAAACACCTGGGTCAGTGTTCATCAAGGTTTCTACAATAACAATATTCAAAGTTGGCTCAGTCTTTAATCTAAAGCCAAAAACTGACATTATATTTCAATTTATTTCATACAAAAATAATTTTTTGTGATGATTCGAAGTTGTGTAAAACATCTGACTTGACTTCTCACAGCATGAAATCGTGATATTATGTTTAAAAAAGTGTAGAGGCAAGTGATAACTTTAGACATGACAATGTGCTTACTGCATGCCGCTTTGGGAAGTGGTTCATAGGAAATGTAGTCACAGATGTAGAAGTAGTCTGAAATGTGTGTCTTATTTTCTTCCAGGTAACCCTTGGTGCTTCCTCTGCTCTGCTGTCGTTAAATCCTCCTGCAGCACATGAGCACAGCAGTGCTTCATGCTGACGTGAGCCCTGCCTCGCTCCCTCTCTGTTTGTTGCCCTCTCCTTCCTCGCCCGCAGCCCTCTCAGCCCTGTGAGCCTCACAGACACCTCCAGTGATGTGTGATAACGGTGACCCTGAGGATAAACCCCCCGCCCCCCCGGTCAGGATGAGCAGCACCATCTTCAGCACCGGCTCCGGGAAAGACTCGCTCTCAGCCAATCACAGCTCCAAACCGTTGCCGTCTGTGCCCGAGGAGAGAAAACCTCGCAACAAGATCATCTCAATCTTCTCCGGGGCAGAAAAAGGTGACACAAAGGCAGAATAAATTTCAGTTTCTTTGTCTGTTTGTGATCGAGGCAATCATTGTCATGTGTAAGCTTGATAATGTTTCGTCAACTTGCAGGTGGTAGAAAGAAAGACAGAGACAAGGAACGACCAGAGATCTCACCGCCGTCAGACTTTGAACACACCATACATGTGGGCTTCGATGCTGTCACAGGAGAGTTCACTGTGAGTTTCCAGCATCTGCTTGATCTCACACGTTAATAGTTTTTCCTTCCAGCTCGTCGTTTTCCTCACCATGTTGCCACCATGCTGTGTGTCACACACAGGGTATGCCGGAGCAATGGGCTCGACTATTGCAGACCTCAAACATCACCAAGTCGGAGCAGAAGAAGAACCCGCAGGCAGTGCTCGACGTTCTCAAGTTCTACGACTCTACGGGCAACGGCCGCCAGAAGTACCTCAGCTTCTCCTCTTCAGGTGAGATATTACCTTTGACATTAAGGACCTCATTACTCAACGATGCTTTCAGACACAAAAAAGTAACCTTTTCCTGCGTTTTGGCTTTGTTTACGCAACAATCGATTTTAGTTGCTTGAAATTACAAAGTTTTGAAAATGGTTTCCAGAGGGCAAACTTTTGAAAACTACAATATGTCTGTCAACTTTGTACACTGGCAGTATGCCTTTCCTCTGAAAACGGTGACTCTACACATATGTGCATTACGAGTCCAGCCAATAGCCATGAGCCAGTGCTTTTAGTTGTTTTTTTTGGATCCATGTTCACAGCTATTGTTATCAAAACATGGAACTTTTTTTCAAACCCAGACAGAAAGGGATTCTGATTTCAGTGGATTGTTTTCATGTAAACGTGGCCTGAACTAGAAGAATTACCTTACTCTGTCTAAAGTTTTTTTTTTTATTTCCCATTAACGGAAACTGATGTTGTAAAGATGTTGGACTGTGTTTCTAAACATTATGAATAAAAGACGAGGAAGGCTACCTAAAAGTAACCATCAGTTAGGGAAGCCTAGAGTCACATCCTGTTTGATGATGATGCAGCTGATATTTTGCATTTTCAAGTCTTATGTGTCTTATTGTTCACTTTCAGGAGCAAACACAGACTGTGAACTCTACCAACGGAGTCACAACAGGACTCTCTGGTATTCATTGTTCACTCAGGCAGAATTACAGAGAGAGGTCACCTACTTTAAAAACCAACAGACAGAGTAATGAAACCAGAAGAACACTGAATAAAGCAGGCTCATATTAGAAATAAGTTGTTGATGCTCTTTGGAAGGGCACTGTGACTCAAACTGTGGATACATTTGTTAAAGTAGACTAAAATACTTCCACTGGTTAAATTATTTTGTTAAGAGCAGCAACGTGACGTTTGGAAAGTAGTTTACTGGAAAGGGAAAACTGAAAAAGATGCATTAAAGTAAATAAATACACTCGTGTAATGTATTACAGGAGTTTTGTGTGGCTCTGAATTAAAAAAAAAAAAAAAAGTTTTGAACAGTTTTACCTGATTTGACCGACACAAATTTGGAGCTGGGTAAAGCCCTAAGACTTAACAATGTTGTTTTTTTCCCTTTTTGTGGATCAAGTATATAATAGTTAACTTTGTCAAACATTGTAATTCATCCAATTGTCTTATTTCTGAAACACTGAAGGAACAGACGGTACAATGTGTAAAACTTTGCCTCTTTGATTTTGTCGTTCACAGAAAAAGACGCGTTCAGTCCCGGGCCTCAGTCTGTGAGTACTGCTTTTAAACACATGCTTTTATATTCATGCTGTATTTCTTATCTTATGAAGACTAACAGACTTCTTCTCTGAATCAGCCGGCCAAAAAAGGAACTGAACCGTCCTCTCCGAACATCAAAGACATCGATGATGATGACGATGATGAAGCTCCTCCTCCCATCGTGGCTCCCAGACCAGAACACACAAAGAGCGTGAGTCCCCCAGATTTTCATCTTTTACTTTACTGTGTGAGAATCTGAGATGTGTTTGTTTATTTGTGTGTCTGTGGTTGTCGTGCAGGTGTACACCCGCTCTGTCATCGACCCCCTCCCCGCTCCGAGCACAGTCGTGGACGGAGACGTCGCCTCGAAGGCTGCAGACAGACAGAAGAAGAAGGGCAAGATGTCGGATGAGGAGATCATGGACAGACTGAGTAAATGATCTTTAAATCATTCAGCTTTCAAACACACGTCATATCATTACAACAGTTTGAATTCAGACTTTTTTATGTGTATATTAAGGCTGCCAGGATTTCAATACTTTGAAACATTTTAAAACCACATATTTAAAAAATATATAAAGCTTTAAAAAAAGTTCAATTTTATTCATATTTTTAACCCAAATAGAGAGATTACTTTCTAAATTGTACAAAAACATTGAACATGTTTCAGTACCGAGTTTACCTGCATGTGTTGGTCATTAAAACAAGAAATTAATCAAAAATGTGATGTCTTGTACTTCTATTCTTGTTGTTTTAGAAATGGGTATTGATATTAGATTTGTTTTCTGCATCAAAGTTTAAGATTTTTGTGTTTTTGTGACAACCAAAGTCTTAAATGTGCAATTGTCTTTTGTCTCACAGGAACCATCGTCAGCATCGGAGATCCCAAGAAGAAATACACCAGATATGAAAAAATCGGTCAGGGGTGAGTTTACACACAGTACCGTAAAATCTGGAATAGAAGTCGCACCAATGTTTAAATCTCAGTCTGTTTTGAGGGGTCTCTCATAGTTAAAACATGTTTTCCAATCTTCCTGTGTGATAGTTTTTATTGTGTTCAAGTCCAAAACGGTCAGTTTGTGTGTAGCTTTTTTAGTACTATCAGTTTTCACCATGTGGAGTTTGTAGTCCTGCTAACTTCCTGTATGCTAGTTGAGCTCTTAGCCTACGGTACTGTTGATAGTTATGAAGTAGAGACCTACAGCCTGTGAGTTTCTGCCCTCCTCTTCTGGTCACTTCTTGTCTTTCATTAAGGAGTCTTTTCAATCAAATCAGCTCTCCACAAGCTTTATTTACTGAACCGTGTAACATGTATTCTTAAAATGCATCATTGTGACCTCATCACCTTAAGAGGTTTGATTTTGTGGTAATACATTTGTGTTTTATATGTGTGCTTCTTGTTTATTATAATAAAATACTTTAGTGGAAAGTATTGGCTGTATGTTTAAACTAGCACTAAAGTAAACTGCTCGTCTCGTTCCTCTCACAGGGCATCAGGAACCGTTTTCACAGCTATCGATGTGGCCACAGGACAAGAGGTACAGAGTGACTGAGGGATGAGAACATCTAAGAAGTCTAACCAGAGACACTGCAGAGTCAAACTCATTGCATTAACATTTAGATATGAAAGTGAACTTGTTGCAAAAATATTTAAAGTTAGTTAGTCAGCAATATCTATTTAAAATGTGCGTAGTAAGAGAGAAGTCCAGATACGTAAAACTTCTGAGGTGATAAATGGAGCAAAGAACTTTATTAATTTAACTTCATAAGAAGGTATTTCCTCTTACAAAAGATGCTCACTCTTCTTAGTTTTTGAAGAAAGAAACTAATGCTCATATTATGCTTACACTTGTCTTACAAAGATGATGGAAAGTTTGAAAATCCAATATTATTGTTTTGGACATGAGTGATCTCTTTTGTTGTTTCTTTAATCTCTGCACCTTTCATGTTGTTGTTGTTGTTCCCAGGTGGCCATTAAACAGATCAACCTGCAGAAGCAGCCGAAGAAGGAGCTGATCATCAACGAGATTCTGGTGATGAAGGAGCTAAAGAACCCCAACATCGTCAACTTTTTAGACAGGTGAGTCTGAGGGCGCGGTCTCACTGGCCATCTGTACCGTGCTGTACCCAAGCATGATTGCCCCCCTGCAGCGCCATTCCCCCGCTGGCCGGCGCAGCCCGCGGTCACACTACACAGGACTATCCGTGCCTAAGCATGATTACCTCTTGCACATAACGTCTTAATACAACACATGCATGCTTTATGTTATTATGAAGCGTGCTCAGTTTACAAACAGGCGGACGAGAGAGAGAGAGAGAAAAAGAGACGCACAGTCGAGTCCGTGTCTGCACATCAAAGAACAACACAGAGCATGACAGCTACTTTTCTGATTTTACAGCTTATTCGAAGCCATTTTAATCAGACACAGCAATAAATAAATTATTTATTATTATTTATTGCGCGGACGCCCGCACAGAGCATGACAGCTACTTTGTGTCTTATATTGTGTCATTTTAGTCAGACACAGCCATGAAACTCTGGATTTCTCCATAATGAAGGCTGTCAGCGTTGTTTACCCGCGTGCTTGTGCTCGTGCATGAAGTGTACCGTGCTGAAGCACACCTCTCCGAAGTGTGCCAAAGCCAAGGAAGTGTACCGTGCCTGAGCACGATACGGAGCGGTGACACTGGTCAAACGAACTGGACTTTAGGGTTGAAGCGTGCTTGGGCACGGTACGGATGGCCAGTGTGACCGTACCCTGAAAGTTCAAATGTGGCCGAAGACACGAGGATGTTAGAAGAGTGGAGCGTGAACATTTCTGCTGTTTATCACCTCTGATCCCAACTCGCTCAGCGCTCAACTAAGATGTTATCTCTCCACATTTAAATCACTGAAAGCTCAACCCAGATCAATGCTGTGTTTTCATCCGCACATTTTAAGCTCCGGCAGATTTTTTGCTTTTTGCGGTAACTGTTTTATGTCATGGTATCTCAAATCAAAAGGGACCGTGCATATGAACGCATATTCACGCAGCACAACCCTCCTATTCAACTCTTTAGTGTGCATGAGAGTGAAACATGCAGAAGGCCGGGACTCAGCCTGAGCTTTTGTTTGTCACAAATGACTCTGTTACTACTTCTATTTAACCACCACAGCAGCTTGTTGGTTGGGCTATCTTTGGCATCAGTGTTGTCACGTGTATGAGCTACAATCCAACACATGATTAAACCGGTAATGACGATATTGCCAAAATCCGTGTTGTGGCAGAACATAATACTGGTGACGTTATTGAAACGGTTGACCACTACTTGGTTGGTTCTGATTTTAGTCCCAAATACTTGACAGCTGACATCTTTCAGATCCTGATGTTTTCTCTGTTCAGTGATCTTTAAATTTGACCTGCGAATGGAGTATGCTTCACCCCAAAGATAACCAGATAAATCACTGATAAAAAAAACACAGCTTCTGATTGAGACTGCCACACCTGACAAAAGGATCAGCTTTTAAGGGAAGTTTTAGGATAGTCCACCTCTAAAACTTTATTGTGCTTTGTAAACTCCATCTTTGAGCGTGCAGCAGCTGAATTTTTTCTGAGTCGAACATCATCGAACTGTTTGTGACAAAAATCAATCAAGATGGAGAGGTCGATAAAAACGTGCTCTGTGCTCTGTATATATAATATGACAGTAAATCAAATAGTTGTATAGACAGCAGTGTGTGACATTGTGCTTGACTGTGTGTGTGTGTGTGTGTGTGTGTGTGTGTGTGTGTGTGTGTGTGTGTGTGTGTGTGTGTGTGTGTGTGTGTGTGTGTGTGTGTGTGTGTGTGTGTGTGTGTGTGTGTGTGTGTGTGTGTGTGTGTGTGTGTGTGTGTGTGTGTGTGTCAGTTTCCTGATGGGCGAGGAGCTGTTTGTGGTGATGGAGTATCTTGCTGGAGGCTCTCTGACAGACGTGGTCACAGAGACCTGTATGGACGAGGCTCAGATAGCTGCTGTCTGCAGAGAGGTAATCTTCACACAAATCAAATCCACCTTCTGTCAAAGTCGAAGTTTAAAACTCAAACTGAACTCCCATCATCCTCTCCTGTGTGCTCTCGTGTTCCTGTCTGCAGTGTCTACAGGCGCTGGAATTCCTGCATGCGAACCAGGTCATCCACAGAGACATCAAGAGTGACAACGTGTTGTTGGGGATGGACGGCTCCGTCAAGCTGAGTGAGTCTTGTTGAAATGTAATCAGGTGCAGCCGCTGGACTGTAATTACTGTGTCTGTCCACTAGGGCAGTCACATTACCAGCATCTTCTGGTAGGCAGGACATGATGTGAAGATTAAGATCAAGAAATACTTAATTAATCCTGTGAGGGGAAATTCAATTTTTACACTCTGTTGTTGAACATGCTAAACACACATAGGCTGAAATAAACACACATGCACAAACAGGATCCTTGCAGAGGTGCTCAAAAAAGTGAACTGGCACCTCTCCAGCTACCAGACCAATTTCCGACTTGGTCGACACCAGGGCTTGAACCGGAGATGCTCCGATTCCCAACCCAAGTCCCTACAGACTGAGCTACTTCCTGAAAAGAAACTTACTGGAAACAGAAAAGAATATAAAGCTTCATGACCTGCATGAAGATGGCAATAGTCTCGTAGCAGTCACCATCCTGCCCACTCGCTTAGAATGAAATTTCCCTGGTGGGGCAGTGAGGAAAATATTCTGGAAAATATTCTGGAAAATATTCTGAGATAGAAATTTTGCCATTTGCAACTCATCTTGAAATGGACTTCCTGCATGCTAACCAAAAAAATATCTGTATCTGTATTGATACCACAGCAACAAAAATCCTTTGTGTCCCTTTGTGGGTTATTTCTTGTTTTCAGTTACCAAAAACCACACTGTCTTTATTGTACAAAAACATTAGCAACATTTAGGTACTGAAACTTTGCCAACATATTTATTACAATTTAGACGGTGCCGTCTTTCTTTCACTAGCTGCCGCTTTTGTTGGACTGTTACTCTTTATTTACTCGTGTCTTTCTGCTCCACAGCCGATTTTGGCTTCTGTGCCCAGATCACTCCCGAGCAGAGCAAACGCAGTACCATGGTGGGCACGCCGTACTGGATGGCTCCTGAGGTGGTGACCAGGAAGGCTTACGGGCCTAAAGTGGACATCTGGTCTCTGGGAATCATGGCTATCGAGATGGTGGAAGGAGAACCTCCGTACCTGAATGAGAACCCGCTCCGAGTGAGTTAAATGCTTTAAATCCTTTTTTAAAATTTTTTTTAACCTTATTTCAACAACGGGTTGATAAACATTTTTAAATGAGAAACTCCAAAATAAACCAGCTGTTCTGTCACAAAATCTCACATTTCTCTTAAGAAAACAGTTCAGTTTAAAAATCCGATTTAATGACAACTAGAATCAATGCCCTGTTGAGTCGGAGTCAGGATCATTTAAATAAAGACACAGCTGCAGTGAGTCAGGAGTCTCATGAGAGGCCATCATGCTCTCCACATTCAACAACAACATTCAGATAAAATGTTGGGTTCTAAATAGTTGACTGGTTGTCAAGAAACAAATTATTCTGTCCAGCTTTTCTGCTGCCTGTCTTTGTTTTCTAGTTGAATACCAACAAACACTTTTGAATCAGCTTTGTTTGGCGAAGGTGTTGATACACACAAGGAAGAAATGACAATGATTATAAACCTCAAACTTATCTGACATGTGAACAGAGTGCTGGAATACATATTTTACTTAAACGTATTCATGTATGATTCACATTGTATTTGTAACCTCAGGTTTCTGTATTGTGTTGGTAAAATGAAAGAGCTTGTGACACCAGGATAAGTTTAGGGTTTATTCTATCCACTAAATGAATTGTACTGTTTCTCCATATTAATGCAACTCTCCACAGAGCCCATCAAGGCTTCACTAAGAAAAAAAGAAAAAAACCTTTGGAAATGCATTCCCGCACTTTATAAGTCTGTGTGCCCTCAGGCTTGAAGTCCATGCACGCAGATTTAAACTGCAAATCCATGTGTACAGTTTACAAATTCATGCACACTGATTTGTTAACCACGGGAACAGATTTGAACATCGTTTGTTCAATGTTTGTTCTTCCTGTCTTTGCTTTGTCCTTCAAGGCACTTAGTAAATATCTCTTTTTAAGGTGCTGTATGAATGAAGTTATTATTATTACGTTATTATGTAAGCTATTGAGATATTTCCTGAAAATTAGATTTCACACATTTTTGTGTTCCTCTTCGTGCTGTGCAGGCGTTATATCTGATCGCCACTAACGGCACACCTGAGCTGCAGAACCCTGAGAAGCTGTCTCCGGTCTTCAGAGATTTCCTCAACCGTTGCTTGGAGATGGATGTAGAGAAAAGAGGCGGAGGAAAGGAGCTGCTGCAGGTTGGAAACTCTTCCTGTTTCTTGGGTTTTCATTCAAATCTGCTCTTCATTAAATCATTTCCCTTCTTTTTTTTGTTTTGTTTTTGTTTTTGCAGCATCCGTTCCTGAAGCTGGCGAAGCCGCTGTCCAGCCTCACGCCGCTCATCCTGGCAGCAAAGGAGGCCATGAAGGGCAATCGTTAGCGGATGAGACGAGCTCCCTGCCTTCCCATGCTGTGCACTGATGACGTGCCAACCATTTAGATTTATGTACCAGACAATAGGCTAAGAGTGACTCTCCACTCTTGATGCAGCAGCCTTAGCAGCCCTGACAAACCTCACTGTGAAGAAGACCAAAAATCTTGAGCACAACTCCACCGCTGTCCACATGAACTCTACTCTCTGTCATACGTCAGAAGACAAGTCAAACTAAAGTGCTTCGAGTCCAGCGTAGTTCTTTTCTACAACAGATCTTCGGTTGACACGTCGGGGCTAGGCTTGTATTTAACTTGGAATGAAGGAGACGCCTAGTTCTGTTTAGTTTTTTTTAATCAACTGCCTTAAAAACAAATGCAAAATGTTGCCTAATGTATTGTTGATTGTGTCAATGTTTCTCTTCCCATGATTTTTACTACCTTTGTAATTTCAGCTCGTCAGTGTCTTAGTTATTTTGATACTTGAATTTTCATACGTGTCCGCCTCCTTGTCATGTAGTTCTTCTCGTCGCGATTTCAACATGTTTTACGGACATTTCCTCTTCCCAGTTTTATAGGAAACTTTTCAGTACATTCTTCATTATGAACATGTGCTGTGATGGTGTTTGAGCTGACACTCCTACTGTACCAGCTCCTGTTGTCATTAGTCTCCTGATACCAGTGGTGCACCTTACAGGCAAATGAAGATGTTAGATGACAGGGTTTATACTTTCTTCTCTATTGTTGTTATTAAAAGTGAGTATTGTTTGTCGATCTCTGTCCTTTGTGTTCTTCTGGACTAAACAAATGCGCTTTTCTCATGTGTATATTGTGTACTTAATGATTAGTTTGAAGTAAAAAAGGCCATATCATCGTGGTTAGCTGTTGAAGGCCGTAAAGACAATTTGATGCCTGTTTTTTTTATGTCTCTTCTGGATGACTAACAACCCTGTCTGCACACTCAAATAAATGCAACTGTTGTGATTTGGGTGTGAAAGTGATTCATGTGCAGCGATATGAAACAAAAATGACCAGACTAATATAAGCATTGCGATGTAACAGTAATAATCTCGTCCTCATGAAGTAGAAGTTCTGTGTTGATAAGAGCAGAGCAGAGCAGTTGGAAGTTAAAAGATGATGGTGACAGGGCTCAAAATGTTTTAATGTTGGAGTATTAGAAAAATGAGCTCCATTTGAGCTTCTATTTTTGAGTTTTGAGTTTTACCCAGAGCATCTATAGTTGCTGATACAAGATGGGGGTAAAGTTGTCAATACTTCTCAATATCACATTCTTCAAAACAATAACATCCCTTTTATTCTAATAATCAATTGTATTGGAAAACTTACTTCAGTCCCTTTTAACCCAAAGAGAGAGCACTGTCTAGACTGCACAGACTCACTGGCAATCTTTTGGTAGCAGAACATTGCCAATTTAATCGTGCAATGTAGACAGTGCTCTCTTACAAAAAAATTGCAGGCAAACTCCTCCACTCTTTTTAAATTGTGCAAATATGTTGGCAATTTTCAGTTTTCCCGAATGTTTATGTGATATATAAGAGAATGTCTTCAATGTTTTTGGAGTTGCTGATTTAAGGAAAATTTGGAGAGGTCTAATCTACTGAAGAAAAAATCTCAGATTAAAGATTTCTGAATTCTTACCCAAACATTAGATTGCTAGATACTTATAATCCATTGTTACTAAAGCTGCAATCACAGTCAAGACATTACACAAAAACACTAGACGAAGAGCATTTAGGCACTTAAAAACAAGACATCAAAAATACTAAAATTTACGTTAAAAACAGTCTCAAATGTACAATTATAAAATATCTAATGTGATTAACATATTCAGTGTTCAGAAGAATCACATGTACAAAGGTTTGTTCACGTTTAAAGTCTTAAAACCAAAATGTTAATGTATATATATACTCAATGAAAAAAATATATGTACAAGTGTATGTATGACTAAGAGCAAAGTTGTTGTTTATCAGTGAATATGAACTTGTTTTTGTTTTATCTTTTTGTTTTCTTAACCATTCGTCATTTTCTGCAAATAAAAGACCTAAATGAGAATATTTTACTTAGAAGTTATGGAGAAATTGTGTTCACAGTAAAACATTAATGTTCACTTAACTCAAACAGAAACCTTTAAATAAAGGAACCAGGGAAAGAAAAAGAAAAATCAGTGGTTTCTCAGATTTATCCGGAACTGTATTTTTCGCTGTAAAACCGTCACAACCCAGCAGGTGGCGGTAATGCACCTGTGGAGAGCAGCCGTCATTAAAGTCAACCGTAGAAGAAGAAGAAGCACATTTACAGTCTATGGTAGGGACGAGTAAACGAGAGTGTTAAGGTGAATTTTGGACGATTTTGTGAAATGGCAGGTAATTTGAAAGACAGAGAAGCTTACGAAAGACTGAACTATCTTTATCAGGTAAGAAATGAACAATAACTGAACGTTTGTACTCGACAATAGCATTTCTAACAAACTAACATCATGCCGGTGATATTGATTCATTTCTTCTCTCCAGGCGGCTCATTGTGTTTTATCCAATAATCCGGAAAATGCGGAGCTGGCTCGTTTCTACTGTTTCACACAGAAGACCATAACGAGACGTCTAGTCCTCAGACAGTAAGTGAAATCCACCTAAGTAATAAAAACAAGTGTTGTTTTGAAGAAGTTAGAGACGAGTGCTCGCTGTTTTTTTTTTATCTCAACGTAAAACTTTATTGAAAACCCTCTACGGTACAATTCATCACATTCTGGTTTATTATTTCTACAAACTTATATCTGGAAAGCTTGTTTATGTAACATCTATGAAATAACTGTGCAGTATTAATAATGAAAACAAAAATTACAAAATAAAAGAAGCAAAGAAAAAGATAAAAAATTAAATAAAAGACATCATTAAGTCCGATTTCCCAGCAAATGAATCATACTTACTTCATTTGATTCTAATTTTAGCCAAACAATACTTTCATAAAAATAAATGGTTTCATCTACACTCCTAGTTTTAAAACCACGTATTTGACGTACTCTTGAAATTTAAACCTCACAAAAATGAATTCGACAGAAACAATTTCTTTATTTAGACATTTTGATTTGTATCCTCTCAACCGTAGCAGACCGCCCCTGTTGTTTTTGTTTAGTTTGGACTTTGTGTTTTTCTGTTGTTGATTGCAGTTTTTATAATTGTTCTTTCTTTTGATACTGTGCTACTTACTTACTAACTTACTCAACACGTATGTGCATATATTTTAATGTATAAAATGTACATCTTTTTGTAATTTGATTTAAATAAAAAGTGAATTGCTCGCTGTCACTGGGGAATGACATATTTTTGGCTATTTCTGTTGGAGACCCCCAGACCTCCCTTACCTGATGGTGTCAACTGATTAACTGCAATGATTAACTCATGTTAATCATTTTTTCCTTTGCCACTCACATCCCTGACTTAGAAACGGTACAGGAAGTTTAGTTGACTGCAAGAAAAATTAACAAAAATCAGTTTTATTGTTGAAATCTTATTCACCTAAACATTTTCAACATGTTTTGATTTCATTTTTGCAGAGACCCGTCAGTGAAGAGGACGTTATGTAAGAACTGCAGCTCCCTGCTCATCCCCGGAGTGACGGCGACAACAAGACAACGAAGTGAGTCCGTTTAAAGAGACAGTCCACTTCCTGCGGTTATGTTTCCTAATATCCTAGAAAATATTTAAATCTCCTTTCAATTGGTTTTGAAACTTACTGAAATGAAAGGTGGTGCCTTTTTATGACCTACAAAAGTAAATGAGGCTATAATGGACAAGATATACTATTTCTGTGGTCCCATTTTTAATACCTGTAACTGCTGCAAGGGGGTAGGTTTAAGATGAGATTTATTTATTGTTATAAAGAAGAAGGGTGCATTTTTTTGTGAGGAAACCCCTACTTTCATACTTGCAGGACAAGATCAGCAAATAGAAAAGATGTTCCACTTTGTCCAAAGAGGGCTCCAAAAAAGACACAAACCGAAAGTTCCTCACAGGAGCTCTTAGTGTATTATGATATCTCATCTGTTTGGATACATTTAAAGCCTCAGATACACAAACCTTCTTTACGTACAGGGAAAAACAAAAAGACGAGTTTCACCGTCATGAGGTGTCTCAACTGTGGGAAAAGCAAGAGGCTACTGAATAATCCAGATTACAGCCTATGGGTGGATCGTCCTGAGGCCCAGCTGGAGAATCCGAAACAGCCAGGTGACAAATTTTACCTTCACATTGTTACCTAGTGTCACAGAGGATGGTAACTATCAGTAGCCCTTTTCAGACTGCTTTTCCGCAAAAGCGCCACAACTAAACTCAGCCGTCATTACGTCTTTGAACATTTATACTGATCCCGCTGTGGCATAGTACTGGTGTCCCAGTCTGTAAATCACATGTGTTACTGTGTTGTGGAAGCACAGCACAGTGGGAGCTCCACATACACTACAAGACATGCACACACTGCTGTTCTCCCACGCTGGCTTCACTGAGTTGTCTCGCCTCTGTTACTACCTCTTAAGACGGTACACAGGGTGGATCACATTGTCCCTCCATTACGCCTCAACGAAATTCATATGGAAAGCAAAGTGGCACTGGGATGTAAATATTGCGCCTTGAAACGGCAATCTAAATAGGGCTTGTGATTATGTAAGCATCCATACATTGGGTCCCACCGTGTGAAAGCCCCTTCTTCCAGTTCACATTCACAACTGGCTGTTTCATGATAGAATGTTCACACACATCGCTATGCATGACACGTGTTACTGCAGGATACCTGTAGAGGGCGCACCAGAGAGCTCAGGCTGAATGCATCTAACTTCGAGTGAATCAACAGCTTGTTAAGCAAATTTTTTTTGGTAGCCATGGTTTTGTAGAAAAACTTCATCTGAGTAGTTCAGAGTAAGAATCAAAGAATGTTTGCTTAATTATTCCAAAAAGTTGTTTCCACGCTCCAAACTCAAAGCAAGTACAAAGAGAGTCCCACTGAGGACATGATGACTTGAAGACAGCCGTTTGTACCGACTGTAAACTTTGAGTCTTTTTTCACCCACAGATCCAGCCCCTCCTGTTACAAAGAAGCCCAGAAACCCAAAGCCTGGTAGGTGGGCAGCACAGCAGCAGCTCTCCTCCTCTGGAAAATGTGCAGCTTTAATGTCATTCTTAAGTTGTTGATCCATGAACAGGTGTGATATTATCAATTAAGCACCGAAAGTTATGAACTCTGGTAGATTTAGTACGTAGGGGTGCACGATGATATTAGCACATCAACATATATATATACTTTTTTAAACATTAAAATGATCAGTCCTGAATAAATCTCTACGCTGACATTACAGGCTGATACTATGACTCTCTAACACTCAAATAGTTTGCTTTTAAAACGCAGAATTAAAATCTGTCATATTGACGTGTAATCTGAGTTGAAGTAGTTTGATAATTTGACTGTTGAATGTGAACATTTTGAAAACATTACAGACAAATGCAAAAAGTAGAAATGATCGTTTGTTGATTCCACACCAGAGCGACTCGATGGTCTCTGCAATCATGGAGAAATATGAAAATATATCGGTATTGAAATAATCAGTCTGGATACCATGGCGACAGAAATAGAAGTCTTTAGGCAAAAAATATTGATATTTGTGCAATTTAGGCAACGGACTCTTTGGGTTGAAGAATATGACTGAAGTTTATTTAAAACCTTCTGTACTTTTGGATTATTTAAATCATTAAAATAACAGACTTAATTTTTTAAAACATGAATTGACAACTTTAGTAAGTCTTGATATCAGTGATGGTAAAAAAATATCCAGTTGAATGTGTTCCTATGAGTGAGATTTTGGCCTCTGTGAGATCAGTCTGTATTTTTTTCTGCTCTTTTGTTTATGATGCTACCAGCAGGTGGTGTCCTAAACACAGTTTTGAAAGGAACAAGTGTCAGTGAAGGTGTTAAAAGATTTTTTTTAAATGGAAATCACAACTAGGAAGGAAAATAAAAAATTAGTTTTATTATTTTTCATCATGAATATTTTACATCTCTGTACAGGCATGTACATGTTTCTGTAGCTGAATATGTTGACTGTTAACCATCTGTTTCTGGGTATTTAAAAGGTTGATTTAAAAAATAAAAACTTGTCTTCTTTCACATCTTCTTCTTCTCTCCTTTGTCTCCTTTGGGCACTCTGAATCGTGTTTTCTGAAAATATAGAAGATTCTTTGCAAATATCTTCGGGATGTGACCCATGTACAGGAGGAGAGCCAGAATCATGCCTGGAAACAAAAAATAATTATTAACAGAGTAAACCTGAAAGAGCTGCACGTATAATTCATATTGATGTAACATACCTGTGAGAGGACCGAGCCCGTAAACGACTGCGTACTGAACAGAGGTGAATCCAGGACAGTGGAAGGTGAGGCCGTAAGCCAGCGATGGATTCATGTAGGCTGAGGTGTAACCTCTGGCTGCAAAAACCAAAGACAAAAAATCAGTTTATTATTCTTTATTATGCTGATGCACACAACTGATAAAGTGTCTCAGAAACTCAGAATTGAATACAGTGCAATCATTTCCAGATATTATACGTAGTTTAATACCTGGATAGCACACATTGAAGCATGTCTCTGTTCATGAACATCAAGAATGGCAGGTTTAAGAAAAAAAAGTATAATGCTCTATAACTGGGGCAAGTCCTGCATGAAAAAACTTGATTAAGTTTAAGGACTAAACTGCAAGATAAAGGAAGTTAAGTGAAGTTTTGGCCTGTACTTTTGCAAGGGGGAGTTAAGATCTTTTTTTTTTTAATTAACATGTTGATAAAAAAGTTGAAGTGTAAATCTTTCCCCACAGGGTTTCTTTTTGTAAGAAATGAATGTTATTGTTTTGACTAATGTATCACTTTTTTATGGTTGGACCAGGTGGGGGTGCACATGTAGAGGGGCTCCAAGGGATGGGACCCACTGCAGTGTTTCGATAGTTAACATGGAAAGGAAAGTCGAGCTAGTGGGTATGTCCGATTCCTCTACAGTAGGTGGAGTTATACCCCCGTTCAGCTAGTTACTATCAGACCTTCTTCCAGTTGACCTTGCTAACAAGTTAACAAGTTAGCAAGCAGCAAACTTAATGCTGTTTGACTTCAAGGTCTAAGCCTGCAGCGGAAACTGTGAAGCGTGCTCAGAGAGCCTTGTCCAGTCTGACTGACATTAGGCCTATTTAGGTGTTAGTCCGATTTGGACTTTAAATCCAGAAATTAAATCCAGAAATTGGACTTTAGTACGATTTCAGTCAGACTAACATGTTTATCTTGTACTTTAAAAGTCTTGTTTTAGTCAGATTAAGACAAAAAAAATGACTGTTTCTAACTGCATGTAAACTTACTGGGTGAATCTGATTTCAGAGGATGATGTCTGTCTTTTGCACAGTATGAGAATAGGTTCATGTTTTTTCATTTTATTTTCAATAGTTTTAAATGAAGTGTTTCTTTTTATGTCCCAATTTTCATGCATTCACCGTCTCTTACTTTGAAACAGTAAGGCTGTAAGAGTGTTATTTTCCTCAGACTCACCTGTGTGGGACAGGAACGTGAGGAGGGCAGCGATTAGAGGGATCCTGATCAGAGCAGACCTGCGTCTCAGGTTGAGATGGATAAGGATGAAGACGAGTGTACAGACACACTCGGTGAAGAAGCCCTGCAGCACAGACACCAGCAGAGATGAGCTGCACTCCGAAGCCATCAGGTTCTTAATCATGTGCATGTCTGTGAGCTCCAGACTCCAGTAGTACACTGCTACGAACAGGGCCAGGTGGGCTCCCAGAAACTGGGCCAACACAGCCAACAGGGTGGGCAGCGTGGGGGTCTCCAGCTGCAAGAACTTCAGCAGCACCAAGGTGGGGTTACCTGATGCCCCATCACAGACCACACCGTTAGTCAGCAGCACCACAAACAGCATGGTCACTGTCACATCAGGACCCAGACCCCCGGCCCACTCCCCCACCTCCACGATGGTCTGCACCTCCAGCCGGCACGCCACCAGCATGAAGGAGGATACAAATTCCAACATGAACCCCAACCGAGGCCATTTTCTGAGCAGAGTTCTCACCGAGGCTGCAAAGATCACCACAGACACAAAGTATCCGAGTGAGGCGTTCAGACCAGACATGACTCACATCAGCTGCTGCGTCACAAAAAGAAAAGAAAGAAAGTTTCACTCAGTGACTCTACTCTCTGTCAGGCAACGTGGCACATGCACAGACACATCTCTTATCAGGGACACGTCAGGATTTTATCCTAAACCAGATGCCAAAATACACAGGCCTGAGCTAGGTCAGGTCAGATAGTTGGCCTGCAGTCAGAGGTCCTCTAACAGCAGGACAACATGTAGAAACTATCTTTTTCATCTGACAGCACAGGAAGAGGAATAATAATGCAAATGAAAAGATGGATTAAAAAGTAAAAAAGTCTCAGGATCCTGCTACAGGCTGCACTGAAGTCATGCTTGTATCAGAAAAATAAGTTTTCTGAAGCATCTGTTACTTTTGAAGTCAAATACTGATAGATTAGGATTACTTAAAAGTTGTGAATTTTACCTATAATTAAGCTAAAATAATTAACAAATTATTAATCGACTATCAAATGATTTGATTCATTATTACTTTTTAATTATATTCCATCTTTTATATCTACGTGTATTTGTTTGCTCTCTGTACGCTGCTGTGTTGTATGTGCTTTTTTTAATGCTCAAACTGCTCCGATCCAAATGGCCCTATTGGGATTCAACAAGTTGTTTGAATTAAATTGTATTCAGTGGAACTAGTTTGATTACTAATCAGCTTGAACATACTTTAAAGGGAAAAGTTTGCAGCTTAGAAAATGTGAATAGTTTCTGGTTTCTGTCCTTTTGACCAGAATATCTTTGGATTTTGAAATCGACAAGACATTTTAGGCAACCTCCCGAGCTTTGGAAACACTGATGGATTTCACATAGCCAAGATGGAGAAAATGATTAACAAATCAATTGACAGTTATATAAATGATGCAGGCTTGAAATCAAAATAGAGCATTTTATTTCTAATCTTAATCTCAGCATTTCCTGAGCAGTATTTATGGACTTAAATGTTGTCTTTCTGTGTTGGGTGTTTTTGTTTATAACTGCTTAAAGCTGCTCAATTAATTTTATTATAAAGAAGTCATACAGAAACTATGATATATAAATGTAAATAATTCTGTAACAGGTTGTGGTGTGGCGTCATTATTTATGTGGTCTGTCGCCACCTTGTGGTTAAGTAGTAAACAACATATTTCTGTTACTTACGGTGCAGCATATGAACAGCTGCTGTAACAGTAAACTATTTTTCCCTGACCGTCTGCTTCTTTTGTAGTTTAGAGTTCATTAAGATAAACTTCCCCTGTACGTCTGTTTTTTTATGACTGTGTTTAGACCATTGACTGTAAATATTAAAGAGGACATATTATCCCCCTTCTCCACCTTCTCAAACAGTCCTCCAGTGGTCTAAATGAAACATCTGTGCTGAGCTTTGGTCAAAATATAACATGAATCAAGCACCAGAGGAGGTTTGTGACCCTGTATAAACCAGCTCTCTCAGAACGCTTCGTTTTGGTGTGTGTGTCTCTTTAAATGCAATAACCCCCCCCCAGTTTTCCTGGTAGAAATCACTCCTCTCCTTTTTTCTTTTTTTTTTTTTACCAGAATCCAACTTGTGACATCACTAGTAGAGCACATTTGAAAAAGAGCATTTTTCAAAGCAGACCACAAACAAAGGACTGGATGGATTTATTTCACATTTTGTGGGTCGGTAGACACTCAGGTTACCCAAATATATGTTCAAAAACACTGTAAAAGTGGATTTTTCATAATATGTCCCCTTTAAAGATTTATTTTTTGGGGCATTTTATGCCTTTATTAGAGAGATAGGACAGTGGATAGAGTCGGAAATCAAGAGGAGAGGGAGAGTAGGGAAATGACATGCGGGAAAAGAGCCACAGGCTGGATTTGAGTCTGGGCCGCCCGCTTGCGGACTACAGCCTTCATACATGGGGCGTGTGCTCTAACCACTGCCCCACAAGTGCCCCATAATATGTCCCCTTTGAGATTTACAGTAAGGTCACAGTTAGTCACTCCTCATTTCACATTTCATTTATTTTCAGAGTTCTGACTTTTTTTCTGTAGAGAGGGGTACATTTTTTAAAATATAAATAAAACAGAATTAAGACAAAAATTCAGACTCACACCAAACTAGCTACTCTCTCTCTCTCTCTCTCTCTGTGTGTGTGTGTGTGTGTGTGTGTGTGTCTGTCTGTATGTGTGTGTGTGTGTGTGTGTGTGTCTGTCTGTATGTGTGTGTGTGTGTGTGTGTGTGTGTGTGTGTGTGTGTCTGTCTGTCTGTGTGTGTGTGTGTGTGTGTGTGTGTGTGTGTGTCTGTGTGTGTGTGTCTCTCTGTGTGTGTGTGTCTCTCTGTGTCTGTGTGTGTGTGTGTCTCTCTGTGTGTGTGTCTGTCTGTATGTGTGTGTGTCTCTCTGTGTGTGTGTCTCTGTGTGTGTGTGTGTGTGTGTGTCTCTGTGTGTGTGTGTGTTTATGCGTGTGTGTGTGTGTCTCTGTGTGTGTGTGTGTCTCTGTGTGTGTGTGTGTGTGTTTATGCGTGCGTGTGTGTGTCTCTGTGTGTTTCTCTCTGTGTGTGTCTCTCTCTGTGTGTGTGTGTGTGTGTGTGTGTGTTTTTGCGTGCGTGTGTGTCTCTGTGTGTGTGTGTGTGTGTGTGTTTGTGCGTGCGTGTGTGTGTGTGTGTGTCTCTGTGTGTGTCTCTGTGTGTGTGTCTCTGTGTGTGTGTGTGTGTGTGTGTCTCTGTGTGTGTGTGTGTTTGTGCGTGCGTGTGTGTGTCTCTGTGTGTTTCTCTCTGTGTGTGTCTCTCTCTCTGAGTGTGTGTCTCTGTGTGTGTGTGTGTGTGTGTGTCTCTGTGTGTTTCTCTCTGTGTGTGTCTCTCTGTGTGTGTGTGTCTCTGTGTGTGTGTGTGTGTGTGTGTGTGTGTATTCAGTGTGTGTGTGTGTGTGTGTGTGTGTGTGTCTTTCTCTCTCTGTGTGTGTCTCTCACTGTGTGTGTGTGTGTGTGTGTGTCTCTGTGTGTGTGTGTGTGTGTTCAGTGTGTTCAGTGTGTGTGTGTTCAGTGTGCGTGTTCAGTGTGTGTCTGTGTTCAGTGTGCGTGTGTGTGTGTGTGTGTGTGTGTGTGTGTGTGTTCAGTGTGTGTGTTCAGGGTGTGTGTGTGTGTGTGTGTGTGTGTGTGTGTGTGTGTGTGTGTGTGTGTGTGTGTGTGTGTGTGTGTGTGTGTGTGTGTGTGTGTGTGTGTTCAGTGATGGCAGCACAGGGTGAACAGCAGCAGTGTCTCAGTCAGGAATGAGCTCTGGTCGGGGATGGAGGACAAACCTCTCCCGGTGTTCGTGAAGCTCTTCGCCGCCGGTTTTTACGGTGTGAGCTCGTTCCTCATCGTCGTGGTGAACAAGAGCGTGCTCACTAACTACAGGTAACGTTCACCGTGACGTCTTTAACGGGGTTTCACGCTAGTTTGGATGCTAACATGTAAGCTAAGCTAGCGGCTGAAGTTGAGTTGGCGACTGGTGGAGCTTCATTAGCTTACGGCAACTTTTGGCTAACTGAGCGGGGAACGTGTGCATCTAAATACAGGTTATAGTTTAGCATGTTAGCATCATATGTGTTAGCTTTGTTTGTACTGAGACTAAAGTAGATCATCTCTTCTGTTCAGATTCCCGTCTTCAATATGTGTGGGCATTGGACAGGTGAGTTAAGCGCCTTTAAGACATACTTACACACACACACACACACACACACACACACACACACACACACACACACACACACTGAGGGCAGGTATCCATTAAACTGGAGAGGGGTACATTTTTTTTTTTATATATAAATAAAACAGAATTAAGACTTTATTCTGACATATTTCATCCAAAATCCAGACTCACACCAAACTAGCTACTCTCTCTCTATATCTCTCTCTCTCGCTGTGTGTGTGTGTGTGTGTGTGTGTGTGTGTGTGTGTGTGTGTGTGTGTGTGTGTGTGTGTGTGTGTGTGTGTGTGTGTGTGTGTGTGTGTGTGTGTGTGTGTGTGTGTGTGTGTGTGTGTGTGTGTGTGTGTGTGTGTGTGTAGATGTTGGCCACAGTGGTCGTGCTGTGGGTGGGCAGGGCTGCGAGGGTGATCAGCTTCCCGGACTGTGATGAGAGCATACCTCGTAAGGTGAGATAAAAACACACTTTACTTTTCATTCATGCTCTTTAAAATCGACATCATGTACTCCGAGGTGTGCACTACAGTCAGTGTAATGTGTGAAGAGGCCATGTTCAACCTAAAGATAAAGCCTGATGCTGCAAACCTGACTTTCTCTGGAGCAGGTTATGTTCACATTTATAGATTTAACTCACCCATTGATTTTTCTTACCATTCTGTCTGTGAATGAAGTAGATTCTCCGCTCTAGGAATGTGTTTGATATGGAAACTTGTTGATCTGATACATCATGATGCGGAAAGAAGCTGTGCAGATTTTCGTCATGGGAACACCCACATGCATCCAGTTATAGTAGTGCTGAAGAAAGTCTAACCCCTTGTCATTATTGAATACACTTAAAATTTCACACAGCAGATAATCCCCTTTATAAATCTTGAAAACAGAAGCTAAAGACACTTTGGATGATCTTTTATACTTATAGTGCTGTCACACTTTCGCAAAAGAATGTATCCAGATCTATGAGCTAATGTTAGAAAGAGCAAGATATAATCAGGGGAATTCACCTCAAGCAAGTGGGAGGGGGTGGTGACATTTATTCCCTGAGATTGTTGTAAAATCATAAATTCTATGCACACATGTGTCATTTTATTTTTACTAGAATAAAATTCTGGTATTGTGTCAACTCTTATGGGTAATCAATATTTACTTGCTATAATTTGGACCTAAAACCGAAGTTATATCAGAGTATCTGATATTTGAGGAGACTTGCAGAATACATGTCTTGACGATACTGTTGACATAATCTCTGTCTTTAACGTTTGAGAGCTCCTGTCATTTGAGAAATTAACAGAGGCACCTAAAGAGCATCAAGTGTTAACATAAATAGACATTAATTTATGCATTAACAAGATCATTTTTCTGCAGAAATTCTCTCTTGCCTTATTTGAAGTAGCAGTGTTTCTTTTTCCCATTGTCACTCTTCGTTATTCTTTATTGTTGTTCTTTATAACACTGACAGAAGCAGGTGTTCCCGAGATTGTTGCTTTTTGTGCCAAAAGAGTCAAATGACACATTTTTTTTCTGAGCAAACACAGAGTCTGAAGAAGAAGGCCGAGGGAAGTTAATAACCACCTTCGTGACAAAGTCATTTCTGCCTGGAGTTTCGTTTTTTTGTCAAACTAGGACACCCCTCTTGATCTTTATCAACAATATTTTACTTTGTTCTGCAGACGTTTCCTCTACCTCTCCTCTATGTGGGAAACCAGATCACTGGCCTGTTTGGGACAAAGAGGCTGAAGTAAGTCCTCGTCTGTGAACCATTTCAGCTGAATGATGATTCAAAACGAAGCTTTGAAATGAGCTCATTGGGCACGGCTGCTAATGATGTGATGTCTGTCCTCTCCCTCCAGCCTGCCCATGTTTACTGTCCTCAGGAGGTTCTCCATCTTGTTCACAATGCTGGCTGAAGGATTCCTTCTCAAGTAAGACTTTACATCGCTTCAGGGCTGGACGTTTACAACAAAAAACATGATGACTGTCTTTAATTTGATGGTGCTGCCAGAATAAAAGTTATTCTGTTGATGACAGAGGTGAAGAAATCAGATAGTTTAACTTTCATATATGTTTTATTGTCATACCCTAGATCTGTTGATTACACATTTTTAAGCCAGTTTTATTTTTAGTAAATCTAATTTAAAACAGAAAAACTAAACAAAGTAGTTCCAAGTTTGAAAAATAGTTTTTTAAAGGCTGGCAGTCCTTCAATGATGTTTTTGTTTTCAAGGTATTTACAAAAAGATTGATCAGACCTTTTCAGAGTGAAATTCCACAGCAGCAGCATAACAAAGCTCTCTCGCAATCACATAAGTCTTTATACATTTATATTAATTCCCCAATGGCCTAATATTGGTGTCCCAGTATGTGAATTCATATTGCATTATGTGAGAGAGCACTGTAGGAGCTCCACATACACACAGTGTTGCTCTCCCCTGCAGGTTTCACTAATGACACGTCACAGGGACGTAAATATTACGCCTTGAAACGGCAGTCTGAACAGGGCTGTCCACACATGTCCTCTTCAGAGCAAAGGGGTCTAGCAAATGAAACTGTCTACATTGTACAAATTTGTGACATTTAGACAGTGCTCTCTCTTTCTCTCGGCAGCATTTGGTTAAGAATATATTGAACCTCTGTGGGGTTTCTTAAGTATTGGTACTTGTCATTACTTTTGATCATTAAAATAACAGATTGTATTGTTTCAAAACACGTGATATCGAACAGTTTTGAAGTATTAAAAATGTCGATAACCTTTGAGCAGAATAGTCCACAGAAGTCTATACTTGAGGTTGTTTTGTTTTTCCTTCACTGTGAGCATCAAACAGAGGATGCTTTCCCTCCTACTTTGTCTGGATGATGAGCTTATCAATAATGACGGCCCCGCTATCACCGCTCCAATAACACACGGAGCATGAGGATGGGGGTACAGAACACGATCCGACCGATCTACTATATGATAGGCTGGTTGAAAAGGGTGGCGGTGACGAAGTCGCCTGCTGCTTCAAACGCTCTTTCTTCATTGGGAACAATTAAAAAAATTCTGGCACTCAGAAAAACGCCAGGTGGACACCGGCCCTAAAAGTTCACCCTTAGCAAACTGTCTCAGACACCCTCTCTTAAAGCCAGCAGCTCAAACAAAGCTTTGGGAAGTGGGCGTGTACTTCTGTACTTCACACTAACACATGAACTGACCGGCTGTTTCTGCCGTGTCATAGGCTGTTTAATTTGTGTTTATTGATTCAGTTTGTCCAAAGTTTATCGTCAGAAGAATTCCACATAACACCCCTGCAGAGATAGTTTTATCCCCCTGCCCGATGTCATTGATAACCCAGTTTTCTTTGTCACTTAACTGGGACACTGAGCGGTTTTCTTTGAGCGGTTTTCTTTGAGCTTTTATTAGCAGCTGGATTAAGTTTCATTGCTGTGCTGTTTTCTGACCTCTCACAGGAAGAAGTTCTCGCGACCGGTGCAGCTGACAGTGTTTACGATGATCCTCGGGGCGTTCATAGCTGCAAGGTAAGTCCTGCTGCATCCAGGTGTCACCGGCTGTAAACCAAACCTGATTTAGCCGCACTACAAAGGCTCGTCCAACCCTGATAGATGTCCTCACTACAGTTATATTGTCTGAAGGGTCATTACACATATGTTGTAGTTAACCCCTGAAGCCCTGCAGTCTTACGCTGTGATTTCATTTTCATGGAGTCATTTAAAATACTTCACATCCCTAAATCTGTACAACCTAAGCTGAAGTCTGTGTAAGATATAGTCCTGAATTTGTGTCATAAATGTGAAAATTAAACAAACACACAAGGTTTACTCCACAAAAACTGCTTTATAAACACACAGAACAAATTGATCCAAAACTATAGACATTGCAGACACATTACATATCTCTTACACTCCAGAAGTTATTTGAACTGAGATCTTAAAAACCTAAAACTTTTCTGAGTTGGTGAAGTTCTGTCTCAGCTGTATGGTTTAAATTATACATCCATTAAAGCAGGATTTTGCGAACATCTCCTGCAGCCTCTGATGAATCATTGCATTTCCAAATGCTAAACCTTCCTTTCATTTCTTTCTGTTCGCAGTGCTGACTTGTCCTTCGACGTGCAAGGTTACGTCTTCATCCTCATGAACGACGTCCTGACTGCAGCAAACGGAGCCTACGTGAAACAAAAATTAGATGCGAAGGTATGTGGCAGGGCAGTTGGATGAATAGTGAGCATTGTTGGGTTGGAGCTGTTTTTGGCATTGAGCTGATGTTGGTGAATGTCAAGGACCAAACCTGTCCTTCAGCTTCAGTCTGCCATAAAGGAACTCAGTGTACAAAAACACTGACTTTTATTCCAACTGAACTTGATTTTATCTTCACTTTATAAATCTGCTGTGATTCTAAACAGCATTAAATCTTATCACAGCTTCATTTTCACCAGTCAGGGTTAGCCAGTTATAGCATGTAGCTCGTTTTAGTGTTTTTTTCTGTCACATGAGCCGACTGCTCTGATCTCACATTACAGCAGAGGCAGAACTGTGTCCACATTTAGTCTGTGATGACTGTAGAGTTCCTCACATGCAGCAGCACAGAGTGGTTTGTGTGTGAGGGATGAAAGATGGAGGCACGTGCAGCAGCAGAGTCAGCCCAGAGGTTCCAGGTCGTGCAGTGAATAGTGGCCTTGCATGACATCTGTATGTTAGTTAGTGAGGAATGCACTGAGAGTCTGAGTGAATAACTCTGTGTTCTGGCTCTGCTTATGTTTCATGTCTCTGTTCCTTCCTGTCCATCTGTTTCCATGCTCTCTCTCTCTCTCTCTCTCTCTCTCTCTCTCTCTCTCTCTCCCATACAGGAGCTGGGGAAATATGGATTGTTGTATTATAATGCATTATTTATGATCCTTCCTACTCTGCTGCTGGCTCATGTGACTGGAGATGTGCAGAAGGTAAGAAGTTTGACCCTAATGTTTCGCTTGTATTCACTATAAACACTAAAATAATCTTAAAAAGTAATTTTTCAACTCAGAAAACAGGTATCAAGATCGTTTGATTTTTACTAGGGTCACATCTAACAAAGAATAGAAGTTCTTTATAACAGATTACCAAAAGTGGAAGAAAACCCCTGCACTCTGTCTAATTTTGCACAAAGACATTGGCAATGTTTCAGTAAATCCAGAGAGAGAGAGAGAGAGAGAGCCTATGGCTGGTTACACACTGGACCATTTTCAAATCTTGATGGGTTTTAAAAATGTGGGAGACCACAGACATAAGGACAGTTTCAACCGAACGCCAGACCAAACACGTGCTGTTTGAGGTAAAGATTCCACAGACACGAGATCTCACAGAAAGTTGTGTGAATCAAACTCCAGAAGAAAAACAAATATGGAGGACGATGCTATGTCACGGACACAGAAGCTTCAGTGTTTAACCAGCTCTGCATCAGTCTTGAAACCTTTCAGTATTCTAACCTCTCACCATTTTTAAAAGCATCTCCAATACGTATCCTTGTTTTACCATGTTTCTGATCATGGAGCTTAGTAGAAAAATGCTAAGGCTTTTTAGATCTGGAGCCCGCTTCCATCAGTACAGCACCTGTTTGTTTGCTGTGATAACTGGTCTCATATCTGGCAAACCGAGGGGCATCCAAAACGGCTGTGTGTGGGTACCTTAAAACCACCTACCTTCTCTGGTAAAAACTAAATAAACCATTTCCCACAAGAATCAATTTTTTTAAATGTCTGATGATATAGTTAGGTAATTTTATGATTGAATTCAGTGCTCCTTTAATTTGAAGATGAGAGACTGCTGTGGACTATTCTGCTCTAAGGTTGTCAACATTTTTTTGATACCATGTATTTTAAAATAATAGTCTCAGTTATTTTGACGATCAGTCGTATCAAAGCTTTAAAAAACTGCAGATCTTCATTCATGATTTTAACTAAAAGCTGCAAGCCAACGAGAGAAGAGCACTCTTTCTACTCTTTGGGGAAAAAAATGGCTGAAGATCTGAAGGTTTCTTTTTCTTTTTGAAAGCTTCGTCACTTATCGATGCTGTAGTTATTAAAAAACAGAGATTGTATTGTGTGTAATCAAAACTTATCGAAGTATTGAAGTTTGAACAACTGAAGCAGTGAGTGTTCATATGTGTAAGCAGCATGTGTGTGCAGTAAGTGTGATGTTGGTGTGTGTTGGCAGAGACTCTGAGGTTTGCCCAGCTGGGGCCCTGCAGCCTCAGAGGCACAAAGCGTCCTTTATACACCCAGTAGAGTTATTACAGCAGAAACTACAACCTCTGCTGGTTAAATCACCTCAGTATGGACACAGAGTCAGACCTTTTAAAGCTACAGGAACTCCTGATGAATTTGAAGATGTATAACAGTTCAGGTTTTCACGAATGTTTATTAAAGTGCACTTTCGGCTCGATCTGCATGAGATGATGAAAAATCTTTGATTGTGATTATGATGTTCAGTGTTGTGATAACGATATTGGAGTAGCTATCCGACAACTTTAATCGCCACTGTAGGGAGCTTGAAGTCATTTTGAGCTCATGATGGTTAAGAAATGAGGAGGAATATTTGTTAACTCTTTTTTATTATAAATCATCCTCTTGAAATTATATTCAAAAGGCCGGTTGTACTGCATTGTTCTGTTTTTTTTTTTTTTACCCCAAATGGTGTAAAAACATGGCCTCGGGTTAAACATTCAGGGACTTCCTTAACATGTCTTCCTTCTAGACAGCTTGAAACATGACAAACACAAGTTGACAAGAAGAAACAGTAATTACAACTAGTCCTAAATAAACAAACTCCTGATGATACCTCTCTAGCTGCTTTCACACTTGGACAAAACTCAAAAGTCTTTATCCTGAGTGTCTCCTGCCAGCCAGCCCCATAGTAGAATTTTCCCGGTGAAGTCTGAGTGAGCTGATGTGAAAACGCTGTAGGATATAATCAGGACAATTCACCTCTAGTGAGTGGGAGGGGTGGTGACCTTTATTACTTGCGATCGGTGCACGACCACAGACGTTATGTATGCTAATAGTGTGATTTGTTAATATTGTGATTCTATCAAACTACACAAAGCATTGAAATAAAGGCTAATACTCTGATTATTGCAATTTATAGCAGGCTCTGTTGCTTCATTTGCAACTTCTGCCTTGTTCTTTTAACGTCATGTCTTGCCTCTGGAGAGGACAAACTAAACCAACTGTGTGTGATCTTTGTGTATTCTGTGAGAGTTGTTGTGTTCTGATTTTGTGTTTCCTCCGTCAGGCGGTGGAGTATGAGGGATGGTCAGACATGCTTTTCCTCGCACAGTTCATCCTCTCCTGCATCATGGGGTAAGAAGTGCGTGTGCGTGTGCGTGTGTGTGTGTGTGAGATGAAGACACAATCTGAAAAGTGAACATGTGGAACAAACTAAGCCTGCGTGGTGGTTTTTTGTGATATCGGTGATTGTAGACCTTCTTGGCTCACAGTGACTATTTGTGTTTAGTTCGTACTCACATTGTGTAATGTTGTGAAATCTGGCTGCTTTGATAAAGTTGGCTTATGCAATACAATAACATGGTTGATTTACAGGTTTGTCTTGATGTACTCCACTGTGCTCTGTACACAGTACAACTCTGCGTTAACTACCACGATCGTCGGCTGCATCAAGGTAAACTGCAGAGTTGTGTAAAGTAACAGGTGAATACACAAACAAACCAACGGGTCGGCTAATAAATGTCTTCTCTTAATGCAGAATGTGCTGGTGACGTACATCGGGATGGTGTTCAGTGGAGACTACATCTTCTCCTGGACAAACTTCATAGGTTTAAATATCAGGTATGGAACAGATGTATTTCCCTGTGAATGCTCTAATATCACACTCACACAGCAGATTGGGTCTAAAGTGGAGCACCAATCACTGGTGCACTGTAAAATTGTACCAAGGGCTAGCCGGAGAAACTCTGGATACAGTCAAAGACATTTTTTGGGGCTTTTCATGTTCACACATGCAGCTCACACCGAAATCTTTTATGCAAGTGTGAAAGCACTATAGGTGAGCGAGAGGGGGTGATGACGTCTAAATCATGTGACTGGTTTGATATTTGTGCAGTACTGGCAAATATGTTCTTGAAACACAACCACTCGTGTGTTTCATAGAGTGAATACGTCCAGTTACACGCAGCAGTGATATGAAGTGAACTGTCATCATGGTGTCAAGCTGCTGCTTCGCTCGCCTTCTCTGATAGGTTTAAATCATTACACGACTATGACTTGTCCTTTTTATGTCCTGAAACCTCGGAATTCCTTAAGGGAACATTTCCCGCTGTGATGGGACACGGAAAGAAGATTGCAAATATTTCCATTTCTTTTTACGACATGACAAAATAATTAATGGTTTACAAAACTAGGAGCTTGTCAGTTTTAATGTGGTGGGCTGTTTTTAATTTCTTGATCAACTCAGCTGTGCCAAGTTCACTGTGGTTAATATGATGCAGAGGATCTGTTGTTTGTCCACAGAGCTGCTCATTATAAGCCTCATAAATCACATATTCAATATAAGCATGGAGCATTCTAGTTGGACACGGTTCTTCTTTCTGCTTAGACAAACACACAGTTTGGTTCCTCACTGAAATGATCAACTCTGTTGGTTTTTCTTCAAATGAGGAAGAGCAGTGCTGACACATGTCGGATACTAAAGAGCCAATCAGCTGCAAGAATTTCAAACTGCCTGCTGGGTCATGTTGCGAAATGTGATGGATCCTATGACTAATGATGTGCTGCAAAATGTTCAGCTTCTTACTGACTGAAACAACACATTGGGCAAGTTTAATTATCCAGCAAGTTATTTTTTATAGCCTCTCACACATGAAGTCACAGATGTGAAATTAAAACCAGTGTGAACAGCTCCGAAGTAATCGGAACATAAAGCTATCAGACCAAATCAAATCTTGAAACTGGCATTTTCAAAACGATAAAGGTGGATGAAACCAGGTACATTGAGGAAAGCCATTCATGTTTTTTATCCTGATAAAACCTCCTTTGTGTTGATCAAGTCTTTTGAGTAGGATTGAGATACTGTGATTTTTGGATTGAAGTTATCACAATCCTTCTGAAAAGATCCTGATCTCGTATGAATGAGATTCTGATCTTGTAATTAAAAGAAAAGATCTCATAATTACGAGATGATGTGCCTATTTTTTCTCTTGGGTGAATGTACTGCTCTTCCATACTGTACTTATATGACTGAAGATCAGAAGTTTTTTTCCAAGCTTTAATTCTTTTCATTATTATGAATAACAGATTGTTTGTTTTGAAAGATGCAGTATCATAAAGTATTGAACATTTTGAGAACCTAAATCTGTGTGTTTTTGGGGCAGTATTGCGGGCAGCCTGGTGTACTCGTACATCACCCTGACCGAGGAGCAGACCAACAAAGCGAGCGACACCGCAAAGCTGGACATCAAGGGGAAGGTTGTCGTATGACAGAGACACTGGATTTTAAATGTTCACACAAAACTGTATCTTAAAGTTTATTTATGGAGTATTTGAGCAGGACGTGATGGGAGCGGCTCTGCACCTTCGCCGTCACTCCGCCTCCCCTGCTGCTGCCATGGTTATGAACCCTCCAGAGGGAATTGTGGGTGAATCTTTAGCCGATGTTTTCTTTATGAATATTTGTATTTTAATATTGTATATGAGGGGAAACTGTATTTATATGACAACATTTCATGTGGTTGGGCTGACATAATGAACAGCTGGAATCAGTGAACATAAAGGTTATTTAAAGGCACAATCCTTATTTTTCTGCCTTTTCTGGTTTGCTGTTTACAGGGAATGTAACTTTAGATGCCTTTAAAGCAGAGCTGCACTGACACGCTCATTGTCTGTTGTTTCTTTACCTTTTTTTGTGCACACTGCAAAAGTTTGTGACTTACAGTGATGTAACTTCATCTTTCAAACAACCAAAGTGTTCGTGTGTTGGTCTGTCAGGTCCTTAATGTTGCTGCCTCTGTGTGGGAGCTGATTCCACATTACAGTTTACGTTTTGCTCCCTCAGTATCACAGGAAGCTCAGTGTGGCTCTATGCAGAATGAACAAACAGAACTTTTCGTTTAATTCTCATAAAGGGGGAATCATTTGTTTTATACGGAGGCCCTAAGGGGACATAGGGGGGGAAATATGTTTCAGGTGAGCAACAGAAAATCTCTGTAAAGACATATTAACATCTGGATCACTAGAAAGTAGTGCGTGTGCACCAGAGAGTTTCCTCTGAGATATCTCAAAGAGTTCCAAGTGAGCACGTAAAACCTTCTCTTGAGCACATCAAATTTTCTCATGAGCATGGTTTATTTTCTGTTACGCACCAGATATTATTATTATTTTTTTTTTCTTGATGTTCTGGCACTTTGAACTGAAACGACGCCTGCTGAAGGTGAGACTGTGTTCCTGTTAAATTCACGCTTGAGATTATTGAACTTCCCTGAGATTATATTTCAGGTTTTTCAAGTATTATAAAAGAGAAACATTTCTAAATTTTTAATAGTCAGGTACAAGACTTGTTTTTTGTTACATTTTTATCAACATGGTTTTATATTTATTACTTTTTTAGACTAATATTCATTTTGTAGGTGGAGCGGCTCGTGAACTGTTGATGCTCGTCTAAAACAGTAACCATGGATTTCTAGTAATGCTGTATTTTTACATTAAAAGAAAATCTGTTAAAAGTTTCTTGTGGTTTTAGCATTAATCATTTCAAGATGAAGCCTCTGCTTAAAAAAACGTTTTCATAGATTGTTCTGTATTACTCTACTGTTAATTAAAAATTAAAATAATTCTGTAACTGAAGCTCTACACGTGCTGCTGATTTTATAGAGCAGTGGCTCCCCCTTCTGTCCGACCAGGTCATTCAAAGCATTAGACCCCCCCTACATACACACAGTTATTTAAAACTGCATTTCCCATAATTCTGGGATATTTATGCCTTATGCATGCAATTTGCACATTTATAACAGTTTGTGATCTACACGTTTAACTTACCAAATAAAAATAGGAAAAGCTACTAAAGGCTGGCATAACATTTATAAGGCTATATTTCTGATTACATTTTTATTAGTAATGGAGAGACGAGAACCTGAAACCAAATCATGTCATACAAGTGACTTTTGAGTCTCTCAAATTCATTTACTCCAAATGTTGATTTTTCTACATTTTACAGAGTAACACTGATGATGCTTGTATCTGAATAAGATGTCATCACTTCTTTGTCTCTACTACACAGAATGTATTTATTTTGGAAAACATATACATCAAAGAATCAGGACCTGGAGTTGCTTTTCATTTTCTTGTAGGATATTCAAAATTAAATAATAAATATCTTGATTGATTTTTTAATTTTGGATATTAGAAAGCAATGCTAAAGTGCCTCAAATACTGTTGCGTTCAGGGAAATCTTTCAGCAGTTGACCTGTAGGGCCATTGTACTCAAAACTCTTAATGTCTCAAAAACACAATTTAACATTAAAATGTTTTAAACTGTCAAACTGAATGAAGCCCTTTGAAAAGTGACAGACGTTTGAAGTTTCTGATGTAACCAGTCACATTAGAGTCTCTCTTCATGCTGTTCGCTCAGCCTCAGCCTCAGCATCATCAACATGTCTCTGCAAATGCTAGGGGCGCCAGCCATCCATAGGGGGCGCCCTGGCACCTGACATGAGTGAGTAAGAAAAGTTGACGATAATAAGTAAAAAAATTATGCTTCAAATTCAAAGCTTTCATATCCCCTCCCCATGGGAATAGCATGATGAAGTTACCATTTACTGCAATCCTAAGCAAATATTAATAACAGGAAGAAGATGACAAAGACAGAACTTAAAGATACCATGTTTTAATACAAAAACAGATCATATATGTAGAAACAATCCACCTTTAAACCCCACTAACTGTACCGATCTGTGACCTGAGCAGTACACTCAGTTTCACTCAAACCCACAACAACAGTTAAAACCCATTATCTCCAACATGATAAGAGACTGAAATAAATATGATCCAACTCCGTTTAAACGGACTTCCATGATTTCACATCTAAATAAAGCTTCCATATGTTCATGAACAAAACTGTCTTTTTAATTTAAGATCCATTAAAACTGGCCGGAGGTTAAGGGTTTTAAAAAAGTGTGTATTGCATTGTGTTTGCGTTTACACTGTGTTGACACACAGTGACATGGTCTTTGTAGTGTCCTTGTTGTTTTGACATTTTGATCTAAAACTCTCTAGAACACTGAAGCTGTTGGAAATGTGACCATCGTAGGAGCTGTTGCTGTGCAAAACAAATCTTAAAACATGCAGATCAATGAGCTGGAGCTGTTTAAACTCTGCCTTCATACCTGCAGAAAGCAGGAGAGCTGAAGGAGAGCCGGACAAACCTGTGACACAGCGCTGCACAGGAGGTTTTAAAACTCCAACCAAACAAGCCAAGCAGGACTGATCAGTGTGGGGCTGTGTCCTTTAAGGTGTCTTTCTGTGTGTTACATACAAAAAGGTGCAGAGCATTGGAACGGGTTCTGCTCCTACAAATACAAAGGTATTAAAATCCTCCTCCTGAAGTTTATGGTAAAGAGAGAACTCAAGGGTGCCAGCAGGCTCACACACATACTGGGTGAAAGGTGACACATGACTCACTGCACAAACAGATTTGTCTCCCAAAGTGTGAGCATGGATGCTGTTCTTTCATTATTCCCTGAGGTACATAACATCATGAATTGTATCAAATAAGGCACAGAGAGAGGGACAGACTTAAATATATAACTTACCACTTTGATATAAAAGAACAAGTGTTACGAGGGAGTGATTTGTGGTGGCAGTCCGGCTGCTGTGTGTCAGTCTCAGAGTGTGCTCAGGTTCTCGGCCATGAAGCAGAGGCTGTAGAAGTTGCAGCCGATGCAGCAGAGGTTACAGAGCGACGACAGAAATCTGTAGAGCCACAGACGGCTGCTCAGGTGTCGGTACTTCACGTCTGTCTCACACAGCTTGGCGTAAGCTTCTCTGTTCGATGACAGCCCGATGTCTTGACCCAAACCGCACGCCTGCTCGATCAGGTGCATGTCTGCCATGATCTCTGATGTCATCTGGCCGAACCACTGAGCGTTTACAGCCGCCACAGTCACCGACACGAAGAAGATGAAGATCTGCAGGGACAGCAGGGTCAGGGGTTAAAGAAATATTCTGAGCTGTTTTATGCAGCGTGATGTGGAGCAAACACACACCTGGAAGGCCTCTCTGTCGTCCAACAGCTCGCTGGGATGATACACAGCGAAAATGGTGAGGTTAATGAAGGCACAGGCTGATCCCAGGTGGAGGTAGAACGGTACGAGACGGCTCTGGATGAAGCCGTACGTGTGTCTGTTCAGGTGGTTGTCCATCACAAAACCTGAGCACAAGAAACACAACAACTAATCAGAACTACACGGACCCCCAGGATAGTGTTTCTTGAAAAGCCCTGTCTTACAGTCATCGCTTGATTTAAATAATTCAGAAAAATAGAAGGTTAACAGAAGTAATTCCCGGTGACCTGTCACTGAACTTGGTCAGTGAGACTCATCTTATTTCGATGTCAGGATTGCTTAGTGTTCTTGATTATATAAACATGTTAACTTTTCTCAATAATTATCATCAACTCGTTGTTCTTAAAGATCTAAAAATGTGCATGAATAAAGCTTCAGATGTATGGAACCAAAACAGCAACATCACAAAAAAGTGTTTGGGGTCAAATCTGGCTTTGTTGTTGCAATGAATGAACTGGGTTCAACATCAACTTCACAGCCTGCAGATAATTCATGACTAAACTGTTAGGTCTAGAAAACTTTAACAACTCTGAAAATGTTTGAGTAACTGTCTAACACCCAGTGGCTCTTCATTTACTGTCAGAAATAACAAAAGCTTTAAATCATCACATTTCAGAAGCAGAAACTTGCAAATATGTTTTACCATCATAAAAGAAAACGGAAAATTGACTCATCATGCAACTGTGTGTGTGTGTGTGTGTGTGTGTGTGTGTGTGTGTGTACTCACTTGAAATAAAGGTGACCCAGATCTGCATCCCCCAGTAGGTGGAGAGCAGCAGCAGCTGCAGCAGCTTCACTGTGAACGTCGGCTCCTGATCTGTGGACATGTTTCCTCCAGTCTGGACTTCACTCTGGTCCCAGAAATCTGCACTATCACCTGGGCTTTAATGCTCCACTTTAGGACCCCTGGATACATAATTAATGTGACATTAAGGTTGTTATGATACCAGAATTTTAAACGTTCATACCATTCTAGTACAAATCTAACTATATACCTGTTTCAATACCACAGCAAAAAAAATCAATAGGCAAATAGGCTTCTATAATTTCTTGTTTTTTCTTAATAGCACAAATACGGTGAGCAACGTTTCTGTACCTTCACTGTCTGTTTGTGAGAGACATCAACATGTTCTCTATGAGGGGTCAAAAGGAGGTCAGAATCGTCAGTATTTGACCTTCACAGGGAGTCTCACTTTAAAACCTGTGGTATCGAAAAGTATTGGAAATTCTGACAACCTTTATATAACATTACAGTACAAACAAACATCACTCAGGCTGTATCACTTTATAGGTTACAAATGATTTAACACATTTAACAATGAGATCAAGAGCACAGACTCTTTAGATGTAAATAGGAACTACAAGCGTGAACAAAACAGATGTTGGCCTGTTTCAGCAGAACTGGTGATCTATATAGCATAATTTGTTGTTTTGTAATTACATAATAATTATTTATACTTTATTAACCTCCCGAGGGGAAATTTAGTTTTACACTGTTTAATGAAAATGCTACACACACATAGGCCGAAATACACACATGCACAAACAGGATCCTATGGACATGGAGAGGTGACGGGGCTGCCCACAGCGAGCACTCCAGAGCAGTTCTGGGGTTCGGTGCCTTGCTCAAGGGCACCTCGACAGTGCTCAGTAAGTGGGCCGGCACCTCTCCAGCTACCAGGCCAATTTCCAGACTTGGTCCATGCCAGGGCTTGAACCAGCGACCCTCCGGTGCCAAACCCAAGTCCCTACAGACTGTCGCCCCAATGAACCTAATCACCAAAGATTCCAGGCAAACTCCTGCACACCGTCTTAATTTAAACAGTGGTCTCTCTCCCTCATGAGAGCAGATTTCAGTTTAAAATATGACGTTTTCGTTTCGCTTTTCTATACTTTGTATCATTTATATAAAGAGAGATTGAACATTTAAGACGTAGTATCTAGTCAATTTCATGTGTGTATAATCATGCATTTAATTTTAAATGGTTTGGTGGTTGTCAGGTGGTTTTGTTTGGTGTTTATAAGTCATCTGTGAACAAGAAGTCAGATGGCATACGTGGTGGGAACACACGGTTCTTATCTCATCATTTCATATCAACGTCATCTGTCTGCTTCATTGCTTTGCATTATACAGATATGTCACCAAAAGTGATGTCATTTTGGACATTTGTTTTGTTTTGTGTCAAGACCTTTTTATAAACCTATGCATGGGACACTTTGGATATTAGATATTTATTCCACTATCAAAAAGTATAAAGAATTGAAATCATGACAACTTTAGTTTTGACAACACAAAACTCCACAACTTTGTTCTCTCACAGCTGAAATGGAGAGGACAGGGTCAGGTATTCACAAGTATGGATTTTAAACTTCTGTACTATACGAACTACTATTGGGAACTTTCTTGTTTCCAATAATCAAAAAATTGCAAGCAAACTCCTGGATCCTGTCTAAGATTCACAAATTGATTTGCACAACGTATTTGTGCAATTTAGACAGTGTGCAGGAAATTACACATTTCGGCAATTTTCGATAATATCTTCATTGTAATATCGGAGAAAGTATCGTTTAAAAACACATGGTGTCGAAAAGTATCGACATTTTTGACAACCTTAATACAGGGTGTACCCACTTGAAACTTCCGCATTGTTGTCAAGGAAACGGTGTATGTGGTGTGACCTTAGCCCCTTTGTGAAGAACTCTGTCAGCCTGAGGGGAACATAAAACTCCAGGTGTGCACATTGCATTACCTGTCACTACTCACACGGCTACTTTAAGCCACTTAAAGCTGCTAAAAGTCTTTATTTTACACGATGATAACATCAAGCGGTTACGTATTATTACAGCCCAACACAATGACAACACATACCGACAAAGTCACAGAGTCACCTCCGCTAGTCGGTAAACTTACGCCACTTGTTAGAATTAGTTCGCATTAGTTAACAGTAGTTTTAGCATGAGGTAAAAATAGCAGCTAGTGTTAGCTGAAGTTACCTGTGTTAGAGTTAGCTTCACTTCTGGAACAGTTTCTTCAGCCGCAGTTCACTGTTATCAAATCAACAAAACAAATGAGACTGACTGATTGAAACTGAGCTAAACAGTCAAACCTCAGTGAGTAGTTCACCTGTGTCGTTATTGTGTCCGGACACTTTGTAGCAGAAGTCTTTGAGAGTAAATGAACCTCCACTGCTGACTGACTGGTTAATGCTGCGTTCAAGTTCTCCTCAGATGCTCGAAAGTCTCATGCTGCCTTCATGTGCTCATCGGAAATATCGAATTTACCGTAATACCGAGTAATGAGCATATGAACAACCCCCCCAAAGTCCATATTGCAAGTGGGAAATTGGGAAAATTATATGATACCTGAGTTACCGAAATTTGAAACTTACTTATGTGAAGTTTCAGGGCAGCAAAATGTCAGAAAGTTGGGAAACAGTGTCAACAATTCACGTTACAAAATTATACATTGTGTTATTTTGTTCATATTAGCCATCATATTTTTAGTAGTTGCCCATTTTAGTATATGCATTTATTAGCTGTAAATGGTAAATGGACAATTATATATTATATTATATTATAGCGCTTTTCTAGTCTTCCGACTACTCAAAGCACTTTTACACCACAGGTCACAGCTACACATTCACACACTGATGGTAGTGATCGCTATGTAGTATCATCCATCAGAAGTAACTAATCCCATTCATACACCGCCACTGAAGCAGCGGGAGCAATTCGGGGTTAAGTGTCTTGCCCAAGGACACATCAGACATGTTGCTCAGCTGGGGATTGAACCCTCGGCCTTCTGGTTGAGAGGCGACGACTCTACCAACTGAGCAACAGCTGTAGCAAATTTTTAACCATGAAGCATACCAGGCCAGTATATTAAAAACTTAAGGCCTTATTCACTGACAACAACAGGAACAGGAATAACACACACACACATGCTAACAAGCCTAATTTGAATAATAAAGCTAGCTAGTCAAGAAAGTATTTAGCCATTTATCTGCCACATATAGTTCAATAAAGCTGAATCTGAGTATTTTTAAAACAATAAAAATAGCCATATTTTCTCTCCCTTTGATAATTAAACAGCAGCCACTAAAAAAACAACCTTACTTCTACTTTGTTTTTTGTTTTTCTCCAACCAGAGCACTTGAATACGTGTATGTCGTCATTACGACTGCACAATTGGGAAGTAGGACATTTCCAAGGAGCACATGAAGGCAGCATGAAGTTAGAAAGTCACTTTACTAATTTGTAGATGTATTCTAATATTTGTTCTGAAATGGTAACTGTACAGCAACTTGCATTGACGATATATATCCATTAGTCTATATAGTGTAAGGGAGTAAGTAAATTATCACAATAAATCAATTAAGAACAAGATTTTACCACAAAGCCATCATTACTTTGTTCAACAATGTTTAAATGTCATAAGAAAAAGAATACAATGTATTCTAACTTGGTTTTCTTGTTCTGACTTAATCTCAAAAACGTATTTTTCCGATTATTCAGACAGCACTTGAACGCACAGTAACTACAGAAAGAGGCGGACCGTCTGTTTACGATGTGCTTTAAAAAGTCCTGACAGCTACGACAGCAGACACAACAGGTTCCCCCTGAACACAGATGATTTACTCTGAGATTGTTGTTGCCGTTTTTTTTATTTGTCCAGAGAGACAAAAAAGAGGTGCAAAGTCCCTTTTCAATGAAGTGTCCATGATCATCAAGAAAATTTGTTTTATACATTTATAAAAAGCCTTTAATTTGAAGAATACTAACATTTTACATTTATCAAAATGTAAAAATGTGCACTTTTTGATGAATGTCTTATTTGTTTAGTAAATAATTCTTAAAGATGAATATAATGTGTGAACCCAAAATTACTTCCGATTTGATCTTTTACATAAAAATTCAGACGTTTCCTGTGTAAACAATCAATACCCTGACAAACACTTATGTTCGATATTACAGTTAAAAACAGAAACTAGTATTATACATTAAATTTGACATTTTCTTATTGGAGGATAGCCCATTGAGATGCACCATCTCGTTTTCAAGGGGGTCCCTTGATATTAGATAACTATGAAAGCATTTCTACTAGTCATAGCTGTATTCTCACCAGTAAAAACTATATTGCCAATGACGTATACTAGCAGTAGTTTATATTTCCAGAAACCTAATATCCACTGAATTTCTTCTGCTCAAAATTCATTCAAAAAATATCTTAAAGTCCTTAAAAAGTGTAAATGTGGCCATTTTGACATTAAATAGCTAAGTTAAGTTTTTCCTAGTTTAAATTAATATTTCAGATATTCATTCTGGTATAAAAACATTTTGAATATCTGCAACAGAATTCTTACTGATTGTGCTTTCACACAACAACTGTTGTTGGAAACATTCTGAAGTTTTCGGGATGAGCTGCCTGTGTAAAAGCAAACAGACACACTTACTATCGCCAGCCCCCTGGAACATTTTCCACGTCAAGGTGAGCTGATGTGAGAACGCAGCAGGAAACATTCAGGACATACAGGCGGGAGCGGCCCGTGATGATTATATGCTGCGACCGTTACATACAAACTCCCATTTTAAAACTAAAACTATTATTTCTTCTCACAGCGAGTCCCTGTTTTAAATTAAATAAGAAATGATCATCCCTGTCCTCAAATAGTCTGACAGTTTTTCTCAAGCAGAACACTTCAATAGTTAGATGAATCACATCCTCTTTATTGTTTTTTTTTCACAGAGCTACAAGACTTTTGTACACAGAAATAATCACATCTATGATCTTAGTGCTTTACAGATTATTGAAGTCCTTCCACAATGTTGTTTATGAACAGGCTGATACAAAATTAGATTTTTACTATTTCCTTTGATTAAAAAAATCACACATGTATCTCTAAAGTGTATAGACTGTCTAAAAAATGTGTCCTTTGCTAATTTGTAGGGCTGCACAATTATTTCAAATCTCATTCAATCTCAATATGTCCACTAATGAAATCTCTAAAATCAGTGACACAGCCATGTTAAAAATAGTTCAGCTTTCCTGCAAAGGTGCCCTGAAGACAAATTATCTCTAGGTGTTTGTAAATGTTACATCATCATGGTTTGATCTTCTTTTCACAGAATATAACTCTTGTGAAGCAGAAGTGAACCATTTCACTATTGTAATATACGTTACAAAAACATGCTGTAAAAATAGTTTCTTTAGCAGCCCTACAAATTAGATTCAGTTTCTGTTTATGGCACTTGGGAAACAGAAGGAAAGGCTGACCTGTTCATTAAAGGTTTGCAGAAAAACTTACAAAAGGTCTTTCGTGAAATAGAAAAAAAAAAGAAAACACGGTGTTAGAAGGTAACATGAGTTATAGGTCAGTGTTGTAGTCGAGTCCCCATTCCCTGAGTCCGTCTTCTTACATTTGTCTGAGCCGTGTTCCAAGATGAGCTTCTTTTTTCCACCTTGGCCCTCTTACCTGAGCTTCAACTCTCTACTATCTGTCAGTCTTCATGTTTATACTGTACCTCAGTCTGAGTGGGTGTGATACTGTTAAAACTGAGACAAATAAAATGTAATTGTGTTGAGCAGAGCAAGCTTTCCAGAAGATGACTTTACGTGTTGTATTGTTGAATGAATGTGTTCAACAACTTTTCATATTAAAAGATTAGAGAAGCTGTTTACAGAATCAGTAAATGTTTCCATGTGTGCAGTAAGAGTGTCGAAATGAACCGTTTCTATGACGCATCGCGATGTGGACGATTGTGCATCGATGCAGTGACGGAACATAAATGATTATTGTGTACTGACTTTGCACTATATTTGTAGGTTTTTCCGGCCGTGGCTGGACCCTATAAAATGAATTGAGCCATGTGAATGTGTATGAATGGATGAGTTAATACTGATGGATGCTTTACATAGCAGCCTCTGCCGTCAGTGTGTGAATGTGTCGGCATGACCTGCGGTATAAAAGCGCTTTAAGTAGTCAGAAGACTAGAAGAGGGATATTAAACCTCATGTCCATCGTCATTTACGTGTCAGCCTTCACTCTAATGATCAGAGCCTTATTAAAAAATAAAACTATTACACAGTCTTTATCAATAAAAAGATGGAGTCCTCCTCTTCATCCTCCGAGTCCAAATGCAGCTAATGCTCAAGTCTGACTCAAAGTCCAGGTCATCAGTGCTCCAATACAAGTCTAGTCACGAGTTGTGAAAAACAGTGGTATAAGTTACAAAGAGGGTTTGGAATCAAGCAGCTCATGGCTGAATAAAAGCTTAAAAACAGAAAGAATGGAGACAGCATACATTCATCACTTGAAAGCATCACCATACTTGAGCTTTACATGGATATCTCTTCAGACAATGTCTGGTTGTCAAAAGAACATGATCTTTAAGCTTGTATTACTGTTCTATATTTATTTTCACTTCAGATAAAAATAACTAGTTAGATCTTTGTGTGAAACAGTTTTTTTTTTTTTTTTTTTTTTTTTGTGAAACGTCCAGCAACCTGCTGCTGAGGCTCCCCGTGACGGTCAGTGTCGTGCAGATTTACAGATTTTGTCGTACACCTCTGGGAAGGCGTCCTTACAGCCGAGCTCGTCTCTCAGTCTGTGATACAGCCGACCATCAAACATCTCCCAAAACTCCTCTCTGTCCATGTACACGTCTGCATACAACATCTGGAAGCTGCGGCAGGAAGATGTGTCAGTACAAGTATATGTCATAATAACTTCTATACTACATCGGACAGGCTCTTATTTAAATATATGAAGCCTTGCTATTTATTCATGTCCATCCCTCGTTCTCTTCCAAACTTTGGAGATAAAGATGCTTAATCCCAAACATTCACTCACCCATGCACGTCTCTGACAAACTTCTCCAGCTGACGCGTCGATGCTTTAGCTTCAAAGTGTTTGACTTTCGGCTCCCCATAAGCCCCGATGTCCACGTACAGCTCTTCCTCCCCACTTTTGGGGTGAACCATCCCCCTGCCGGGGGGGAGCAGGAACGGACACAGCCACAGAGGATACACCTGAAACAACAGGATACACATGAAGAGGCTGCATGCATTCTAAATATGAAGTATTTAGCAGTCCGAGTCTTACGTGGATGTCCTCGTGGAAGCGTGTTATTGCAGCCTGCAGATTCTTCATGGGTACCAGCATGTCCTGGACCACGTGGTGCTGCTCATAAAGACGTCGAATGGTTTCTCCCTGAGTGAGCTTCAGCAGAGAGATTTTAGGAGGAACCATCCACCCAAACAGCCAACGAAACACCGGGTTGTTCCCAAAGGGGATTATATCCTGGAGGAAGGACACAAATATACACACATCGGTTTATACAACATCCAACATTTGTAGTTAAACCTTTCTTTGACAAGAAAATAAGAAATATTTGGTGATTTCAGCTTCTGATATGAGGTTTGTTGTTTTTTATGATTTTTTAAAAACTGAAATTGTTTCTTTTTAGATTGTTGTTCAGATGTCATTTTCAAATGTCATTCTGGAAATTTGTAATGGACTTTTTTTCATTAACAACTGATAAGCACACAGCCAATATTCTGTTACACACCAGATGATTTAGGCCTGGTTATATTACAAATAAAAAAAAATATTATTATATATATTAGTGATTTGGTGGATAATTGTCCATTTATTCCTCTGGCTAGAATACCCAAGAATTTCTCAAACAGATAATGCTCCATTACTCCACCAGAGGGCGTCCTCCACCCTCTGGCACTCATCATGCGCAGTCTTCCTTCTCTGCAAGGACTAAACAACAAAACTCCACAAAAAGCAGAGCATCAGAATGCTGTAAGCAGATCCTGCAGACATCTGTCAAACTGATACCATGCATAATTCATCACAACTTTTACTACTGCAGAGGACAGAGGATGTCGGGCTTTCTCACTAATGGCTAATGGTGTGTGTGTGTGTGTGTGTGTGTGTGTGTGTGTGTGTGTGTGTGTGTGTGTGTGTGTGTGTGTGTGTGTGTGTGTGTGTGTGTGTGTGTGTGTGTGTGATCAATTTCTACAAACATGAATGGACATAAAACACAGGCCCTCATGTTTTAACAAAATCAGTGTGTGTCCGTCTGTGTGAGTACAAAATGTGTGTTTGTGTGTCAGACAAAGAACGTTAGAGTGCTAATAAAAGAGGGGAGTGAGGAGTTGATAAGATGATGACAAGCTAAAATGTGGCACAAAAAGCACCCCCTTAATCTAATCCTGAAGTTTGTGTGCATGTGTGTGTGTGTGCGTGTGCGTGTGCGTGTGCGTGTGCGTGTGTGTGTGTGTGTGTGTGTGTGTGTGTACCTGAAGCTCCCAGAAGATGCTGCGTGTGTGTCTGTGGTAGTACTGTCTCAGAGGAATGTATTCCACTCCCGTGTCGTCACCTTTCAGGAAGCTCTCCACGTGTTTGAAGAACCAGGGTTTAAAGTGCAGGCCGATCCTGTTAATCTGAAATCAACAGGAGAATTCATACCAAAAATAACTTTATAAAGGAAGGACTTCTATTAAAAGCAACAAAATAAACAATGCTGTCGTGCAAAAGAGAAAGCAAAGTTATGGAAAAGAGTGACTAACTTTGCAGTTATAGCAGGGGCACTTTCAAATGTGGAGATGAGAGCATAATCGAAATAAAGACAAAAGTAAATGAAATAGATGAAAGGGAAAACAAAAGCTTTAGCGTGATTAAAATGCTCGCTCTCTTCAGGCAGGGCTTTCGAGAGTCTGATCTATTAGATATAAGGAGGTGCAGAGCCAGGCAGGGAACTAAAAGAGAATTACAGTGTTCCAAAATATATAATAAAAGAGACAGGTCGACAATTTACAAAACCTAAAATGTGCAGAATTATCACATTTTTGGACCCAGTTAAAGACAGAGCGACAGTTCCTGTACGAGCTGGATGCAGTAGACCACAGACTGAATAAAACACGGACGTAGCATTTGAAACTCAACAATGGCGGTCGCCATCTCCACTTAATACTCCTAACTCGTCGTCTCAGCTGTCTGTATTACTACTGCTATGTTTGTGTTGTTGAAACATGTTGTAGTGATATTAACACAGAGACGCTGTTAGTGAACTCCCCTTCTCCTGCACGCTCTACACATTCGCCCCCCTTCCTCATCTAATCCAAACTGAGTATTCTAAGGTTGTGAGAGCACGCCCGACACTAAATTTCACAATGAAAAGAACATGTTTAAAGGCACCTCTGTAAATGTTCTGGACCTGAATGTCCTGAAATTGTCTTAAAAGGAGTTCAGGTGCATTACACAAACACCTCACCTTATCAGGCTCTGCCTCGTCCGTCATGGTTCCCGTCATGATGACAGCAGAGTCCAGACTGTACTGCAGACCTTCTACAAACGTGTTCTGCTTGTTTCCCGATTCTTCAGCGAAACGTTTGCAGATGTTCTCCAGTCCTCGCACCGGCTCGTATCGCAGCTTCACCCAGGACTTAGCAGGAACTATTTTAATCTCAGCTGCAACCAGGAAGCCCAGAGTCCCACAGGACCACGGGACGGCGTGGAACAGGTCAGAGTTCTCCTCCTGCGAGACAGAAAAATGTATCACTGTGAGAGAGAGCTTTGTGGTCTCATTCTAAATCATTGGTTCTCAAACTATGGTACGTGTACCACCGGTGGTACTTGGGCTCCCTGTGGTGGTACGCAAAGAAATCTCCACAATATAAAAAACAAACCTGTTCAGCATAAAACGACATTTTTTTTTTGTCGTACTCTTATCTGTCTTGTATCTATTGGGTTGTATTTATATCAAATGTGTTTTCCCCTCTAAATGAATCTAGTTTTTGCAACAAACAACTTTAATCTGCTCAATTTATGCACGGACACAGACATAAACAACAACAGGAATACGCCTCACATTTTGAAAAGTTCCACTCGATATTCCGTTATAGTTCAGTACTGAAACAACAGCAAGCAGCTGTAGGCCTACATTAACAGAATATCTGTTAACATTAACATACATTAACATTTGGAGAGCCAAATATTTTCGGAAGTGGTACGCAGTCTAAAAAGTTTGAGAACCACTGCTCTAAATGATTGGGTTTCTACATGTTGAAAGTTACAATGTTACAATTCATTTAGCAGACGCTTTTTATCCAAAGCGACGTACATCAGAGAGTGAGTACAACACTAATCCATTCATACACCGCAACCGAAGCAGCAGGAGCAATGCAGGGTTAAGTGTCTTGCCCAAGGACACATCGGACATGTTGCTCAGATGGAACCCTTGACCTTCTGGTTGAGAGGCGACGACTCTACCAACTGAGCCACAGCCGCCCGAAGAAGTATGTAGGAAGTATGTCCTCATCACTGTTGCCAAATGTTTGTTCACTGTGTTCGGTCTCTTATTACAAAGAGTGTGTCCTGAGATCATTTTTTGTTGGGATTCAGGGCTTTATAAATAAAAGTTGATAAATCACACATACTGACCTCAGTGCAGCGCACTAAGCTGCCATCAGCCAGAACCAGCTCAAATGCGACACAGATGTGCTGAAACAACCCGTAAATATGAGAGGACGACTCGATGCCTGTTCCCATCACCAAACCACCTGAGAGAGGGCAGAAGAGAATATTTGATATCAGTCATTTCTTTTTTTTCTTTTAAAGATTTATTTTTGGGGCTTTTTGTGCCTTTAATGGAGAGACAGGACAGTGGATAGAGTTGGAAATCAGGGAGAGAGAGAGTGGGGAATGACATGCGGGAAAGGAGCCACAGGTGGGATTTGAAGCCGGGCCGCCCGCTTGGAGGAGCAATGCCTCCAAACATGGGGCGCGCGCACAAACCACTGCGCCACCAGCGCCCCGATATCAGTCATTTCTTAATAACAGATTTATAAGTTATTTGATATATCAGCAGGTAAACACAGAGCAGAAAGCAGCCTCTGCCTGCTGTGTGTTTGCAGGCGTGGACATCAGGATAAATGAATGCACCGCGGCCTGATGGGAAAACATTAGATTGTTGATGTGCAGTTTATGGCATCAGGAAATCCATTATGAAACCTGATCGAGGGGAGCCTCCAGCTCTGCAGCCATTTCCTCTCAGTTTCATCTCCTGAGCTACAACATGAGTCGTCTATTGGATTAGAGTCAGTGAGGCACCGAGCAGGAAACAGTGCCTGATTGAGGACGGACATCTCTACACTCTGAGTGAGTGTGAGTGACACACACAATTTGATGATGACACCCCCAGGAAATATATCCCACAGAAACACCGAAAAACATACCCACTGTGAGGTCATCGAGCTCGGGCAGCACCGGCAGCGTCCAGCCAATAGAGTTTAGGAGAGCGGTCACCTGACCCATGTTGGCCAGCGGCTCCACTCTCACCACCTGAAAAACACACATCACTGTCAGTCAACCATCAGAGGCCTGTACTAGCAAGTCAGTGAAACATACTCAGGGTATCTTTCAGTTAATAAAGCCTCAGACGTTGTGGTGGTGTGTCCACGTAGCTCAGCAATACTCCAATTACAAACGCTAGTTGTCGGTGCGATTTCTATGCTAGTTAAATGGCCAATTTCTGGTTCTGCCGCACTTTCTGCTCGTTGTGTACAGAAAACCATGGCAACTGAAACTGAGCGTACTATGTGGGGGTTGGAGCTGAGAATATTGAAGAGCAGTTGATTAAACTGTGGACATCGGAGGACGGCTCATTTTTGTCGTTTCTTCGGCCACATGGAGACATGAAAAGGGAAATTCACCTCTGATATTTTTCAGATGTCTGCAAATAAATTTGACAAATTGGTCCATTGTCTGCAGTCATTTATCTCATACCAGAGTACACATGTTATGCCTGTAGACATTACTCAGAGACTGACAGTTGAATGCTATTAAAGACTGCTACTTAGACTTCTGCATAGATACATGGACTACGCTACCCTACAGCGTTTGTTACAGTGTAGAATTTAGCAAAATAATGCAGAGATTTTTGACAAACAAGTTAACCATTGACCGGTTAGAGGAAGGGTTACAAAATGGACAATCTGTCTTTGCAACCCCAGAGGACTCAAGTGTGCACCTCTACACAAAAACTTAACATTCAGGCTACTTGTATCACTGTACCCACTTCAAGACTCATTCAAATGTAATGTAAATACAAATAATAACAACATTTACAATGGCTGCTATCTCAATTTTTTCAACAGTTCCATTACTGTGGTGTTTACTCACAGTGACACCTTATTCAGATTCAGATCTAGATCACTTTAAGTGTTCTTCTGGAATAACTTAAGTTTAGTCTAACAGCCTACAAAGTCACATAAAATTAAAACGGCAGCATTCAGACATTAACATTTCAGCAGCAACAGATCAACAAATATGGACCAGAGTAATTGCAACAAGCTGTCATGAATCTGCTATGAGGAGCCAGGTCATAAAACTCAACTCCAGAGATATAAATAATTAACAAACACTTAATAAACTGAAGTTTACAGAAACATACCCATGTGTCAACTACAACACTTGTTTTAGACAGCCCAGGATGGAAAATATAAAAGTTATCAAACTTGCTCTTTTAAATATCTTATAAAAGAAGGCTCCATGATCACACATAACAATGAGGATATGGAAGCGCAAAATTCCAAAAAAGGCATGAACCTAGTGTGTGTGTGTGTGTGTGTGTGTGTGTGTGTGTGTGTGTGTGTGTGTGTGTGTGTGTGTGTGTGTGTGTGTGTGTGTGTGTGTGTGTGTGTGTGTGTGTGTGTGTGTGTGTGTGTGTGTGTGTGTGTGTGCGCATTCCTCCCACCTGCTTCTCTGTGTCCACCTCCAGGATGTCCATCATGTTGATCATGATGTTTTTGTTTGTTTTCTTGTATTTTCCGACTCTGAGGGACACGGTGAGCCAGCCAGGGCGACCTGTACACATGTGGGTCTTACTGCCGTCCTTCCTCCACTCTTGCACCTGAAATGAGTCAGAACATGAAATATGAAATAATGAGTATTACAGGTACAACACAGCAAATCTGACAGTTCACCTGTTCCACTCCTTCAATCTTAAAGGTACAGTACATAATGCAGAGGAAATTCATTGAGGTCAATGCGCTACAGTTAACATGAACTCTTAGGCCAGGTTTACGGGAAAATCATCAACTAATATGGGAATCATTCTTTGTTTCTGTTTTTTTAAAAGTTACGCTTTCAGATTTTGATAACAAAGACTGTGCACACGGATCCAAAATAAAACAACTCACAACACTGTAGTCTACATGCCAGGCCAGTAGTAGGCGGTGTGACTATGTAATCAAACAATCTGCACTTGCGCAACTACTCTTCCTTCTACAGAGCGATAGGTCTCTTCTCTACTTTCGAAGATGATGGGTGATGGGTTCTGAGATCAATGGAAAGGTAATATTCAGTATTTTAGAAATCAGGCCTGAAAGTGAGAAAAACATGCAGTGTGCCATTATAAGTTGTGATGAATCCGATTTAACAGAACACGTTATAAATGCTATAAATCCCAATTTGTATGTCTACCTGGTGTTTGTGTTTTACACAACACCTTTGCTTACAAAGAGTCCCTCCTGGATAAATCCAAAAAACATTTGTTTTCACCTTATAAGAAGAATGAATCTGCTAGTAGCTGATAGCTCACTTCACTTCATCTGACTCTCTTCATTTAGACTCTTTCGATGTGTTCATTGAGAATGCTTATATTGTTACAACTAAGAATTTGTAAAACTGTGCAGCACTCCCGTGTACATCAGGTTGGCCTTTAATTTACAGAAGACAGCAACAAAAACTACAGCAGTCACCCTGAAATCCCAGCAGCATGGTTTCTGTAGGCTCTCTGTATGTAAAGTCGTCAGGATGCATCAAAAGCTGGTGAACAAGTGAACAGATACAATACAGTTGTGTAATATCTGATTGATAAAGTCTTACATCACAGTGTAGTTTGGACTCCATTGATTCAATCAGAGAAACACACTGACTGAGATTTTCACTACCCATAATTCCTTTCCAAACACATGCAATATTGGTAAATTCTCGTTGTTTTGATCCTAAAGGTGATTCAACTTTTAGATCAGTGGTTCTCAACTGGGCTAGCCTCAGGACCCACAATCCAACACCTTAATGAGAATATGAGACTCAATATCAGATATTCGTCAACCAATCAGATTTATTTAAAAAAGAGCGAGAGTAGTTTGGACCTCAGATCTGAAAACATGTGCTAGAACAAAACAAACATGATTAGAAAGGGCTTTGTAGGTTTTGACACAATTTTATTTTACAGGCACACATTTGCGACCCACTGAAAACGACCCCATGACCTATTTCGGGTCCAGACCCACCAGTTGAGTTCTGTTAGAGATAAAACACTAAACCTTAAACACGTTTGTATTTATTCATGTTCGTGTTATGTTTTGAATATTAAGTCACTGCTTCAACTACAATAACTTATGCCCACTTAATGACAAGCACACTCATCGATGAGGCTCCTGGTCACTCGGACAGTGTCAGGTTATGATGGGGGGGTCTCACCTGTCGCTGGATGTCGCGGACGCGCTGCTCGTGCAGTCTTGGCGCAGAGCACATCTTAAAGATGATCCACGCGCGGACATAATAATAAACATCAAAAATAACGGAAAGAGGCAGCAGAAAGAGACACACGAAGATCCATCTCTGATGCACGATCACGTAATCCACACCTTTGACTCTGATCCACAGCAGGAACAGCACGAGCGCACCGGACAGGTACACTAGCGGGTCCATGTTTCTGCACACACCGAGTCCGACTCTATGCGAGTTTTTTAGTCAGAACAGAGTTGACCGCAGGAAGTTCATGCGGACCAGCGATCGATTTTCCTGACTCCTGGTCACCCCGTATCACCGTTTCATGAGAGAGGTGGGCGTCCCCGCCCCTGCTCCGCGCTGATTGGTTAAAAAGTGAAAACAGGCGGGGATTGGTCCTAAAGCTGCTCTTTCATTGGTCGTGACAGTGACTGTAGGTAATTTCAGAGCTGTAGTCTCTCTGAGTTTAAACCAATCACGGAGCAAAGAGGCTGTCACACCATGCAGTCTGTCCTCATGGATCAGTTACAGACTGGTCCCAGATCAGATCCTGACCCCTGAGACCAGAATGAGACCAGAGTGAGGAGGATTTTACTCGATCTAACTCTCAGACTCTCTAACTCTGAATCCATGAAGACTGGTTCCTTGCTAAAGATGCCTTCAAATGTATCATATAAAAAAGTGTTTATTCTGTGTGATCGAACACATCCTGTTTTAACCTGCACACTAAACATTTATATTTTACAGCTGGTTATTTTTTTAAATGCTTATATTAATGTATTTTTACCATATGTCCTCATTATGTTTAGCCTATTGAATAGTTTCTGCTGATAATATGTCTACACTCCTGCACTTTAACTTATGTATCACTGATACAATGTCAATACTGTCCATTTACGACTCTGTTTTTGCACATTTACATTTAATCTTTCATATTTAAGACTAGTAATGCTTAGTTAAATCCTGGTTGTATATATTCCCATTCTTAGTTTTTATATTTTTAGTGCTTATTTACTTTGTATTTAATATTATATTGTGTTTAGATTTGCTAATATTGTGTTTTTTGCTCATATTGTGTTTGGATAACCTGCTGCCACAATTTCCCAGTTTGGGATCAATAAAGCAATTATCTTCTATTCTATTCTATACAATGACATTGCAGCACTATGGAAGCCCAAAATGGACATGCATCCTACATTTTATCTAATCTTATTCCGAGTCATTCTGTTGATTTTATGGATATCTTGAATTATGTAGCCTAACTCTTAAACTGGCTACACACGTGACAATTTTCTACAATTTTCAAATGTTCAAATCTAAACTTGTTTTTTTTAAAAGGCCCCAGACATTGGGAAAGTTTCAAACGATTTTTAACTTTATAATCCTTCAAACGATAACACACTAAACCAGTTGGGCTTCAATTAGAGATAGGACAGTGGATAGAGTCAGGAATCGGGGATAGAGAGAGAGAGAGTGGGGAATGACATGTGGTAAATCCACCCGCCTGAAAGACCACAGCCTCCACACCAGTAGGCCATGGGCGCTCCTAATGTATATGCCCAGGCTCTGGCACCCTTATTATGGGAATTGTGACTATAGAGTTTGGGAACCTGCTCTTTGTAGTAACAATTTTATAATGGAGATTTCACAGAAACATGTTTATTTATGTTATTTATTTATTTTTAATGTGTTTATTGTATTTTCTAACCTTTTCTTTTCCTTGTCAATAATTTGTTTTAGAGTTTATACATAAATATATATATATATACATATATATATATATAGGCCTATATAGAGAGAGAGAGAAAGAGAGAGAGAATAACTAACTAATCCAACTTTTACTTCCTTTAAAATCGTTATTAATTCTCTCCAAGTTGCTAAAAATTATATAGTCCTTTAAATTATTTAAAAAGACAAGCTTTCAGTGTGTAAAGTTTCTCATTATCAGCCTCCAACAATAACTTCTTGGCAATAAAAGATACAATAAGCCTTATTTGACAACTTGTTGATGTCCTGGTTGAGTTGTGGGGGCCAGAAGAGGCCATGTGGTGGGATAGGTAGTGTCAGGGTTCTCTCTATTTGGTTAGCTCACATGAACACAGCCTGTGTCTGTTGAAGGTTGCATTGCTGCTTTGGTTGCTGTGGCAATCAAGGGCCATACGGTATGATATGTAACATATAGGGTAGTAGTAGCTTAATCAATCGAGAGCTTACCCTTCCATTAGGGCACAGGTATCTTGTGTTTAATTCACATTAAGCCTTCAGACAACAATTCAAAATTACTGTTAAGAAAATGTGTTGACGTTTTGGCCTCCATTAAAATCACTTTAAGGTTTTATTTTGCAGCTTCTGATTTTGTTAAAACATGAGGGCCTGTGTTTTATGTCCATTCATGTTTGTAGAAATTGATCTCACACACACACACGCACGCACACACACGCACACACACACACACACACACACACACACACACACACACACACACACACGCAGACACACACACACACACACACACACACACACACACACACACACAGACACACACGCACAGACACACACACACACACACACACACACACACACACACACACACACACACACACACACACACACACACACACACGGGCTAAAGTGGTCCCCTTCAGACACATTAGACAGGGAGGGTGGGGCGCCAGTAAAGATTTCTTAATGGGCTCTGCTTTCCTCCGTCCATCTGCCCTGATGATAAACACAGCTGAGCCTGATGCGCATCACAGTTTCAAACGGTTTATTTTCCATTTTTACAACAAAACTTGAATTTGAACACTTTTCTACAACATCTGGAGAGCCACAGACGGAGGAGAAACACCTGGAGTTTATGAGCAGCGACTTTTGAACAGTTTGGAAGAAATGGTTGGAACTAACTGGTGAGATTCTTCACCCTGGAGATAAAAGGCCAAGAAAAAACAAGATATAAAGGTATCCAAGTTAAAAGAAACTCTGTTTTGTGGAGTTTTTGGATGTGTGTTCCGCGTCAGAGCGCATGGGGAGTGCGCACTCTGGGACTGTTTGAGTGACACCACCCAGCCGGTAAAGTAACCTCCGCCCCGGTCCCGGAGGAGGATGCCTTCCCTGCATCACGGAGCCATCTTCGTCGGAGCCTTCCTCATTGTAACAGGGGGCTCCACAGCCTTCCTGGCCTCGTACCAGAGCCGCCTGCAGGCGTTCTCCCTCTGTTGCGTGGTACTGGGGGTGGTCATGCTCATCCTGGGGCTCTTCTGGGCCATGAACAGCAAGAGTGCCGCGAACTACAACAACCGGGACTTCGACCCGGACTGTCCGCATTATCCGTACAACGACTACCCAAACTTCGTGAGCCACGCGCTCTTCACGCCTCCGGGGGGTCGCTTCCCGGAGTCCCAGTCTGTGTTTCTTCCCAGGTGGGTGAGGGAACAATCACACCTCTTTTTTTTTCTGATACTGTTAAGATGAAGCCAGAAATTAATAATCATAATATGGATCTAGCTTGCCGGTATAGCCTACTGAGAATAAAAAAAATGGATTCGTTGCCCTAAAGATATATTTGACTTTTATAACTTCACACCGGGCCTTGGTGTTTTATACATTCTTCAGGCCTTAGCTCTGTACCTATAGTGACATCATCGGTCATCGATGATCAGAAGGGATGCACCGATTGAAAAAAATCAAGGCGGATAGGCCTACCGATGTTAAAAAAATTGTAGTCGATAGAGGCTTCTGATACTTATAGTTTTCTGAAATGTTTGTTTTTCTATATTTTATTTGGTTATTGTTAAGTCCCCTGTTTGGGCCAAGGACAAAATGACTATTATAAAGATATCAGCAGTCATTGTTAAAGTCCCTCAGGTCTTCGGTATCTTTGAGTGAGCTCAAATTTCATCAGATTTACATAACAACCTTTAATTTAACCTACGTTCATAAAACTTTTGTTTTTTGGAAAAATACCTACTTCAAAAGAAGTCATTCAGTCCTTTTGTGTCTCTCGTATTTAGTAATAAATAAATAAATATATTTTGGTTTCCAAACACAAAAACCTTCAAGTTTTCAGAGTCCCTCAGGTTAACCGATATTCAAATAGCTGGCACACACAAACAGCAGCACATTTTTAAGAAGAACGTCTAAGACTTTATTTCTTATTTAGTTGGACCTTATCTGCGTTCATACTTGTATAATGTCGCCCTCTGCTGGCCAAGGTCAGAACTGTAAGACAAAACCCTAAAATGATCTAACTCTGCCCACGGAACAGAATGTGTGTTTTTTTAAGGATACATAGGTCTACTGGTATCTCAAAATCCCAAAAGAAGCTCTTATTTAGTCCCATAAGGAAGCACATGCCATGACTGTTTAGTTTGTTTTTTTGTTTGTGGACGTTGCTCAGCCTTTATAAAAGATATGTTGTGATTCTCTGTAGATCACTACAAACTTAAAGAACATTTTTGTATGAAATCCTTCATTTTTAATTGAACCAAATATCCTGGATCATACATACAAATGTAACACTTGAATCAAACAGCTTGAAAGCATTTCAGTGAGATATGAATATATTGATTGTGGACAGACCTCTTGGCCACGGCCACTCCAAAAAACACCCGTATCCTGTCTCAGTGATTATAGACCTGTCGCATTAAACTCTGTAGTCATAAAATGTTTTGAGAAGCAGGTGAAGGCATATAAATAACAAAATCCCAGCTAGTCTTGAGTTAAGTTTTGTTTTGTTTCATGGAGCGCCCTAGTTCGGAGATTGGATTTAAGGGTTAAACAAAAACTTTCAGTATGATTTAACACTAACTACTCATCCACTTTTGTCCTTAACACTGGAGCTCCTCGTGGCTGTTATCGTAGTTCCTTACTGTACAGTCTGTTCACATATGATTGTGTTGACAAAAACAAAACCGACATCATTGGGAAGTTTGCAGATGACTGATGATTATCCCACTGCTGCGTTCTTTTGGATGTTGGTGTGTAATACATTCATAAGCACATTTTTTTTGCACCCATAATGCTCCTATCTCTTGTGTTGAAGAGGAGCCAATGTGCATTTGTAATTTATAAACGAGAGTCAATACAAGCCAAGTGGCAACTTCAGATGTTGCAAAAAGGAAGCCAGTGCAGAAGTGGAAACTCAAACAGTTTGTCGATGGTCCACTTGAGGCTGGCTTAATAAGCCCCAGAAGTCACATACGCACCCATTCAAAAATGCCAGTTTTTACAAGAAAAACTACAGCAATCACCCTGAAATCCCAACAGAATGGTTTCTGTGGTGTATAGGCTCTCTGTATGTAAAGTCGTCAGGATGCATCAAAGTGAGCAGATACATACAGTAAATCAACCTGTTTGCAGCCTGGTACGAAAAACAATATTGGCCTTATTAGTTATTATCCTCATGGGCGCACACTGTACAGAGGGGGAATTTTTTCACAACACATTCGTTTTGATTTTATGAATGATACGAGTTAAGCATAGTTAGACGAGAGGCTGACCTGATTGACAGGTGGGCGTGATGTAACAGTTTGTCAAGAGGATTAAAACCCGCCTCAGCTCCAGCTCTCAGACTATCGTTAGATTGACTAAAAGTAATGCTGAGACAGGATTTCCAGCATGGAAGCTGCCTCCGATGAGCCTCCAGAGCCCCCTGCCATAACAGATTGGTGATGTCACTCAGGCTTTGTCCATTAAAATGTACAGTCTATGAACGAGGCCCAGAGCGCTCATTTTAGCGCCTGAGACTGGAAACACGTCACCAATCAGTAACTTTAGACACGTAAAACGTTTTAAACTTACATTTATATTGCAGATGTACATTTTACTCTCTAACTGGAGACTATTAAACTTGCTCTTTTAAAGTTGTACATGCATGTTTTTTTTGTTTGTTTTTATTAACCAGGAGAACCTCAATGAGATTAAGAATGTCATTTACAAGAGTATCCTGGCCGAGAGGGGCAGCAGCACAACAAAAAGTTACAGATATAAAACACAGAGTAATTACAAACACAGATCAACATGTCCTGAGTCACAGAGCAGAAAGTATTTAGTCAAATCATCTACAACCTGAAGCATCTTCCTCCAACACCTTCAATCTACTTTTAAAAAGATTTAAAGAAACCAGCTCCCCCAGACACAGATCATCCTGCAGGAGATTCCAGGCCGCCGGAGCAGCGTACCTGAAACTCCTTTTCCCCATTTCAAGACGCACTGTGGGAACAGGAACAGCAATACGTGTTGTGACTGGGTTGCAGAGAGAAGACTGTGTCACATGAATACAATTACACAAGTATGAGGGAAGCAGGTTGAGTAAAGCCTTATGAATAAGGACATGCCAATGAGTTTGTTTACGCTGAGACAATGCAGGCCAGCCGACTTGATCATACAGAATACAATGATGAGTCAGGGCACGGAGATTTGTTGTAAATCTCAACGTACCATGACATACGGTATCCAAAGATTTTAGGCACTGAGACGATGCATGCATATATAAAACATCACCCTCATCAATCAGGGGCATGAAAGTAGCAGCAAAAGAACAACAAGATTTGTTTCTGAAATAAAAACCCAGCCGCACCTTAAGCTTCTTTACAAGTTGCTGAATATGAAGCTTGAAAGACAGAGTATCATCAATTAAGAAGCCAAGGTATTTACAAGATGATACAGACTCAATCAATCACCCTGATATGTACCAATAGAAGGCAGGTTTAGTGGCTTTTTCTTTGAGTTGGAAAACACCATGAGTGTAGTTTTATCAGGATTCAAAATCAATTTCAGCTCCTGAAGAGTGTCCTGTACAGAATCAAAGGCCTCTTGTAAGTGACATATACGTAAATGAAAATTTGCATTATAACATTGTGACCGTATAGCTTTGATTGAAAATGTCTGTGTAGGTTCTCAGTAAGTGAAGGTCTGTCATTATCCTTGTGGGGAGTGGGTGGACAGCTGCCACTGTCCATTAGTATTTTTGTTTACTCAAAGAACACGATTTTAGCTGCTACTTTCATCTAACCAGTGCAGCAACCAACACCTCAAAGCTTTACTGAGGAAATCATTCAGTGCTTCTTCTGGCTTCTGGCTTTTCTGATCAATCTGCCTCTGTTTTCTCCAGAACGATGGAGCACCACCGACACGGCGCTCGAGGAGAGGAGTTTGACTACCCCCCCATGGAGCCTGGAGGTTTCAGTCCTCCTCCTCACCCTCCTCCTTGGTTTGAGCCCCCTCCTCCCTACGAGGTGGCCATTAAGACCACGTGCAGCTCCACACACCTGCGGCGTGCGTACTCAGACACACACCTGGCAACAGAGCCTCTGTTTGCGCGGTCCAGAGAGATCAGCTTTGAGGTGTGATGCGGTGGACACACACACTCCTGCCTTTAACGTCAACAGACTTTGTCAAAACACTTGAGGCATGCTTCTCAAGGATGTCGAAATGTTGTAGCATGTTTTCTCTAAGTTTAAAGTGATAACAAAAAATATTTACAAATATACGTTCAAGAGAAATAGCACCAAATCCAGCCTTATTGAACAAACCAGGACACTGTATGTGTGTTTAAAGAGCGCAGCAAATTGTGAGTGTGAAAAACTGTGCAAAGAGATTTACACCACTGCCATTTCTGTTTAGAACAACACAAGATGGTTAGCTTAGCCTAGCACAAAGACAATAAACAGATGGAAACAAACTAGCATTGCTTTAAAGCTCTCTGTTTGGCATGTAATATGATGGTTGTTTTTTGTGTGTATAGTCAAAGTTGCAGGCTGGAGTTTTTTTTTTTGCAAGTAGAACTGACTTCCTGCTGTTATGCTAAGCTAATCGAATGCAGAGCAAATCAGGCAAATCTTTTTACTCTGAAAGACATCAATTTAAAATAACAAGATGCAATGTTTACAGACTCAGAGCAGCAGATGTTTCATCATTGACTGTATACGAAAAAGTGGACAAAGCAACCATGACGTCAGCCATCAGTTTATTAAAGACTGTTTTGAAGCCTTTAGTTCAACATTTTGGCTGACATTATCTTTTTGGAGCCATGTGATCATATTTGGAGAAGAGAGGGGAAGCAGAGGTTAAATGCTAATTCTTTACAGTTACAAGTCTATTCTAGAGGCTATATTTTTAGCTGATTAACTACACAGACACAGACTAATCAGTGCTTGTGAATACAATAATGTTATCATATAAATGTTTGTAAAAAGTGGAGCTTAGACTTGAACTGTCTGTTAATACAAAAAAGCGCAGAGCAAGACATTATTTGTATACTCACATGAAACATCCAAATTGCACAAACACGGCCCAGAGGTTCAGTTCAGTGACTGAATTAGCTGAGGTGACACCTAGCAGACTGCTAGCAGCTCCCACCTGTCACTCAAGCCACAGCCCTAATTCTACATCACTTTAAGCCTTAAAATAATGTAAAGAGGTGAGCTGTATAAAAATTCAACCCGTACAGTTGACATGAAACCGTACAGGTGCATGAAATTACATATAGAGACCAAAACTGTTTTTTTCACCAGGCTGTAAACATGTTAATTTCTGCGGTAAAGTTGGACATTTTAACACGGAGCTCTATGGGACTGACTCACAGCAGGAGACAGCCTCCAGTGGAAACTAGAGGAACTGCAGTTTATGTTGTTGTACATTTTTGAAATGGCTTTATTTATCAGCTCTAGAGGTTGCTGCTTGTATTATCCAAAGAAGAAGAAATAAATCAAAATACTGAACATAAAGGATCAAACATGTTAGTTTTATTAATGTAAATTGTTGGTTTTACTTGTGTATTACTCTTTAAAGATGTGGAAGACAATTTCAGAGAGAAAATGCAATGGTACGATGGAATTCTAAAAGGCAACCAAAATTGCCACACTGCTGTACTATATAGAGATGTTTTAGGGAGAGAAGATATGCTAACTATAGATAACTAGGTTATGTATAGGCAACAAGTCCCGTCCCATCTAGTATGATTGGCTGCCAGACCAGTGACATTCATCACCTCGCTGAACAGTGTGGGCTGAGATGTTTCAGTGTTAGCGCCAAGAGCAGCTGAATAAAATAGCCAAATAGCCTACTGAATCCACATAAACGCCGGAAAAGGGAAGACAACAAGTGATTAGCCATTGGCCATTTCTGTATGTTTACACCTCACCAAATGAGCGTGTTAGAACGTTTTTGTGGATCGGTGTGCACGGCAGTTGTCATCAAAACAACGTCAGCTGATTATGGAACTTTTTTGAAAATATTATCACGAAACGATTCTGTTGTCAGTGGCTCGTTTTCATGCCGTGGCCTAGTGTCTTCTTACAATCATACATCTTTATTTTCTACAATTCTACAATTCACTTAGCAGATGCTTTTATCCAGAGCGACGTACATCAGAGAGTAAGAACAACACAAGCAAGGATCTAGAAAAAAGGGAACAATGTCAGTAAGAGCAAACGATCAGCTTTGAGTCTGATTGGACACACAGGTGCTGACAGGAAGTGACCAGAGGCAAAGCACAACATTGACGGCAGTTCTTGAGAGCTCTAATCAGTATAGAAACCATCTTATAAGTCGTCGTTATCAAACAAAAAACCATCGTCATTACCATCATCATCATCAATGATATGGAGACCATCATCATTAAGTTAGTAGGTATTCATGAAAGAGCTGGGTCTTCAGCTTTTTCTTAAAGGTGCAGAGGGACTCTGCAGATCGAATGTGTTTTAAGTCTAAATGTAACTTAGGCCTTGCCTTAAAAAAAACCAACATATTTATAAACTAAATTTAAAGTTCACATATTATGCAAAATACACTTTGCCATGGTTTTCCAACACTAACATGTGTCCCTCCCTAGCCTGTCTTCAAACTTGCCAATTATGAGAAAAGTCGATCCTCTCCTTCTTTTTCCAGGTCAGTTTGAGGACATTATTGGTCATGATACAAAAAACAAACAAAAACAGAAAATACACGATTTCCATATGCAGGCCATAGAAAAAGGCAGCAATGTTCAGGGTTGAAATTCTGAATCACAAGACGGATGTGATGATTCACTTCAGGAGAGAGCGCTGGACACTTTTTGTGGCATGCATGTTCACAATCAGGGGAATAATGACTCATCTGATTGTTTTTCCACTGGCTTTACTGCAGGAGCTTTAAGTATTACAAACTTAAACACTGGTCAGAACTGTTCTATATAAGGAGTATTATATGTTTATGCATATTAAAAAGCAACTTGCATATATACAGGATCTTGTTTCATTCATTTAGATTTTTCCCCTCCTCCCAGACTCCCCATCATATCACAAATGTGCAAATCAACCTTCAGAGACCTTAAATGTGTTACAGTAAAAATCAATCACTGTTTATGTAATGTCTTTGGCATGAGACGTTCAGGTGCTGCTGGGAATCTCTCACATTTTACCCAAAGTCCATGAATAATAAATGTAAGAAGTCAAACACAGAAGGTCTAAATATAATTGCATGAAAGAGAATTCCCACAAATTGGCAATCAATGCTACAATGTTAACACCATGGACAAAAAAATGTGTAATATATCTTTTTCATCATACATAAATAATAAAATAACATGATGATGTTTTGATTGTAAGCGGTATGAAAAAAATGTGAGAATTCACAATCTGAATCTGAGTAAGCATTTGTAAAACAATGCATAAAGTAAAATATGTAGGCTATGTATTCCATTGTTCTTTGTCATCTGCAACGTCTGAGTTTAATGTTTTTTTTTCAGAGGTTTAATACTTTGTGTTGTTGTTTTTAGTCCGGCAGCCTGCATGAGCTCTGAAATAAGACGCTGCTCTGACAGCACAAGGACAACTGACTGACACACACACACACACACACACACACACACACACACACACACACACACACACACTGCTGATAGGAATCACAAGATTAAAGACGATCCATCATCATCATCATCTGTGTTTGTTCTGTCTCTCTGGATGTTCACCCCTGACTGAATGCTTTTCAGAAAATAAATCTTTTTTTTAATTCTTTAAATCTTTTCAATGTGTGTATTCAACCGCAGTCCCATGACACATATGCACATTTATCTGTACACTGACTACACTAAAGAAACAAATACAATATTGATTTGGCAGACCTGTATACATATTTTGGAAAATGTACGAGTAAATGTCTTTATTGTAGCAGGGATAAATAACAGTTTCATGATTTCATTTTTCAAAATATGACCTCTGTCTTCCAATTAACAGTCTGTATCTCCCAGGATACATAGTCCATTTAGGGTATTATTTGTACATTCTCCCTCTTATTTTAATAGTCCGTGTTTAATAAATAATTAATTTGTATCTTTCAATCATGATTCATGAATTTCCAGAATGGCAACCGCCACCGATGAGACTCCAAAGCCCCCTGCAGAAACAGATCAGTGACGTCACACAGGCTTCGTCCATTATTATTTACAGTCTATGGTCTCACTACATGGGGTTGCATAGAATTGAAATGGGGTCGCCTGAAATTGTTATTTATTGATCAATAAAATAAATATTGTATATTTAAATATATTGAACACAGGCCAATGTGGGCCATAGCCAATGCCAAACTTGAAACTTGCAATCTGTCATCCGCCAGCCTTTCTTCCTCTGTCCACAATAATACACAAAAAAGCCTAAATGTGGTCTAAGATGAAAGTTTACCAGCAGCACAGTAGTAACACTATTACATGATTGAAAACAAATTAATTTGAACAAAAAGCAGAATGTGTTGTGGATTTCTGAGGTCACCAGAGTTTTGTGAAGTCAAAGTTGGGTGACAAGCCATTAAAGGTTGAGAACCACAGGTCTGACGTGTTGCATGGCTTAGGTAGACCAGATAAAAGTCAGAAACCTTCGTGTCAGTTAATTATTAGATAATATCAGGACTACTGGACCAGCAGCTGAGCACATTCAAAGGAGAGTAAACAAGTTTAAAAAGTTAAACAGCAACTTAAAGCTTCAGACTACAAAATAACTCCTATGTGTGAGGAGTTTCTGTCATGAAAGCTCATCTTTTATATTAATCCACACAGGCACACATTACTGACCCGCCTCAACAGCTTATTCATGATCAATACAGTAACCTAAAACCTCTTATAGCCCCCACCCCTCTCCTTAATGTAGGCCAGCGGAGATCCTGCAGCTCCACCCCCAGCAGAGCTCCTCCTCAGCTGGAAAACAGCACAGTTTATCGGTTCCTCTTTAATGGCACTATCATTCTCTCCTTGTGCAGACAGCCTGCCCAAACAGAGACGCATAGAAGCGCAGTGATGGTGTCCAGCCCGCCCTGACCTCCAATCCTGAGAGTCTTTCCCATGGAAACACTTCCCCACCCTCACAGCCTGAACACCGCACAGTGCCCGGCCCAAAAGCGACATCTGCCCACATCCTGCTGGATTTCGGTTCCGTAATCGCTCCAAACCCGGATGTGCTCCTTCAGCGAGGAGAGCAGGAGGCAGAGGAGCGGCAGAGGAGCTCATCATGAGCCGCAGCATTCACGCACCGACGCGGGGAGAGCTCTCACTCCGTGCGGGCATCACGAGCGGAGAGAAAGTTGAAGAAGAGGAGAAAAGAGACGCTAAACCTGGTGTACGGCTCCTCAGCGATCAGGTAGGGAGTGGACGCACACACACACACACACACACACACACACACACACACACACACACACACACACACACACGCACACACACACACACACACACACACACACACACACACACTCGCGCGCGCACGCACACAGAGATGATATTGCTTACATGTTGCATTTCCTCTTGTTTACTTCTCATGTAGTCTGCTTTCTCTTCTGGCGAGTGGCTTTAATATTTAATAGACTAAATTCATTACAGATATATGCAGTTCAATCCCTTCAAATCAAAAATAGGCATTTCAGATATCCTAAAAAACGATTTTTTTCCTCCCACTTCCTGTTTACTAGTTGTAAACAGGGTCAAAGAGGTCTGAATCTTCATGACATTTTTTTTAAAAACTATTTTTCAACTGGCTAAACAGGGTTATATTCTGAAACTCATAAAACATACATCTGTTTTATAGTTTTCAAAATGGGTTGATTTAAGCATTGAAAGTATGAAAATAACAATTGTTGGGGTATCTTTTCAAAATCATTTGAAGCTGCTGGTGAAATTGGGTCTATGCTCAACATAATTCAAACACATTTGATCTTTCACCATTAATATAGTGCTTAATGGGCAGTGTGAAGTGACCAACCAGGTTCAAAGCATGGACTGTATTAAATATGGACGTAGTCTCAGCCCCCTCCATAATTATGCAAATTCTGCTTGCTGAACTTTAGTTAGTATCCCACTGCCTTCTCCAGTTTTCCCTTGGTGCCTTAAATTTTGGCTTCTTTCCAAATAAAACAGCACCCCACATGTACATTTTAGAAGTAGTTTAGAAAGTTAGTTTTCTTTGTAGCGATTATTTTGACATAATGAGAGAAAAAAGCTGTTAGAAAGTGACACCACCCATCAAAGAAAGCTATAACAAGAAAGTGGTGTAAGGAGGACCCCCCCCCCCACACACACACACACACACTCAGAGAAACTGGTTGGACATTGTGGAAAAACTACATGATATGGAGAACTTTACACACAATTTAAGACTACAACAATCTGCATGCCAAGGAAAATGGAAAAAGTGGACTGACTTTGAAACCCATTACAAAGTCTGAAGAGAATGGACTATTTGAAAGGAGACTAAACTGACACCAAAGTTTGTATACTGTGTTTATTTTGATGCACCTCATCAAGAAAAGCAAATAAAATATAAGTAAAAAAAAAAAAAAAAGAAAGTGACACCACTGGTGTGTGAATTTGTTACGAAACTTATGACAGAAGAAGATTTTCAGGTGAAATTTGGTTTGAACATGATTATTTAATCAAAGTCTTCATGTTGTCGGTATGAAAACCTTCACTTTTTGACAGTTTTGAACTTATTTCAACAGTGGCCATTGATGTAATCGTCCTATCTGGTCTAACCCTAACCCCTGTGCTTCTTTCTCTCTGCAGACTCTGTAGTTGGACACACTCACAGAAGGCTCCTGAGATGGCGCCCTCCCAAGGCATGCTGCTCTGTCTGGGCTCCCTGCTGCTGACTGCTGGGGGGGTCATGTCCCTGTTGATGGGGCTGCCATGGCATTCGACCCCGCTGTTCGGAGCCGGGCTCTTCCTCGCTTTTGTTGGCGGGGGCTTGCTGGTTGTAGGACTCCGCATGGCGATGAAGAATCTCCAGGCGGCAGTGCCCGGACACTCGTTGCTACACCCTCGCACGGGAACCCGCTTCAGCCCGCAGCAGGCCCTGGCTTTACAAAGGTACACATGCTTATAGTCAGAAAGTATGCAGAACCACAAGGTGAAGAATTCACTTATTTTTTATTTATTTCTTAAACTTAATTCCGACAACAGCATCTACACCTGCTCACATAATAATGCTAACATGCCCATGTTTAGAATTGATGTTTATATTACCGTGTAAAAATGCTCATATTAGTTTATTAGTAATCTCTATTTATAGTTTCTACATAAAACTGCTGAATCCCTTCATGCAGGACTTTGGTATTCAAAGTTTCCTTTTCCAGTTTCAGTTTGTAGTACGTTTGAAGTCAGAGTACTAACCAATCAGATATTAGCAGGCTTTGGTGTGTACTAGAGAAAAAGTCTGTATGGAGAGTAAAAGCAGGTAGAACACAATCCAGAGTAATTTCATCCAATCTCTAGAATCTTAACGAAGATTTATTTATCTCTATACAGATATCTGCATGTAAAAGCAGCTGTATGTTCTGGATTAAACATTTACGCTTACTTTCTGTGGCGTAAGCCAATCAGCATTAGATTTCCTGACTTCCTTGAATGCATCAGAGATAATGGATCTTACCTCCATTCAACAAAAAAATTAAGTTGTTTTCTTCTCCTCTTGAAAACTGACCTGACAAAGCTTCACTTTTTACTTTTTTCAAATCTGCATTATGATGTTATTTCATCAAGACACGTTTGGGTGAGTAAATCACTAGAAAATTAGTTTCTTTTTCAGGTTTGCACTATTGAAGTTAACCAGAGTGAAGCCTCTGTGTAACTTACTATTTACAGTAAAACTGAGACTCACCATAAACAGATGAATGAGCACTGCAAGAATGCAGATGTTTATTTTGCAGACATATCTGGAGGTCAGAATTTCTCTTCATACTTGATCTGAACACACAGTAACTTCTCGGGTTGCTAAATGGACTTCAAACATTTTAATGCACAGAAAAGAAAGTCTCTGGAAACCACTTTCTAAAATCAGAATGACATTTTTACACGTTGGCCGTAGTTCCCAGAGGCTTATATGTCTCCTGGCAATAGCTCATGGGTTTCATGATGACTCTCCCTAATTATTGCACTTCTCACTGTAGAGCTATGGCCCATTAACCTGACTAAAAGGGTTGGAAACATCTGGCACAGAGGACAGCAAACTTAGAAAATCCCTTTTACTATAAACCATGTCTGCTTTGTTTAACACTGGAAAAACATTTGAGACTTCCCTTTTGTTGTAAACGCGAATAAGAGAGGTGCAGACAGACGGGGGTATTTGAGCAGATCTCTTGGACCAATATAAGCTTTGCTTCAAAGTTTGACAAAATAAGCAGTTGAAAACACTGGACTGGTGGTTTTCTTTGCTGATTATAGAGGTAGGGTGATGGAGGTAACAGCAGATAGATACACATGCATTTGACAGTGAGACTCAGCCAGGCATCGTTAAAAGTAATCCATGTTCGCCTGTAAGTTTAAACAAGAGGAGCTCTGCTAACTGTCCAGCACAGACAAGCAGAGTTGCCAGCTGCAGAGTTTCCACCCTGCAGGGTTTTTTCTGCTTCTAAACACAGAACACAGGATGATTTGTATTAAACCAGGACTCTCTTTTAAATGGGCATTACTGATTGAAATAAATGAGGGAATTGATCATCACAAGGGACATCACAGACCCCCTTATACACATATATGGATTGTACTGATGCGCCATTGCTACACCTAACTGTTAATGTAAATGTTACGGAGGCCTGGGGAAGTCACTTCACCTCTGAGCAAGTTATGAAGGGAGTAACAGAGGCGAAGTAGAGTTGTAATGCTGCTGATGTAAATGTCAGAGCCAACCGGGCCAAATGTAATGTCACCTGTTGGTTTCTGAAGAGGAGTTTGAAAGCCCAGCGATGGCGGGTGCCACATTGGAAGTCATTTTGATCAATCTAGAAACAAAGAGGTGGAGCTGAGGTGGACTTTAATCTGCTAAAACAATGTATCATATTAATATGGGACCTAATGGGCATTCATCAGATTTTGGGGACAGCCTTAAGCGGACACTCGAGGAACTGCATGTTTTTGTTTCATCTTCATTTGTTAAAATGGAGTATGCCGCTTTATCATAGCTAATTGTCGACGATATTATCACCATAAAAAGTTGAGGTGTAAGTGTTGAATTAAGGTACTCTGTGTGTTTAAGTGAAACCGAGACCAAGTGCTAACTTTATAGTTTGAGTGTAACAAATACAACGAAGTGAAGGCAATTAAAGAGAGATTCATCCACATCTCATAGCTTGTCTTACTCTCCAGGAGGTTGGACCGGATTCGTCGGGAGATGTCAGAGGACTCTGTCAGCAGGAGGGCAGAGCCAGAAACCCCCCTCCCATCGACCCCGCCCCCCTGGACAATGGAGCCGCCTCCATCCTACGACACTGTGATGAAGAGCCAGGAGCGGAGTGATCAGCTTTTACCGGTACCTCCGTAGGACGTCTTTACTTCGTGTCAGTGCCTTTTTTTCTTCGGCTGAGAGAACAGTCGGGGGTTTTTGATGAACTCGCTACAAGGGGGCTCTTCTGTGCCTTAAAACAGCTGCTCTGAACCCAAACACAAGCCACAAAACCGGAGAAGGCTGCAGCTGGTGGAAGACTTAATATTTTGTACAAACTGAGCCCCAGTGTGTCCACTTACTATAACATGTGTGCTGTGATTGATTGTAAAAGGAATTGAAAGGATGAGAGACTGTTCACTCTGCCTACTTTAGGCCTTTGAGAGAGCGCCATTATGCAACTTGTACTACAGATGTAAGAACTTACATCAATAGTTTGGCTGCAGACCTCCTGTAGGCGCCTAATGGGGATATTTTATTGGCCTGCTTGATTTTTGTGACCTTCTACTGCAGCATGGTAAGAACTTTCCCCACTTGTAAACAGCTCCTCTTTGTATCTGCACGCCTTCTTGTCAAACATTTGAAGGAGATTTATCAACAGCTTTCTCCAGCGCAAAGTGCCTTAACCAGTGATGGCAGAATGTCAATAGTACAGTATTATTTATCTTACAGCTTTGTGTTTGCACATTGTGCGCTGTTAGTTCTATGCTGTGATTCTATAAACATGAGTTAATGGATATCTGTGGAGCGCTCTGTGTATGGTGTTACTCTTCAAGAAAAAACAAAAAAGAGAATTGTTGACTCTTTTAAAGGGAACCTGACAAGGTTGAGTAATATTGTTGGATTTCAACCATATGACTCTGCTAGCTTCTTCAGCCCGTTGTTTGCAAACTGATGTCTTCTGTCTATAGGCCACGGCTAAATGGCTACGTTGGAGAGGGTCATTTATTACATGCTAGTTGAGATGTGTTTGTAAGGTTCCAAACTTGTGAAGCTAACTTGAAGATTGAGAAGTGAAGAGACAACTTTTGGCGTAAAATGTATTTATTTATTTATTTATATGCAAACCTGAGACATAATTTAGATGGTAAGATGACTTTCTGCACCCAGTAAAGCTGCTAAATTTGAGACAATGATGGCACTGATAACAATACAGACAAACCTTCCATCTTAATCTGTTCTGAATAATATCTGCAGGGATGAACACTTTGCTTCTTGCTTGGTCACTCTCTCTTTTTCTCTTCATAGCTTCATCCGTCACCGTCCTCTTCCTCTTAGCCTCAGCCATTGTATCAAACAGTACAGAGACGGGCTAATGGGCTGCTTTGTAGCTGAAGGCTGCTGTGTGAGCTAGTGCCGTAAAGCTGTATGCACTTCTCCTGATATGAACTTACAGCGCTATGAAGTTACATAGCACTGAAAATAAGTGAGCGGACCGTTCTGTTGACATGGGAGAGACGCCCTTCTGCCTGTTGAAAGTTATTGTGCTATGAGATCGCCCTTTGAAACTACTATTTTAAGGTGGAAAAGTTATATATTGTTGCTTTAATGTCAGAAATAGGACAGCTTGTAGAGAAAAACATGACAGGTTCCATTTTAACCGTCTAAAATCAAAAAACAAAGATTCACTGATAAAAGTCTTTGAAACAAGTTTCCTTTCTGCCAGCAGCTCAATGCAAGGTGACCTACCGTATACTCAAACACACACACACACACACACACACACACACACACACACACACACACACACACACACACACACACACACACACACACCCCCACACCCATGCAATGTTATACCTGACTTGAGCCGGCTGTCTGCAGGCTGTAATAACCAGCGGAGTGGAACCCTGACTGAGCTTTCTCTCCACTCACCTTCAAGTCCAGATAGAATCACCAAAACGTTTTCCTCAGCTCCTTGAATTTCCAGTTTTACAGACAGAAGATCTTCACTGTGATGGTGGAGGGTAAACCATATCGATACGGGCTGATAGCAGCAGGTCTGTGTGTGGTGTGTGTGGGCCTCTTCATCATGACTCAGGAGCGACCGCACGTTTACGCCACCTTGTGTGCTCTGGGCGTCACCATGGTGTGTGTCGGGACTGTGTGGAGCCTCTGCCAGTGCTACCCAAAGGTACAAACAGAGGGTGCGTGACGGGGAGAGAGACACACAGGAAATAATCTGAGATTGGTGTCACACAGACATTGATTTGGTAATGGAGAGTGTGTGTTTGTAGGTCATTGTGGCTCCTGAGACTCAGGAGAAAAGTCTGCAGGATGGAGTGTGTTCTGCAGCTGGAGCACTAGAAGAAAGGTAATGTCACTCTTACTTATTACACACACACACACACACACACACACACACACACACACACACACACACACACACACACACACACACACACACACACACACACACACACACACACACGAATTCACAAAAAAAATTCTACTTTTCAGTTGCAAGAGCGGCCACAGAGAAAGAGAGGGAACTAGAGGTTGTCTATTCAAATTCACAGATCGGCAAATATTGACATTTGTTAAGTCCTTTTTGTGCCTTTTTAACGAGAAAGACAGAGACAGAGCACTTTCTAAACTGCCCAAAAGTTGCCAATACAGTGGCCTATATTTGTGCAGTGATATTGATACAGATATCCAGAGCGTTCCATTTATTCTAGAATCATATTGAAGTTTGAAAATCTGGTGTTCACAGTCAAAATAAAAGTGACCTGTCCCTGGAGGACATTTTTACCAGCTGTTTGTGTGCAACGATAACTGAAGCTCAGCACATATTTGATGAATCTGAAATCTACAAGTCTATTTTAGGTCTGCTTCCTTTGTACCTTCTGTCCTTCATCAGTCAGAAGAGTACAGACACTTATAATCTTCGATCTCAGGACCTTTTCTTACTGTCTGTTCCAAAAGTCAGAACTGAACTGGGGAAAAAGGCCTTTAAGTTTGCTGCTCCCTTTACCTGGAACGAATTACAAAAAGAGCTGAAACTCAATGACCTTCTCTCGTTGGATGCTTTTAAGAGGAAGTTAAATGACTTGGAGGCGGACACATCTGGCTGTAGATGTTCTTCCTGATGTATTTGTGGATTATATTTGACAAACATTTGCTGTTCGGATTTGTTATTTGTGTCTTTTAATGTCTAATGTATTTTGTATTTGAATGCTTGGCTACTCGTTCTGTGTGTGAAACTCTGTTAATGTTTTGCTGCATGTCTTGGCCAGGACACTCTTGAAAAAGAGATTTTTAATCTCAATGAGTTTCTTTCCTGGTTAAATAAAAAATAAATAAATAAAATCATTCTAACTTCAAAGAACAACAGAGTGAAAATAATGAACACTCACTTTGCTCCAATAGCCTATATGTGAATAAGTTGCTCTGAATCTGCTGCTTGTCATACGTCGACCATGTTGGCTGTTTCACTTTCATCCATGTGGCTCCAAGGTCTCCTTGTCGCTCACAGACATCACGTTCACTATAGACGCCTCTTCTCAACCAAACAGTTTCCATCAACGTCTGATCGTCTTCACACATCTTTTACCCAGTTTTCACACGGTTACCCCTCTTCCCTGTCCTCTGTCATTCACCTGATGGGCAAGCCAAGGAATCATCTTTTCCATTCATTCACATTAAAATCTGCTTGATGTTTGGTCGATATTTCCCCTCAAATGTATTTAAGCTAATGCCAATTTTGTAAATGTGTGGATAGGGATGTTGCTGGTATTGATGTTAAAATGTTTGGGGTAATGATAAAAAAAAGAAAGGTGAAAAATAAGTACTTAAGTAAAAAATTTAACAGTTGCTTTCTACTTTGATACTCCCCTCGCCTGCACGCATGAATGCATGAACACACACACAGTTCTAATGGTTCACAGACAGGTGGGTGCTTATTCAGGCTGTAATGATGCCCTGTTGCCTGTCTGTCTCTGAATCTTCAGAATGCTTGGCGACCATTGTCTTGTGGTTAAAAAGTGTGTTTGCACTGATACTCTGCAGAAACTAATTTTGTTATCTTACAGGATAATTGGTGGTTTAATGAAGCAGAGACAGCAGCAGAGGGAGAGCAGAGCAGCAGAGGGAGAGAGAGACAGAGGGGAAATTGTGGCTTGAATGTTGTGTCAGATTAGCTGGAAACATGCATGGGGTATGGCAAAGATTTCTCCCCCCTCCCTTAAAAGGAAACGTTAATGTTCTCCTGATTAAAGCACTCTGGTTATTATCGAGGCCTGCGGCTGAAAAAGGAAGCTGTGCTTTCAGCTCCTCCATGAGAGTGTTTGTAATAGCAGGAATGTTCAGCCAGCAGATAAAGACATGCAAGGTCAGCAAAACTCCCCCTCGGATTAGAAAAAAGTAAAAAACGAGGACAAAATACTCAAGCTAGACTTCTATTTCTGTATCCCCCCTCTCCTCCCCCCTGTGTGATTTAATTTCAGACATCCTGAGGCTCATCTGACTCTCTGTGGGCAGAAGTCGAGCAGCAGACAACTTCTTTCTGGATCCCTGAAGAGTCAGTGTCACAGCTGTCCCATGCTGCATCTGGTCTAAGCGAGACCCCCGTCCTCCTGCAGGGTCAGACCCGAACTCTCCCCTATACTCTCAGGACAGTGAAGAGATCCTCTGATGTCTCTGCCTCACTTAGATGATAATTTTTAAATGTTTAATTATTTTTTTGACAGTAAATGGAAGAGACTGATGATATTAACAATTTTACAAAGATCACATTGTTGTTAATAAAGTTACATTTGTATTGCATGGTAGTTCCAGAAGATGGCACTATCTACTACTCCAGAGAAAGTTTGTTGGGGACACTGCAATGGCCTACATGAACTTCTGCAAAAAAAATCTGCACTTCCATGCACAAGACTTGTTTTAGAAGCATAAAGTCTGGTTCCCTCTCACATTCAAGCTGATTTTAACAACAATCTATAAGATTTAGCACAGACTGGGTATCTTGCAGTGATGAGAGCACACAAGACTATTTCCCATCATGCTCTTGGTTGAAATTTATGAGGAGGAAAAATGGATAAAGAAGCAAAAACAGGAGCAGCTATCGACCTAAAAAAAGCTTTACTTGCGTGTGCAGCTGATTGCATTTATCATGGAAACTTTATATGACATTGATGTGTTTATAGCAGCTTCTCACTGCCCCCAGTGGCCAAAAACAAATGTTATTTCATGTAATGTGTTGAACAGTTTCAGTAGACTTTTGCCTTTCTGGATTGAGCCCTGTTCTTCCTATTTTGGTGTGTTGGTGATGACGGTGGAGATGGCTGTCTGAAATAGTGGGCCAATTTGACTGGTTTCAGATCTTGTGACTGTAAACCCCATAGATCAGTTTCAAATCATTTTACTCCGTACTGAACCTTTCAGTGTCCCCCTGGTGCCTCCCATCATAATATCAAAGAATCATAGCTTGATCGGTCAGAAAACCCTTTGTATTGATCTACAGTTGTAACATGTAAATGGACAAGCAGGCCTATAATAAAATGTTTGAAAATCCTGTAACTCCAGGTCTCTGTGCTTTTTCTTCTATTTTTGACAATTTTTTGATAAAACATGCAGAAAAACAGTTATCTATCAATCTTAATGTTGCAGTCTTAACTTTGCCTCCTAATGGTACCAGCCATGCATGGGGGCAGCAGATATGTTTGGGCCTAGTACTGGGCGGAAATGTGCGTCTGACTACTCGGGCCCCGGCCCAGTGGAGGAAGGGTCTTTCATTGGGCCTTAAATTAATCTTTGTTTTTTATTTATTTAAGAATGGTAGAACTGTTCCAATAAATTAGCGCGATTCTTAACTCTTAAAATCCTACTAAAAATATCGAAAAGTATTTAAGCTGCCTAAAAACTCCTTAAATACCAAGAAGGCATATGTAAGAAAGTTTGATTCATTGTGATTGTGTAATTTAAACTTCAAACATTTTGAAGTTTTGATGGGTGACACAAAGTTTTCGTTATTTAAAGTAGTCAGAGGTCATTTTATATTTCAAAGCAATACAACTTTCAAATCCAACAATGTTTACACCTGATTCAAAACCACAGCAAAAAAAATAGAAGTCCTCTGCGCCCATTATTGGATAATTTCTTGTGTTTCATTCCAAAAAATGGCAAGTTTATGTAGGCTACTGAAACTCTTCCAATGCATTTGGGCAATTTTGACGCCTTTATTTCAAATCTTTTAATGGCTCATTTGTTGTATGGATGTGTAGTTATAGTAATATCTCAGTGTTGACTGAGGCAGTGGCCCAGGGGCCCAGATGTGACTCCACCAACTGAGCCATACAGCCGACCTGATATCCTGTAATTGGGCAGAGAAGTCCTGGCAACGCCTCTAGTTAAGGCTCAATTTAGTCAAACTTTTACTGTGAATTCTGGCCGTGCATTGGTGCAAGTTCGACTCCCTCAGCCTATCTGACCATTAAACATTACATCCTGTGCCTGCACAAAACCACATGTACAGCCTCAGCGTCATCCTCAGGGTCTCAGACTTGACAGAAATTATAAAAATCCTTGAAGTGAAACACTTTATGACTGTTTCACTGACTAAACACGACTCCTGCTGGTGGATAAAAAGAATATATAGGTGTTGTGGATTTTTCTGTTGGTAATAAAATATCTCAAGTCAAAGTCTTTTGTCTTTGTGTATTTTATTGCATATAATAAAAAGTTATTTTGCAAAAGGGGTAATCAGCTGCAAAAGTATCATCAGTCACAAGTGCATCAAAGATTCACGGGGCAGTCCCGGTTGCAGAGCATATTTATACTTTCACAGGGTGTAGGTATTTTGCATATACATGAGTGATACATCGTCATTGGTTTCAGCTTGCCTGATGGTTTATCTAACACCAACAGAAAGTCCTTTGTTCAGAGGGAACTGATTTAGGGTCATGCTGTACCCAGATCCTGAGGAATTCAACATTCTGTCCCTCAACGTTACATGTTATCATTGACATTTTCTCATAAGCTTCAGAGGAGAGACGGGTATAAGTACCCTCCTTTCCTTTGGGAGGGGTTTCTAGAACATTTATTCTTTGTTGAACTAAGCCAAGCAGTGTATCAGTGCAAAGCGGCTTTTCATTGCGTGGAGCGTGTAATGTGTGTGTTGTGTGTGCGGGTACATTACCAACTCCTCTCTCTGACAGTCAGTCCGAGGCATAGGGAACTTGTTCGTTGTCCTGCCAGCCCCCGCGACGGTTTCCTCCGTCCCCCTCTCTTGGTGTTTCTGGACAGTCTTTGGCCCAGTGGCCATGCTTCTCGCAGTTAAAACATTTGGTGGGGTCATATGTGCGGGAATATCTTCTTCCGCGTCCGTGCCCTTGGCCCCTTCCGCGTCCACATCCTCTGCCTTGCCCTCTGAAAGGGCGGCTGTCCAAGTGGGCCGGAGCCAGCTGAGCATTTAGAGTGGCAGTGTCTAGGTGTCTGGCAGTTTTGTCTCTCTTTTCTTTCTCTCTTTGTTCACCGTGTTTGAGGAGCTCTTGCAGTCTGTTTTCAGCCCAGCCTCCCACAAGGGTGGAGCGGACCCGGGCTAGGATGGGTCTCCTCAGGCCTTCTCCAAAGGCCATTTTCATGACGTTTTCAAAGGCGGTTTCAGTTCCCCTTGAGATTGTCCGTAGAAGGGATTGTTCGGACTGATTGCTGGTTGCTGTGGGGGCAGGATAGGTGGAGCCATGTAGGTGGGAACCCAATCTTCTTTGCCTCGAACTCCACCGGTCAGAGAGGGATAAAGAGCAGACACAGGGGGTGTGGTGGGGTTATCAGTGAAAGCATCTGGTTTTTCTTTTTCATCATTTTTCATTTCATTTTTCATGTTTGGTAAAACTTTCCCTGTCTGTTTCCTATCTCTGACTTCCGCTTCTGTCATCCATATTTTCCAACATTCCATTTGTGTTTCAATCTCTTCCAACTTTTCTTTGTTAATCTTTTTCTTAGACTTAACCTTCTCTTCCTTCTTTTTCAAACACGTCTGTAACTGTATCAGTTGATTCACGCTAAGACTTCCTTTATCAGGAAATCCACATTCGTTTATCCAATATTCGACACATGACAAACATTTTTCTCCGTATTTCCCTTTCATAAACACAAAAATTGGACCTTGCAGGTCAGCCCCGTCGATCTTACTCCCTGCAGACCCCATGGTGTCTGTCCTGTAAGATTATCGGGCGTCCCCGATCAATCTGTGTAAATTTCTACCTTTACACTGGTCTTTCCAAGTTTACCGGATTCAAGGAGTCACCTGAACTCCTCCGGGCCTGGTGAAGTCACCTGAACTTCCTTTATTCTAACTACCTCGTAGTTATAGGGCCGTAAGATGGAAGAAACTTAACCTTTCAATTTTGTCCTAGAATACACAGTGACCTTTGACTTTCAAATTGTGAGATCACAATGTTTTTACCGTGAATTAGGAGGTTTTCTCGTTCTTTGGATTCCGAGGTGACAGCCGCAGTCCACGCAGTCGGTCCTCTCGACCTTCAAACTTTCAGGGTTGAGGCAGGACGATCTTTTTCCAAGTCCTGGATGATCAGTCACCGTCTGCCGTGGATACGGCGATCAGCCTGGAATCCCACTTCTGACACCAAGTTTGTTGTGGATTTTTCTGTTGGTAATAAAAGATCTCAAGTCAAAGTCTTTTGTCTTTGTGTATTTTATTGCATATAGTAAAGAGTTATTTTGCAAAAGGGGTAATCAGCTGCAAAAGTAACATCAGTCACAAGTGCATCAAAGATTCCTGGGGCAGTCCCGGTTGCAGAGCATATTTATACTTTCACAGGGTGTAGGTATTTTGCATATACATGAGTGATACATCGTCATTGGTTTCAGATTGCCTGATGGTTTATCTAACACCAACAGAAAGTCCTTTGTTCAGAGGGAACTGATTTAGGGTCATGCTGTACCCAGATCCTGAGGAGTGTTCCTGTTGGAGATACAGAGAAACAGTTTCTAATTGCTAAATTATGCACAAACATCCTAATCTTTTATGGTCAAAGGAAGACAACAGACAGATAGTATTTTTCCACTACATAGGCTATTCATAAAGGGAAGTTTTGTCCCAGTTTTTTGTTTGGATGGTTTAAATTAGACACAAGAAGGTTAACGTGAGTCAAAATAATGTATGAGAGATTTGCAGGGGTGCAAAATAAAAATGACTTTAATGATAATATATTAGAAACTATTATGACATTTATGATCAGCCTCTGTGCACACGATCATCATGAGCATTAGTTCAGTTTTTGCAATTGCGTAACTCATATTGTTCACATTAATTGCATGTGTAAACACAGCATCAACAGATGAAGTTGCCGTGACACAAAGTGTCAAGACACGCAGAGATTTTAGGCTGTTTCGGGGGGAGAATGAAACATGACTCCTCCACACTGAGAGGTGATTTTAACCGAGCTGAATCATTCGATACAAAAGCGGTGGCGTGAGCCGCGGAGACGTCAGCAGTCTCCGCCTTCAATTATAAGAATCAATTGTTCGATTTTTTTCTCCAAAATCAGAACAGATGTTTGAAGGTTGTCAGAGCGAAAACACAAGAACATCTGGAACAGTTGGCCCGAGATAAACCCTCTCCTCGGTGGATCATTAAGCTTACCTGACCCGGATCATTGTAGCCTACTGGACTAACTGACCCGGATCATTGTCCTGGAAACGGTCCAGCAGGTCTACAGAATGCGTCGCTCCTCAGGTTGGATCGGATGGACTCTGTGTCTGTGCGCATCTCTGACCGTGCAGAGCGCTCAGGATTACCCCGAAGACGACGACATGATCCTGGATCTGATCCGTGAGGACGGGACGCAGGCTGAGACCGGAACCGAGCCCGCTGCAGACTTCTTCAGGTGCAACAAGGTAAAACACCAGCGGAGGAGGAAGTATTCAGAAGTAGAAATACTGTCAGTCTACAAATATTGTGATACAATAATTAAATATACTCAAACTACATGCAATCATTGTCCAAAACGTCCAATTCCATTCCATTTATGTTTTTTTCTTAAATTATTATTGATGCAATGCATGTTATTCAACCTTAATTAAACTGACCTTGATATTTGTCTTTCTGAATATGGAAAGTAAAAAGTAGCTGCATTTATTTAAAATAAATCTGGTAAGTTATCAGCCTTTAAATTGTATCGGAGTTGGAAAATGTAAAATTGATGTACTACAAGTATCTCAAAATTGCAGTGCTTAGATAAGCGATTCCCAAAGTGGGGCCCATGCCCCCTAGAGGGGCCCCGAAGCCATGACAGGGGAGGCAGCAAGGCTAAAAAAAAAAGAGTAGCACCGGTTTTGCACTGCAAGCAAAGCATGGTGCATTTTGTAAGAGGACTTCCAGGTAAATGTGAGTCTAACAATGAATCTACATCACAACTACTAAAACAAAGACAAAAAAAATTCTAATTGTCATGTACAACACCTGTCACCTGTACAACAGTGGTTAATGAAGAGAGACACAATCCTTCCTTTTGACACATCCTACCTGTGTAAGCTGGTTTTCTGCAGTTTCCTCAATTAACACTAAAGAAAGAGAAAATGAAGTAATAGAGTCAGACTCACAGCTGCACCCCATACTGAGAATATCTGTAGATCAAAACAAGCCCACACTATTTAAAGTATTGCATGACTGGAAGTATAGGCCTACATTTAGGGTATTGTTCATCTTCAGTGTCAGGTTTGAACAATCTGTTTAAAGCAATGACTGTTGTCACACCTTCAAATTGTGAAAGGTCCATGTTGCAGTTGAACATTTAACTGCTTCCTCTGTAAAAAAAAAAGCTGCTTGCTATTTTCTTTCAGTTTGTTGTCACAATGATGTTGCTATTCTGTACTTTTGGTAGAAAATGTTTCATATTCATTCTAAAAAATGTAGGAATTTGTTAGCAAAGGGCATGACTCAGTGTTTAGTGTAATTTGATATTTGTGTTGATGTGTATAGGGGGGTCTGACAGTAAGTTTGTGAACCACTGCGAACATAACAATGGAGTTGGTCTGCAGATTTCACAGTTATTTTGCAGTTATAAATAGTTTCTAATTTGGTTTGATCAGCTGAAATAAAACTATATGGACAGAAGATTCAGACTAATGTAAATGGTCTAAGAGAAGCAGGTTCAGACAATCAATTATACATTTCATAAATATATCAAATAGATCCATCATAAATCAAATTAAAAGACTGGCCTGCCCTCTCTTGTTCTCTGTGTTGTCTCCAGGTTGCGTGGCGAATGCCCGGTCAGTACCTGGTCATCCTGCGTCAGGGGACTCACGAGTCCCAGGTGCAAAGGACCATCAGAAGGCTCAGAGCCAAAGCAGCCCGGAGAGGCTACCTGCTGGAGATCCTGCAGACATACTCCACAGCTCTACAAGGCTTCCTGGTCAAGATGAGCAGTGACGTCCTCCACCTGGTAACAGCCTCACCTGTCTGCATGCTGCTAACCTGTAAGACATGCAATGCTTGTTCTAAATTTAATTGGGAATACTTTTTATTAAATGTAGGTGAATAATATTATCAGAGGCTGTCATTGGTTGATCATCATGTGTGCACAAGTTGAAAAACAGATGTTCATCCAGAAAACATGGCACAACCATATTTTGCATCTGACATGGCATACCCCTCTCCAGAGTTTCATGTATAAAGAATAAAAGGGGACCCGGTATAAACCCCTGAAGAACTCCTAAAAAAACAAAGAATATAGAGGACGAGGAGAAGAGGAGAGATAAGAATAAGGCTTTACACTTGATGATTTTTAAATCTTAAACAATTTTTAAAACGAGAGAGACACATGTCATAAAGTTATAACTTTATTCTTATTATATTATGACTTAATTTTGAAAATAAACACTTTGTTTTCTTATGATTTTATTTTCATTATATTACAACTTTATCATCATAATATCACAACTTCATTCTCAAAATGTCAAATTATTTTACTTAGTGATGCCCTTGTAATTTATATAAATAAAGTGTTGTTTCTGTGGATGGAAAACTTTTGCTGCAGGATTTTATTTTCTGCTTTCGAGCCACATTAACGCTTTTGTTCCTGGCAGGCAGTAAGACTTCCTCATGTTGACTACATCGAGGAGGACTCATCCATCTTTGCTCAGAGTGCCCCCTGGAACCTCCAGAGGTTACTGCACCCTCGTGGTGGCACCTCTGAAAATGGAACATACATACCACCGAGTGAGTCCTTCTCTATGTCTGTCTGTCTCTTTCATCTCTGAGGTTATTACATTTACTCCTTCTGTCCTCTGCAGATGACGGAGGGGGGTCGGTGGTCTACCTGATGGACAGCAGTGTGCAGAGCTCTCACAGAGAGGTAGAAGGACGAGTGATCATCACCGACTTCAACAACGTCCCCGAGGAGGACGGAGTCAGAGTTCACAGACAGGTCAAATACAGATTAAATACTGTCACTTCATCCTTTATATTTTTAATGGTAGCTCTAAATATAAGCTTTTACACTCTGCTACTTTTTCTTTGGTGTGTAAATTGATTATCTGGTTCTATTCCTAAATTTAAAAATTGCTGTTTCAGGGTTTCTTCAGTCAATTTATCCACAGAGTTCAGTTTAGAGCCAGTGAGGAATTTATAGCTTGTTATAAAATAGAATTAAATTATTATCAAGGCCTCTACATGACCTCAAAAAGCAAACACGTCTATGTGCAGAAAGATTGATAATTGCTATCTAGCTTTTAAAGTCTGAAGAGGCTGCTGGAGGGTAGGTGTCAGAGGAAGTGGTGAACACTGTGCTGTACAAACAGCTATATTATAGGGGGGTTCTTTCATTTTAAGATGGGGGAGTAATGTAAAACTGTAGCTATCAACCTGCTATGTTGAAATATTGGCTTCTTTAACAAAAATGATTCAGCCAGTATGTCCTCCTTCTAAGTTTCGATTCCGGTCCGGAATGGCCTGTATTTGTTTTGACCAGAGAAGGTAGGCGGTTGTAATACACCCCCACACGGCCTTTTTGCAGCACATTTGTTTTTATTTGCAGCATGTTGCATTTGTTTTGGAAGTTTGCATTTGCTCTTGAATTTTCAGGGTTTCTAAATTTGCCGCGCATCTTGGTCGCCAGAATCAACACAAACTAAAAGTTTAAAAGTTCCTTACAGTGGCTTTAAGGTCCACTTCGTTCTGCCTGTATGAGAAGATACATCGAAACTGAATACCCCTCTATCCAGACGATACCCTTATCTACCTTTCCCTAATTCCTAAAGTCAGTTCTATATAACTTGATTACAAAACTTTCTCTTTAGACCAAATGCCAACCATCTGGGTGTTACATTCTGTGGAAATATAAGTCTCATTCAAGAAATAAAGATGTTGACTTTTTTTTAATCATGTATCTTGCGGTGATTGCCATCGCTAGGACAGTATCTTGGTCAACAGTGAGAGAAATGTCATTTTGTTGGTATACTTACCCAATTTTAACTGGTCCTGCACTTGTAAATGTTAAGTCATTTGCATCCAATGAAACATTTTCTTGGCGCTTTATGAACCGTCTGTAAGGTGCATAGGGCCTAAAAAGTTAGCTAGCAATTTGGGCCGTCACTCGTCACTGTGTTTGTGTTTGATTGCCTCACTGTAAGCAATTGATTTTTTACCCTTGTGATAATACTTAACCTTGCTTTAGCTGTCTATCCATATCTGCACGTAACCACCTTTATGCTTGTGTTTTTATTCTTGTGTCCCTGAACTGTAAAGTCGTTTTCTTCAACAGGCCAGTCAGTGCGACAGTCATGGCACCCACATGGCGGGAGTTATTAGTGGATCAGACTCTGGTGTTGCTCGAGGTGCCGGTGTAAATCTGGTCCGTGTGCTCAACTGTCAGGGGAAAGGGACGGTGTCAGGAGCTTTGAAAGGTACTACTCAAACAGAGCTCTACTGTACTGTGGACTGAAGATGTTTTGACCCTGCTACACTGTACGATTTAAGGCCAATCTTGACCCGACTTTTGAGTCTATGTCATGCAGTGAGGCATGACAGCCGATCACAGCCTGACCAACCGGTCGGAGGATTGTCTCACGTTTTATATTTTGGTCGTTTGAATACACACTCATAGTGAGAGCAGAGGCACCAACCGATTCCCCGACTTCAGGATTTTTTTTCCTGAAGATGCCTGGACAAACTGACAGACATCTTCCGAAATCCCCATAGCAACAGCCATTTATTTCTCCTTATTGTTTCCGGTTTAAACCTCAAAAGCCCTTAACTTCTGCAGACATGTTAGTTAACAAACAACACATAAACCTTGAACCCCAAACTTCATGCAGAAACACAACTTCATGTGTGTGCAGCAGCAGTCTTTGCATTATGCCTGCTGCAGTAGCAACACGTCAACAGCAGACATTCTGTCTTCTTTCCTGAACTCTTTCCATCAGGTCTGGAGTACATTCGAACGACTCTTCAGGAGCGACCGGTGGAGGCGGTGGTCGTTCTTCTTCCTTTCATCGGAGGGTTCAGCCGCTCTTTGAACACAGCTTGTCGTGACATGGTGTCTAACGGTGCCGTGGTCATCGCTGCTGCAGGGAACTACAGAGACGACGCCTGCCTGTACTCACCTGCGTCAGAGCCGGAGGTGGAACAACAGCTGAACTGCAGAGTTAAATTAAACCACACACAAAACAACCCTCAACTGTAACTTTCCCTCTGTGTGTGCATGTGTGTGTGCAGGTGATCACAGTGGGGGCGGTGAACTCTGCAGACCAGCTCATGTCTCAAGGGGCGGGGGGGACAAACTTTGGCCGCTGTGTTGATCTGTTTGCACCTGGTGATGACATCGTCAGTGCGAGCAGCGACTGCAGCACCTGTTTCACCTCCCGCAGCGGGACGTCCCAGGCTGCTGCGCATGCTGCAGGTGAGCACAAACACACTCTCTCTCTCTCTCTCTCACTCACAAACACACACACACACACACACACACACACACACACACACACACACACAAAATGAAAATAAATGTTTTTCTTTCTTGTCAGTTACTACCATATTTAGTATGACCATTACCTTTTTTTTTTGTTTGTTTGTACCTGTAGGTATAGCAGCAGTGATCCTGTCGGCCAATCAGAAAACATCACCTGTGCAGGTCCTGCACACGATGTTGCATTATTCCATCAGTGACACTATCAACTTTCTGTCTCTGTCCAACTCACATCGACTCTTGACTCCAAACCTGGTGGCAGCCATGCCTCCTGTGAACAGCACAGGTCAGTAAAGGCAACATGGCACAGCTGAGTTAAACACAATCACATGAATCTAATCTGATCTAACAACATGCTTTTAAGAGAAGAGCCTTCAGCATGTTAGCTTTCACTCTCTCCTTGCAAGAATCTGCCTCGCCACATTTATGAACACTTAAAAAAAAACCTGAAATCTCGCCTTAAACAGTGGTTAGAAAGTAGTAGAAATATATGAATGAATAAATTAGTATATCAAAATGTGGAAATAAAAAAATAGACACAAAAGGCTGCACAGGAAGACACGCCTAAAGCCAGCTGAAGACAGAGACTCTTTAAAGAATTAAAAAGCAATATTAACAATGTTTTTTTTGTAGATTTTCAAATAAATATATACAGAAATGAATGGATACATTTAACATAATATTAAATTCTTAATATATTTTTACATTTTCTATCTATCTTTATTTTTTCATGTGAATTTTCACATTTCTATAAAGATGTTCTCTTTTACCTGCGATCATACAACTCTATGTTGGATCTCTAGTTTAAGCATCCCTTTCCTTTTTAATTCTGCCTTTGTGTATTTATTTATTTATGTATTCATTTATGTATTGATGTATATGTAGATGCCAGAATAGGCTCAACAGCTTCATTTTATCGGTCCTAAAGCAGGTACAGTTCTAAACACTCCTGTGTACACAGGCATTTAGGTAATTATTCTTACACACTGTGACCTGTTGGTTAAAAAGTCCGATGCAGAATGAGTCAGAAGCATCAGAGGAGGAGACAGATATTATGAATGAATACATGACGGGGTTAATTTTAGTGATTTAAAGGTTCTGTAGTTTTGTTTATGCATTTAACATAATCCACAGCACGTCTCACACTGTGTTCTTGATTTCATCTGCAGGTGAGGAGCTCCTGTGTCGATGGGTGTGGTCAGAGAGGACCGGTGTCACAGGTTCTGACCCGGCTGTCTCTAGTTGTCGTCGGGGGGAGGAGATGTTGAGCTGCAGGAGCGTCAGTCCTGATGGCATCCACGCTGGAGGAGCCATCACTGTGAGCTCTTCAGATTCTCACCATCATTTTAAATATACTCAGATCTGTTGGTAAACTCTCGTCTCTCTGTGTGTCCAGGTGAGCAGAGGGCAGATGGAATGTGTCGCCCATAATAGTCCCGGGGGTAAAGGTGTGTTTGCTGTGGCTCGCTGCTGCGTTATCGAAGGTCTGCAGTGTCAGGTTAATGCTAGTCCTGAACCCGGGCAGGACGCCAAGTGTGTGGAACCACAACATCACCTGACAGGTGAGCAGTGACAAGAACAATATCTCTTTGGAGTGGCCCGACATGATTACAGCCTGGTTAAAAAAATGAAATAGCCCATGTCTTTATTGCCACACCCTGTATGGGGGCTGATTCTTTTTTTTTTAAATGCATTTGTTTTGATGAAGGATAAGAGTTATTCAGAATATGACGTGTGACTGACTTGACTAGCTGTTTGTCAGGAGGCCCGCCTCAGCTCCAGCTCTTAGCCAATCAGAAACCTCTAGTGTTGAAAAATGAAGCTGATGTGAAAGTGATAAGTGTGTCTGCTTGAGGCTGGCTGCAGAAGAACCAGAAGTCAAAAACACACCAGTTTTTACAGTAGAAATTAACAAGTTTACAGCCCAATCAAATTGATTAGCTCATGTCTCATTCAGCACACACTGCACAGGGGTTGAATATTTTGATAATTAATCCTTTTTGAATTTAAGAAGGATAGGATTTTTTAATAATTTAAATGACTTTGTATTGTGTTTGTTTATCTTTGTCTTTGGTAAATCACATTCACTATCTGTGCAGTGGATAGACAAAGGTGCACTAAAAGGGACAAATTGGCATGCTATCAATTAAATAAACTGATTGCAGATGTATGTTAGCTCTAAGCTAACTCTGGCACAATGCGTCAAATGGCAACATTTATGTTTAATATTGTACATTGTCCCTTTACAACAAAAAAAGTAAAAAAAAATGTATGCATTCATTTCTGACCATCACAATTAACCAGTTTACACTGACAGCCCTGTTCTAATTATTCCTATTTAAAAAGTGTTATGAGGTTTATCCGGCAAAGAATTCCCAGTACAGTCAGTGGATAAGACTGCAAACTAATATTACTGTCATTTGAGTTGACCAGATTTAGCAACAATAAATTACTACTATTGACCTACCTTTGTGAATGCTCTGCACAGAGTGTGACACTGTTATTTATTATTTATTTAAGAAAATGTTTTTGTTGTTGTTTAACTGTCATGAACTCAGACAGCAGAGCAGATGTTGCTTCATTTCTTGTGTCCATGAGTCAGAAATGTTTAGAACCACACATTCGACCTGAATGTGACCACCTTTATCATTTGTATTGGTTACCATGGACACCAACCTGAGAGGAAAATGTTCTCACTGCCAGTATAAATATCAGCTGTGTGTATTTTTTTGTCAATGTGTGTATGCTAAGTGTGTGTGTGCGTGTGAAGTGTCTGTGCAGGTCTGTTTTTTTTTTTTCTTCAGTTGAAAATGATTTAACCTCCGTCTCTCCGCAGGCTGCATGTCTCACTCCACCGCTGACGTCTGGTCTGATTCTCGTCCACATCGCGGCGACCAGAGGAGCTGTGTGGTTAAAGACGGGATGACATCACATGCTGTGTGCTGCCACGCCCCCTCTCTGGAGTGTCACCTGTTGGAGAACACATCAGCTGATGGCGATCAGGTAAACGTGTTTGATCTTTTATCCCTGCTCAGGTGTTTACGGACATGTTTGTTATAATGTCACTTAACCTTGAACTTCTCGGTCTGTAAATGTTTAAATCAATATTGTAATGTATAATATTTAGTTTTTCTTTTTTTTATTGAACATCAAACAAAGGATGATGAGGTAATCTACAGGCAATGCCGTATGATGTATGTTCAGGCAAATGCTCGGCTTCGCAAGTTTGGTGCTTGTATAGATCTTTGTTATTTGTTCAATGATAGGACCATTTTTTTTTTTAAATAGCAAAATAATATATAAATATAAAAAAACAGACCTTTTTGATGGTTGTCCCTCCCCCTGCTGTCCCCTGCAGGTAGACATCACCTGTCCCTCTGGTTGGACTCTGACAGACTGCGGCACCGTCTCTCTGGGCTCTGCCATCCTGGAGCCAGTTGCTAAGGGCAACAGTTGCCGTGTGAGTGTTGACAAAGGAGCAGGTGGGGCAGCAGGTATTGCTGTGTGCTGTCGTGTCAGCCCATAGGAGCAGAACGCCGCCACCACTCACTGGCCTGCTCCGATGTTTCGGATTCTGACCGATTTAATGTTGAGTTTGTCTTTAGTCTGTGACAGAGAGCTTCTGTAAACATGTTTCAGCTGTTTGATTACACGCACACACGCATACATTTATTCTGAATAAATGACTGGAACTTACATCTGTCGCGTCATGTGGAAGCAGCTCTCTTGTTTTTAAATCACTCACAGTTTGATGTAACAAGATATTTTTGTACCTTTAACAAAACAATTCTAATAAAAAAAACCTTAATATGCTGTTATTTGTGTTTTTTTAGATAAAGGCCTCTTTGCTGCTCATCTGTTTTTTCCGTCCACGTAATTGGACATATTAAATTGCTGACTATACTTCAATTACAATAAATATTAATGCTGAGACTTTGCTCTTTTTAGAAATATTTGAGGTGAAGTAACTTTTTTTCTATAAACTAAATAAACACACCTTCTATAAATGTGTGTGTGTGTGTGTGGCAGAGGTTTTTCAGCTCAGACCTCAGGAGAAGCTGCAGCACAGCAGCAGGTAATCAGCCTGATTAACACACTGATTAATAAAACAGTAACCTGTGGTCTCTGATTTCCATGGAGTCTGAAATGAAACAGCAGCTGCACACGAAGTCATGCAAATGTAATGCTTCATGTTTGGTTTCATGCTGCATTTATGTGACAGTTGCCACCTGAAGGAAAAAAAAAAATCACGAAACCCAATGTTATTTCAGTGATTTAATGTCATCTATTATCTGATCCAAATACCAGAGCAGGTACTGTGTTTAACTCTGGAATCGATTCAATTATCAGATTTATTTCTGCTGAACAGATCATGTCTGATGTCCTCTGTGAGATACGATAAGAGGCAGTCTGTGTTTAAATCTAAAATATTGCTCTCAGTTCATTCTGGCTGTTTTTAATCAGACATTTAGACATTTTCTTTCAGTACTAAAATCACAGAATTGACTGAATAATGAGGATTTGGCATGAATTTGCATGTTACAGCAGGAATTAACCAGGACACAGAAAACCATGAAGCTAAATGGAACTCCTTGAAACCAAACATCTTCAGTGTGAAAGCAGAAGGATTTGAAAGACATAAACACCAAGATTTGTTGTTGGCTCACTCGAGGTAGTTTGTCTCAACTCTCAGTAGCACCAGCTGGTTGATTAATCACATCAGGTATCAGTCTGTATCATATCAGCTCTGTGAAACACTCATACCACTAACACTGATGCCAGTGGAGGACTGAAATGTTTGCTACTGTTTTTAATTCACCTTTTTGCACTGTGGGCACATGTTGTTTAAACCACTCGTGTCTTTATGAAAGAGACTATTTTTTCCAAATATTGCAGCCTGCAGACCTTTTGTGGCTTTTTAAAGCCCAGTTAAATTGGTGTGCGAGAATCACCGCTGCCATATTTTTTTTCAAAATGTCCTTTCAGGAAAGAGTCACTTTGATGCCCTGAGTTAAGTGCATATTCAAAACACCCCGACGTATTCGCTAAATGGAATTCATTCATCATTACTTTCAAAGTTTACATTTGTTAATCTGTCATGCTGGACCATAAAACGGTCGGTCTATTGTCAGTTTTTGAGTACGGTTGTACTCTTGGTTGAGTCTTTTCTTTTTAATAAAGTAATGTATAATCTGTAAACCTTCAGTTTTTTAAATTAAAGAATAATCCGCAATAACACATGAAAGCGATGTTTACAAAAGGTTGTGCATTCCAGTTTATTTTATATCAAATTTCCCCTTAATCAAACTCTGATGTACAAATTAAAACCGAGTTTTAACATGCATTACAGAATCCTGCGTTAGCAGAAGTGAATTTGCAAAATTGGATGACAGTAAAAACCCGTACAGATGCCAACCCTCCCTCCCTCCCCCCCTGAACACACAGGCCCCCCTCCCCCCCGCACACACAGGTCCCCCCCTGCATCCCCCAGGATAAAAACTAAAGACTGAACTTTTCTTCTTTTGGAAGTCGTCATGGTGATGAAGTGGAGAGGAGAGACTAGTGCTCATGTTGCCGTGAATCTCTTGGCACAGACTGCATGCAGCTCCGTCAGACGGACACAGGGGGGAGAGGGGGGGGGGGGGGTGCTTATGACCGATTACACAGCAAACAAATACAGCACGGAGGGGGTTTCTTGTGTCTGACAAACTTCACCACTTTCTGCCACACATGCAAATGTGCCTGAGAAAACGACGTGACACCCACGAGTGAGACCGATGACAGCAGAGTAGGGTTGTCATGATAACAGACTTGAAAACTTTGATTTGATTCTAGGACAAAATACAACAATGCTGAAACCTGTTTGATACCACGGCAACAAAAAAATCGTAGTCCTAGGCACCCAATATCAGGCAATTTCTTGTTTTTAATGATCAAATATTGCAGACAAACTCCTTCACACTGTCTAAATTGCCAAACATTGGTGATTTTTGTTAAAATGGGTGTTTTCTCTAGCTCTTCTCCAGATCTACCCACTTTTACAAACATTACAAAATGTTTTTGTACAATTCAGGCAGTGCTCTGGTTCTTTCTCTTGCGGCAAATTCGGTGTAAAAATGTGACAGAGGATGTGAAACCTTTGAAAAGTTTGGGAGTCCTCCCTCGTCTCAGGCTGGGATGATGCCGACCAGCCTCTGTCCCAACAGAAATCATTTAGTATGATTGCTTCTTTAGGTCCTCACACTTTAAACGTTTACCTATTCATTATTAAATTAGCTGAGAGCTAATATGCGAAGCTAACTGAGGCTCCTGTCTGCAGGGTGTGGCTTACCTAATATTAATCTACAAAGTGTCTCTGCAGGATCGAGCAGAGTGAAAAGAAGCAGCATATTACCATCACCAAAACCCCGTCCTGTCACCTACACCCACCCTCAGCCTTCCTCCCCCGTTCACAAAGTCAACAACCAACAGTTACATTCCTGCACGCCTTTTTTCACATCACACAGAGGACATTTTCCCTGTTTTTTTCTGGGTCTGATAGGGGTGAAGAAGCCCTGTCGCTCTCCTGCAGCGCGGCAGGGAACAGGAGGTTAAGGCACTTCAAGTCTCCCGTTGATTGGTGGAGGAAGGTGTGTGTTTTTTTGCGGGTGTTCGGGACGATGGATGCACGCTGTTCTGGTATGAAACTAGAGCTACATTTGGGTGGAGCTCCCCCTGTGTGTGTTTCAGAAAGGAGACGAAAGCAAAAAAAAAAAAGGCAAACGGAAATCAAACCTGATAAAGCGGAGGTAACAGTGAGGCGAGGACGACTTGCTCTTTGTGAAAAAGTGACACACATTTGCACGATTTTAACACACGCTCTATCGTAGTGTTTTTGTGTATGTTTTTGTGAAACCTTGGCACCTAAAAATAAAACATGCTCCTGAGCTCCCCCTCAGTCGGCACTGACGGCCCACCGTGGCTAATCTGTGCGCGTTCAGATCAGCTTTTCTTGCATAAGGCGTGAAACTTACTCCAGTCAGAGTCAATCCATCCAGAGTCCAAAAAAAGAAATCATAAAAAAAGGCGATGAAGAAAGAAGAAAGAAATAAAACCCAGTGAGAAGAAAAAGCACAAAAAGAAGAAGGAGGAAGAGCACTGACGATGGCACTGTTTGTTTCAGATCTGCTGTTTCTGTTTGTAGGACAGGTATGGCCCTGTGCTGCGTTACCATGGCTACAGTGAGGTAACAGCGTCTGTATAAGTGGCACTGAAATCATAAGTTGTTAAAAGCAACAGAAGAAGAAGTAGACAGGATCGCGTGGAGGCTCTAGAGGAACTGTTGTGTGTCACACTGGACCGGGCTGGACTATAAAGTGCATACTAAACCCCGCCCCCTCCCAAGTGCTTGTGTGTGGAGGTGTTCCTGTACAGGTGCACATGTGTGTCTGTACGTGTCTGTATGTGTGTGTGTGTGTGTGTGTGTGTGTGTGAGTTCCTCCAGAGCAGCTAACGTGACCTCTCATTATTTGCACGGCTGTGAGTAAGAGAAGAACTTTAAAATATTATCTTACACTGGAAATTACACCTATGGAACAAATCTTTACAATATGAATATGTCTGTGTCGATACGTTGGCAAAAATGAGCAGAAAATTGTTAAAACACAACCCGAAGCCGTCGTCCCGCTCGCCGTCATTCTGACTGAACGAATGAAGGAGGGTTTCTGCTCGTCCCTCCACCATTCCTCTCTGCTGCCCTTTAATGAGAATGATCCTCCATTATCGCCTCGGCTGCTCTGAAACGAAGTAATTCATTATTTATTCGAAGCTCCTTCTCTGCCGCGGCGACCCAGAGAATGAGAGTTCTGATTGGCTTGCTGTGGAGTCCCAAATGTCACGACCAATCAGAGGCAAAGTGCAGCCCTTTGGGTCGGCTGCCCGGAGCAGAGCCGCCTCTCCTGCGGAGGGATCCTGCTGAGTGGAGGAGCTACGGGTCCACGTCTTCCAGATCGCTCTTTGAGTCACCGAGCATCATGGGAGACTCCGAGCCCTGGGAGAGAGACAGAGATTTCATTTAAGAACAGGAATGTGGCAAAGTATCGATGTGCTGAGCATTGAGTGAGGGATTAGATTCTCTCTGTCGTATTCACATCGCTGACAGAACATCTCTGACAGCTCGTGTTGTGTGGGCAGAGAAGAATAAAGCTGCTAATAACAACCGTGGGAGGTGACAAACTGCTGCTGACAGACGAGCTTCTATTTCTGCTCCATTCTTCTCTGCTGATGAGTTTAGTGAGTGTGAGCTGCTGTAACTGTTTCCAGGAAAAGGGAGCATCTCTTCTTTTCTCTTTTTTCCTCAAATAAGCTTCATGTTTGATTTTAAGGTTGAACTGGTTGTTTATAAAAGGCTGAATGAACCTCCAGGTTTCTTATACCAATTTCCTATACGCACACTCCTGAAATTTTCTAGAGATTTCAGGAGGACTGTTCTTAAAATCCTCCTGACCTGGTTGTTCATACTGTGCATGCACCTCACAGCAGGAGACTATCCCTGAAAAAGAACGAGGCAGAAGTGGTGAACGAAGCAATAGTCTGCTAAAACGATGCTCTAATGAGAATCTTTTCTTTTTTAATCGCATGAACAGAGATCGTCCCTGTCACGCGCTTAATGTCTGTGGTCGTGCACCACAGACTTTCTGCGTGGTCTCCTAGGGCGCTGACTGGAGGAACTCTGGATAAAGGCCGAGTGAAAAGTTGGTAGTTTTGCAGCACATGCAGCTCACCCTGAAAACTTCAGGAGTTTTTTAGGAGTTTTGTCTAAATGTGAACAAAGCCTTAGATGATCAGTCTAGGCCTCCTGCCAGTCCCTCACTAAAATCTTAAGCTCAGAAGTGAACACCCTTTGGGGTCAAGGACCCTCAACAAGTCCTTCTTCAGGAAGCTAATATTCTGTGTATTTTGTCTTGTTTGGTTTCTCCTCAGCTGTTCTTTCACCATTCCTTCCTCTTTCCCTTATTGTAGCACATGGTTCAACTACTAATTTTTGTAACCTGCTATATAATACATTAAATGAATGATTGACTATAATATTATGAGGTTTGAAAGAGGCCCACTGTGTGGTGCAGTGATTGTGATGAATCCTTGTAATACCTGTCGTAGGCTGCGGTCTGCGTTATCGTTGGCCGGGCTGCCGTCTGAACCGTTACTGCTGCCCGACTGTTCCTTTTCATTCAACAACGCCGTGGCATACGCCAACGTATCCTGCAGAGACAAAGAACAGAAGACAAATATTGTTTTTTATACAATCAAACCTTTATTAAACCAGATTGGAAATCTGAGATGATTTTTACAAGAGACCTGCTCCTACCTGTGCAGAGATAGTCCTCTGGAAGGTTTTATTGGTGGAGGTCTCGTTGGAGACGTTGCTCTGAGGAGTCCAGTAATGTTCTGTCATCTAAAAGCAGAGGGGACATGATCCAGAAACAATATCAGTTAATATGATATTTAAAGGATTAATATCAAAGAGCATGAAATGTTTTCCTCTCGCTAAAGAGGAACCTTTTTTAACTCTCGGGGGTAAGGTTTTGAAAGAGTTCAAATTGAGTAAAGCTGGAGGGATTATATATCTCTTCTGTACTGGGAATGCCTCAGGAGGAGCTAGAAAATGTTGCTGTGGAGAGGGACGTCTGGGGCAACTTTGCTTGGCCTGCTGCCACCATGACCCGACCCCAGATAAGTGGAAGAAAACGGATGGACTGATGGTGGAAATAGTTCAAACTCATGTTTAAATGACCGAACTTTAGTTCTTTGCAAACAATGTTGTGACAATAAAAGCTTTCAACTCTGCAAAACAGCAATCAGGTGAATGAAAATTTAAGGTAGCACATTAAAAACACAATGGATCATCTCGATGAAAGTGTGACAAGAGTTCATATTCATGGTGTTTTAAACTAAGCTGAGATCCATTTCTCGGTTTTCTCTGTTGTAGGGAAACTTGCCTTTTTCTGGAGCCACTGCACCGCCCAGCTCCAGTGGCCAGACAGGTCTTTAAAGTAATCCTTGGCTGGAGCACACCTGAAACATAAACAGAGGATCAGAATTATAAATAGATGAATAATATCAGCACGAGTAGGGTCATATATATCTGAGAGAATCTGAGGATGCACTCACTTCTGAGCTAGAGTAACCAGAAACTTGACACACTGGTAGCACCGCCGGCTGTCCAAGTTGTTGCTCTGATGCATCAAAGCTGAGAGGAAAAAAACACTCAGTTAGATTTTTATACATTTGATAATTTAATTTAATTCACAGAAAGACTGACAGTGTTGCCGGATAGGATGACAGTCAAGGTGAGGGTGTAACAGCCTTCTGCTGCGAGTGTCAGAAATAAGAAGCACCATCAGAAACACTGAGACGTACCTAAAAGGCCTTTCTCTGACTCAAAGGCATACTTGAGTCTCTGGGCCTGCAGAGGATCCTCCATGACCTGAGGACAACAGATTTCACTGATGTTAACAAAGCTGATCCTAAAAGTGATCTGATTAAACCAAGGTGGAGTAAAGAGATGGCTGTGACTCACCAGCAGCTCCTGCAGCATCTGGAAAACGTTCTTCAGTTCATGAGGGGGGGCCGTCTCCAGCTGAGTCTGCAGGAGACACAGAGGAATCATCACATGTAACACTCTCAGATGACTGTCAGCTCTGACACGCATCTCTGAGTGTTTTTTTTTTTTTTTACCTTGAGCAGCTGCAGCACACCGAGGGAGAAGGGCTCGTTACAGAAGGAGATGTAGGTCACCATTTCGATCAGCAGAGACAGAGGACCTGACAGCTCCCGCATCGCAAACATCACCTGCAGGACAAACAGGAAACCAGAGAACAGATCAACCCCAAACCCTCTGATGATGTCGTTTGTCCTGAAGAACAGCTCTTCATGTGTAGTTATTGTTCTTTTCTGTCTCTGACTGTTGCATCCTCCAGGGTTTCAACAAGTCCTCTTTAAGAGATTTTATGACTTTTCTTGAGACTTTTGTGAATGAAGTTTAGGACTTATTTAAAGCAAACAAGAAAATAAAAAGAATAATCCAAAGAATCGAAGAATTACCTGCAAATTAAATAAAATGTATTCATATTCAACATGAACTATCTAATGAGAGATTATAACCAAAAGTTCTTCAGTTTTCTTGTAGAATGTGCAACAGGCTTTACATTTGTTCTTAAAGAGTTTCATGTGCTGCTCTCAACATCTCACTGATACTGCAAATATGGCTTTGTATTATCTTTCTCTATATAGAGAGATCTTTATCTTCCTCTCTATTTATGAATGTAATAAAAATAAATGGATGGGAGAAGCAGCAGGTTAGCCCCATTTGTGGAGGTGCAATAAATCTGACTGGAATGTATAGATATCATTAGTGCTTATTGGTGTCAGTGTGCTTTTTTGTAATTACAAAAATGAATAATGTTCATGAAACTTTTTAAATGTGTGAACTTTGCACTTCAATTTTTAAGAGCTGTCAAAATCATACTGAAGACATTTTATTGCCCTGGGTTTGAGACTTCTTACAGACTTGCAGAAGCCTGAAGTAAAGTTCTGGATAAAGGACAGACAAACATACTGTAGGGTTAGAAGAAGTGTAAGAGGTTTGTTGGTAGGTTTGTTACCTCCAGGAGGTAAGGCTGCCCCTCTGGAGTAAAGAGGGAGGCCAGGATGTCAGAGTGGAGCGGGAGGAGCGGGGTGGAGGACGGGACGCAGCTCACTCTCAGAGTAAACCCTTCTGGAGCTGCGAAGGACGACATGCGAGACAATAAATGATCAGACTCTGAGCTTCAATGTACAGAAACGTCAACCCTGAACATTGAATGTGTCTCACCCTGCGTCCGCTGGGGGTCGAGGTCACAGTGCAGCGTGATGAGGGCGAGGGTGCTGTGGAGGTGGAGGAACTCCCGAGCCTGAGCGGGACTCCAGCGACGATTCTTTAGAGAAACACAAACAAAACAAAACAACAATCAGTCTAAAACATTGACCCTGATATATTTAACATACATGCCACCACAACACTCTCTACAAAGACACCAGACTTCATAGATACTAACGTTTAAGGCTGTCTGTGTTAACGCGTCAATGGTGATGCGATTAATGTCTAAAATTAATAAATGAATTATTTGTAATCACATTAATCGTTTGCCATTTTGTCCCATTCAGTGTAGTGGAGTTAATCCACCGTAGTGTCTTCCTGCCTCCACAGTGATGGAAATAAATGACACTGCGGCTCCTCTAAATGTCTCATTTCATTTTAAAAAAACACTCAGTTGATAAGTCAAAAGTAATATTCACCTAGTGACAGCCAACATTTCACTTTTTTACTGCTCCATTTCACAATTTTAATAAACGCTTTGATCCATTAGGACTTGGTGGTTAAGTTAATGTCGTAACTTTAGATCTACTGGAAGTTCCTTTTTGTCTTTCAAAATAAAAAGCAGGTTTTTCTCCAAAGAGTTAGTTAAGCAAACTGACCTTAACAGTACAAAATACAAAATAAAAGCACAACAAAAACCTTTGTAAATGCAAATAATGGAATTTCAAACATGTGATTAAAAATTCTAATGAATTGTTATTAACTATTGAAATGCAGCGATTCATCGTGATTAAAAAAACTATACTAATATGACATTGCAGAGCACATAAGTTTGTAGATTGCTGTCTTTATTAGTAAGTTTGTTTAAAATAACAGCTTTCCTTTGGCGTTTTAAAATGTCAGTTCAGATTAAACACAATATTTGTGTAAAATAAATTACACCGAAAACTAAAGGCATTCATTTTGATATTTCAATGTAGTCTGGTGTGTTTGTTGAGAGTGATGTAACAGCTGCTTCCCGTTTAAAAAAACATCTTCCCCTGTAAAAGGTCCATCTCTGTAGAGTTCCTATCTGTAATGTTGTCAGACACTTAGAATAACAATCTGAGACAACTTTTAGACTTTGATCAGGCACATTTTCCATTTAAAATGTGGGGAAGTAAAATGAGTGCAAAGATGGAATAAAAAGGATTTGAAAGTAGCACACAGGTCAAAGAGAAAGAACAACTGTGTTCTCAAGAAACATAATACTGAATAGTGTATATAGTGGGGTAGTACCTGGTTGTTTTGTCTGTTTGGTCCCAACAGGAACATGAGCATCCGACGATAAGCCGAGTGTTTCAACAGCAGCTGACAAGGACCACAACCCTGAGAGAGAAACATAAAGACATACCACTCAGAATCATCATTTCATCTCATTTTTCATAATTAAGTAATACAACAAAGTCTAAATCTACATATTTGATCATGTTTTTTTTACCCTCTGAGCGAAGTTACTGAAGAGGCCGAAGTACTGCCCACAGTTCTTCACATTCTCAGGAACGTCTTTGTCCAACAAGGAGAGCAGGGCGTCCATCAGATTGTCCAATCCCGGGTCTCCAAAGTGAAGAGCGCTTTCCAGAGTCTTCTCAAGGATGGCTGCCACCACCACCCTCACCTCCCTCACGCTGCACTCCAGCAGACAGACCCTGAGGAGGAGACACACGATTGGTCAATAACTGTGTCCTGTTGCAGCAGCTCTGTGTGAGTTGTGTCTTACGTTCTAATGGCCACACTAAACCCTACCTGAAAACGAGTTAGTTTGTATCTACAGTGCCCTGAAAGGGATAACTTAATTTAATGTGATTGAAAATAATGAATGCATTGATATCAGATTTCATCGCATCATGATTAGCGCGTTAACGCTGACAGCCTTGTTCTGGAGGAATGTGGCCATAAGACACACCGCTGAGTTTAACCCTCAGTGTCTCCTTTTTTAAAAATGAATCCCTGCTGAGGACAGTTTGGTCAGCCGATGATTCAACACAGAGAAATAAAAACTGTTTTTTTTTTTTTTAATTAATACCAAGACCTTCATCAGTAGGGCCGCCCTGCTAAAGATCACTGATATGTTGTGAAGCTGTGGCTTAAACCCACGAGAACTGTACTACTTTTCTCTTCCCCTGGAGACGATGTCAGCAGAGATCAAAACATTTCCTCTGGTCTTATGGGCAAATATATCTGAGACACTTCAAACGATCAGGGACTTAATTATGTGATGCTGACGCTTCAAGGGAAAGACAGTAGACCAGTTTAACCCCAGGACTTCACTCCTGTGAGCTCCTAGAGTGCATTTCATTCTCTATGGATGCTGAGGAGTTACAGAAGCATGAAAATGGATATGAAATTATCCAACCAGCCCACACCCTCTTTACTTAGCTCCTCTCAGAAGACACTCACTTAAATATTCTGTTATTCAGCGTGCTGTCATTAAAACTAAAGCTGGGTGTAGAAGCTAACAAAACCACTCTGCATTAAATACACCAACATGATTGGTTCTTTTTAAATACTGAATTCCTGCATTGTACGAGTGATTATGATGATCAAATTCTTATTATGTTAAAAAAAAATCTGTCATTTTAAAGGATTCAAGTTTTCCAAACTTTAAATACTTTGCACCAGCGCTGAGTCAGAGCAAGTGGAGATTTAGTGTCGGGTGGAATCCCTTGACCCGGTCAGAGAGTTCAGTGTGTATCGATTAGAATGAGAGAGCAGCGCTGTGAGCTGCCAAGTCTGCAGTCTCACATATCACAAGGACATCTAAAGCAGTGCTGCAGTGATTAAATCCAGGCTACAGAGTGTACACATCAGGGCTCCACTGTGAGACTACTTTACTCACATTTGCCCCTAAAAATACTCATGAATGAACCAGAAAAGTGCTGCTAATTGTTCAATGACTGCTAGTCCTAAAGTACAGATTTCATAGGGCAGCAGTCACAGAGAGTTTGATGTGATGAAGCCGTAAGATAAAGATGTGGACACTGCTTGGGAGGATTTTTGTCAAACATATAGTTTGTTGATTTTCAACCAGCTGTGTATCACTGTAACATGATATTCTGTAAATGAACCATGTTTCACTCCCCTTCCCGCTACCCGTTTTCATAAACTCCCTGCACATGGACTAAGAATACTCCGCCAGGTGGAGTTTCTCAGAAGTCTTTCTAACTATCAAAATTATTAATTATTAAAAATACGAAACTTTACAGACAATTTTAAGCCGTAACGCTGAACATAATGTGGTACCAACTAGATTAAGAGTGTAGAGTCAGTTACCATGGTGATCTAGCCAGGTTGATTCTGGCTCTAACTCTGACTTTAGGCTCAACAGTCCAGGATTACCTTCTAATCTGGCTTCATGGTACACCCTCAGGTGTTTATGTTGATCACTGACCTGGTGATCTCTCGTCCCTCGGATCCGACCAGGTACTGAACCATCCACTGACACGCCTCACTGCTCTTTGTCAACAACACCTCCACTGTGGCCATCCACTCCTCTGTGTCCACCCTGCAGGACAGACACGTGGGTAACAGGTGAGACACTGTGATGCTTAAAATGCATATTTAAAAGTGTTATGCAGTGAGACTGTGTGTGTGTGTGTGTATGTACCGGAGTTTCTTTTTGGTGTGCAGGTAGGTGTGAAACAGGAAGTGAACAGCCAGCTGCAGACTCTCTTTGGCCATCTGCTGGTAGTCGGGATGCTTCAGCTTCGTCTGTAACGCACAAAAACATCAACGAAACCGATCACTGAAAGTCAAAGCGTCTGTGCTTTCTGTAGGATTTACTGTTGGGACTACAAGTTTCTAAGTATCCATATCAGTGGTGTCGTTTAGTTTTGAGTTAATATTGGTCCCACTGTGATTTCACATCACACAACTTGAATGAAATTGAGAAAAAAAAGAACCAAAAGATGTAATAATTGAGCAGAAATAGTTCTTTCAGGTTCCTGTAAGGGAGCACAGATTGTGCAGAAGGCTTTTTGTTGTTGTGATCAAATAAGAAAGAAAACCACTAAATAAGTCACAATAAGATATTATTAATGGAAAATAGGGATTAGGTTAAGAGGCACATATAGAGAGAAATATTAATGATTCAAGTCCTTATTTTACATGTCAATACTAAATAACGTTCTTTTTAGATTTTCATGTTGATTAATGATCCAGTCAGAAACTCAAACAGCAGGAGAACGTACGGCGTTGACAGAGGCCAGTGAGAGGCTGAAGTTGAAGTAGTCACTGTTGTAGACGTCTCTGTTCCTCATGAACTTGAGATTCTCGTCTCTCACCATCTAAAGAAACAGAAGAGAGGTCAGATGAGCCGGAGCGTTCCAGCTGCTTCTCCTTCTGTCACTAACAGAACAGATGGTACGATTACTTCCTCCACAGCGGGCGGGAGCATGTTCGCCCGACGCAGCACGATGCTTCTCTACCTGATAGATGCTGGCGGGCATCTTCTCCACAAACAGACCCTTCTTCTCTCCCTTACGCACCAGACGGGTGAGGAGGGTGAGGCGGTCGTTGTTGGCCCTGGGGGGGCGAGGAGAGGACTGAGGGGAGATATCAGGAGAGGACGGAGCAGACCTGGAACACAGAGAAGGAGGCTGGATGAGAGGAGACGTGGCATGCTGATGATGATTCAGATGTTTTTAAAAAAACATGAACGACATGTTATCTTGGGTACTTTTCGATACTCTTGATCATTAAAATAATAGATTGAATTGTTTTAAGAGACATGGTATTGAAAAATGTGAAAGTGTTGAAAATTCTGACAACCTCAAAACACACTTTAGCAGCCAGCTGAGTTTATCTGATTAAGACAATTACATGAGATGCATCTTATTCATGTTTTCCTATTTACACTCTTTTTGCTTTATTATTTTATCTGCAGTTGAATTGAAACACACATAATGTCTTGCACATGTCTTTAAGAGCTGTTCTTCCACTTGTGCTGGAGACTGTGAGTGACACATTATTTATGGAGAAGCAGTTTGACTCACAGCGTCAGGTCCTCGGCCTCTTGCCTCATGATGCTCACTCTACTCTTCTTTGGGAGGACAGGCGAGTTCAGGTCACTGATCTTCTGATAGAACAACATGTAGGCGTTCCAGTACCTCCGCCTCACGTCAGGGTACGGGTTGGCTGCACACACACATACACACAGACACACATACAGACATAAGTTACCTATGTATATCAATCACATCAGCTGAACTCCACTCCCTTGAAGTCTGATGCCGTGTGAAAAAAACATGTCTCCTACATTTGTGTCTTCAATGTGACACAAACACAAAAAGGAATGTTACCCGACATAATATACTCAAAATGTGTGTCGTGTTAATGTCTATTTTTGATTTTTCTCTTCTTCTGCTCACTCGCTGCTTAAAGACGAGCAATCCCTCGTCCAGTGAATGATGTGTACCTTTGATAAATCAGTTCTTTGCAGGATTTTTAACCCACATTTCAGGATCATCTCCCTTCAAACCCAGACCAAGACGATGTCAAATATGTACCAGATATAACCAAGACTTTTTGCCACTGGAAAACCAGGAAACAACGGCTCTAAGCGAGTCCAGTGGAGTCATACAGTATCATGAAGTCCCCCATGTGAAATGTGAGCAGTAGGATTCAGAAGTTAATAGATAAATGTTATAGAAGTCAGAGTTAATGACGGTTACTTACACTGGTCATAAACTTTGGGTCGGTACTCTCCCCCGAAGCACTCGTACTCCAGAGATTCATCGTTCATGTCAAACTCCTCGACCACGTTGTCGTTGAACTTGTACCAACGTCCGCGAGCGCTGCCACTGAGAGGACGGACAAAAACGAAGAGGCCGAGAGCAAAAAAGAAGGAAGAGGAAATCAATTAAAATAAACTAACATTAAATCCACAATACCAACTACAAAGAGGGCATTTTTTATATATGTATATGTATATAGACTTCTCCTTTCTATTGGTCTGTTCTGCCCGTGCCTCACACCACTGATCCTTCTTTATCTCAAGCTCCTTGTCATTTTGACTGCTGTGTATAGAGGTGCGTATGTGCTTGTGTGTGTTTGTGTGTATGTGTGGATGAGCGTCTGCTGCATATGTGCTTTCGAGCGCGGAACTTTGTTTTTTCAAACGGTGCACTCTAACCAGAGTGCAGGCCTAGATTTGATTTCATGGTATGACTGTCCTAAGTTCCATATTTGTATCTGTAAAAATCAATAAATGTTGATCACAAAGAGGGCAAATAATCAACCATGCACATCATGTTTGAACTCTTGTTGCAGACGTTATAGTTTACAGTGTAGCATTGCTAAATGGTCAACTCAGTGCAGGACATGTCTGCTAACACGGGGATGTTGAAGCCAACATTTTTTCTTCAATATGATTCTGGTAAATATCATCGATACTTGTTATGGTACCGCAGCAACAAAATAAGAAGTGCTGGTCAGTTCTTTTTGTAATTAACCAAAATATGCAGGCAAACTCCTGCAAACTGTCTGAGGGCTTTTTCACACCTAACCTGTGTGGTACGAGTAAAATCATCTCCAGTCTGTTTGCCTATTTAGTGCCGTTCATTTGCACTGGTACCAGATCAAACAAACTGAGGTCGCTTAAAAAGGTGGATCTTTTTTCAGAACCTGGTGCAGTTCGTAGTAGTCAGAATGTGAATCAATTAAGCAACCCCTGTAGGTCTTCTCTAGTCATTCACAGGCACACCTGACTGATCTGCTGAATCGATGTCGGTTGATGAGCACGTCAGGCCACAGAAGGTTTGATGTGCGCCTTCTCCTGAACTGTCCTGATATTCGCCTTCAGCGACTCCAGTAAACCAGAATTATTCCCACAAGAAATTCAGACCAATCAGAGAGCATTTTCCTCGTGCATAACACATTTTGGTCTGCTTGTAAATGTCCCTGTGTGAAGTGAACACAGACCACACTTGAGGTAATTATTCAACAATGTAACAAACTGGTCCATGATTCAGACAAGAGCAAACCAACTTTAGGTGTGAGAACGCCCATTATTTCACAAATATGTTGGCAGAGTTTCATTCTTTTGTTCACAGAAGTTTAGGTTCATTGTTTTATTGATCTTGGGTAATTTAGTATAAATCATTACAATTACAGATTTTATTATTTCAAAAACACACGGGTTTAAACCGACATAGTTCTCTTACTTTCAATTACTTTTTTATAACCATGAACCTATATTCTATGCACAAATTTCCCCCACGGGGGATCAATAAAGTTTATCTTTATCTATATTTTACCAGGTGAGTCCTCTTAAGATAACAAGATCACCTTTGAAGGAGCAGATCAACAGCAACAAAGAACCACACAGTGACAGCTCTCTCACACTCACAGGCGTAACAATAAGATTAGCAGGTTTAAGTAAAACACGACATTTCCAATTCAATTTGCATGCAGAACCGGCACTATGTTTTGAAATTCAGCAAATCTGCCTGCAAGCGACTCTTAATGCTTTGTCGATACTGTTGTTGACACTTTCAAAACAAAAAAGCAGATCTGAATTGAATAACCGACTTTGCAGCAGTCTGCGAGAGGGAGTTGAAAGTGTTAGACATTAGCTCCTGCAGTCTTTATACGTTTCCTCCTCCTCCTCCTCCTCCTCAGTGAGTGCTCCAGCCTCACAGAGCCAGACATCTGGAGGTGCTTATGAACTAAACTGGGACAGCCCACACAAAGTTGACGCTGCATTCATGTGCCCCAAGGAGGTCCTCTCAAATCCACACAGAACACTAAAGCGACGGATTACTGTGCTCCACTAATCTCTCGTTATGTGCTTCTTACAGAAAGACAGAACAGAAGCTGGAAAATATCAGACAACTTTGCAGCAAGAAACAATAAATGCTACTCATTTTTAAACTTACAGGTTTACACTTCAGTGACTCTTACCGTCTGTCTTTGATGAAGGAGTAATAGTGTCCAGCATGAGCCTGACCGCTGTGGACTACAACTCCCACCAGTTCATAGTTCTCAGAAATGGTGACTTTCTTCCTAGGTGATCCCCCCGAGGTGCCGTCTCCTCGCCCCTCGCCGCCCTCCCCGCTGCAGTCCTGACGAGCCATCCCCGACACAGTGTACGGCTCCATGTTCAGCACCCACGGGAACTGTACCAAGTAAACAGGACATCAATCAAAACCACATCAAAAATCAAAACCACTGGGATTACAATTGAAGGAGAATATCAGTGGATGCAGATTTGTTGATTTCTGGATTAGAAACTCTTCGTACCCGGATCTGTTCGTCGTATTTGATGGATCGTCCGCTCTCCCAGTCGAAGCCGAAGCGCATGAGGTGAATGCAGAGAACACTGGGCAGAGATTTGATGCACGTCCTCTTCACTGTGGTTCTCTGTGCATGTAAACACACTGTTAGCATTAGTAACCCTACATAGCATAGGTTTGAAGGTAACATCATTTCGAAGACCTTCCAGAGCCCCATACAGACCTTGTCTTTGCATTTCTCACAGTAGTACGCGTTGCTGCCCTCCAGCACCTCTCCTCTCACAAACTGGTCCAAAGAGATCTCTAAACTTTGACAGGATGTCACCCCAAGGTTCAGAGCCATGAAGGTTTCCTCTCGCTCGTACCTGTGGGCAAAGAAGGTCAAAGGTCAGACATTGTTAACGAAGAGGCTGCAATAAAATCAAAGTCTCAACGTTTATTTCTGCTCACCGGTGAGGACAGTCTTTACAAATCTTCTGGTCGGAGAAGATTCCCTGAAATGTGTTTTTGAAGATCTGCTCTCGACCCATTTTCTGTTTAAAACACGTCTCATCATGAATCACATCATCAGAACCTTTAAGATAATATAAACACTCAGTTGGTGTGTGTTTTTTTTTTTTACACCTGTGCTGTTTGAGTTTTACCTTCAGGTGTTCGTCCAGCTGATCCACCAGGCTGGTGAAGAACTCATAAGCATCCTGCTGCTCTCTCACGTACAGCTCTTTGTTCCACATCTTAAAGATCTGAGACAGATTTATGTGTGAGAAGTAGTTTCAGAATTAACACTTTAAGCTCAACAAAGTAATGCAGAGTGATTACAGCAACATAACGACAGGTGACTATCTCCAGCTTAATTTATATTATTTATGTTTCTTTCTCTGGAGTGTAAGAGCACCTGAAGACTTATTTAAATACTCAGTAAAAGAACTTAAGCTTTTATAACTCCTTTATAGTCTTCTGACTACTTAAAATGCTTTTACACCGCAGGCTGCAATGTAAAGTGTTCTTTAGTATTTACTAATCATATTCATACACTGCTAATGCAGCAGCAGGAGTAATTTGAAGTTCAGCGTCTTGCCCAGAGACTGTAAATAGTAAGAGGACAAAGCCTGAGTGATGTCAAGATCCCCCCATATAGTGTTTTTCAGATGGAGACATTTACAATTCAGACCACCTAAATTTTTTAACCAGGAGGATGTTAATGTTTTTATTGAACATTGTAAATATTACAGCAGCAAAAAATGCTGAATGTGTTATTTAGACTTTGCAGGCACAAATCAATCGACACTTTGCTCAGTTTTCTCAGAGCAAATGTTGAATATTGAACTATTTAGTACAAAAAAATAGATATTTCTCACTGTGGGACTTAATGACAATGCTCACACTTGTGTAGTATCACATCAATTCATTACAATCAGAGCCTCTCAGGTTTCTAAACAAGCTGCAGTGTGTGTGTGTGTGTGTGTGTGTGTGTGTGTGTGTGTGTGTGTGTGTGTGTGTGTGTGTGTGTGTGTGTGTGTGCGTGCGTGCGTTACCTTCCAGAAGTTCTCTGGGATGTAGTACTGCAGTTTGCTCTCCATCAGGTGACCAAACAGAGACTGCACCTGGTAGAAGACGCTCTCCTCAGGCTGATCTGTGTCGTCCTCGATGGACAGGAAAGCCTTCAAAACAAACGCACACCCAAAATAAGAGCCACGCTCAGACTCCACCTTGTGGCTGCAGAAGGTAACAGAAAAAAGAAAAAGATGTACCTCTGGTAGTCCAGGCTGCATGTAGAGCTGCTGGAACACAGCGTTCATGTAACACGTGGCTCCACCGTTTTTCAACCCGACGAAACCCGAGACTGATCGGCTCTCTACAGGAGGGAGATACTGAGGGAGGCACAGAGGGTTAGTACAGCTTATCCATCATTACAACTGTTTGTTAATATATAAATAATGCTGTCTTACATCAAACTCTTTGCAGAGGGAGGGGTCAGACTGGTGGTGCATGGACATGAGCTCTTTAATGATCAGTCGCAGGTTTGACAGCGAGCTGTCGGCCAGCATCACCAGAACCTCGTAGGCTGCCAGACGGCTGCTGGCTGTGCTGCACCTGGACACACAAACACAAACACACACACACACACACACACACACACGTACACAGAGATAACAAAGATTAACAATGAAGTTTGCCTGAAAAAAAAAAAAACAGCACATGGCATAAAGATATTCACCCTCAGAGATTTGCAAAAGAAAGTGTTGCACCTGCGCTTACATAAGTATTTCTTTTATTTTAATGATGTTTCATAGAGAATCCTCAAACAAAACATCAGTACAACATGAACTAAAAGGCTAAGTGAGTCAAATATGCATAAAAATGTGATGTTTTTAATTAGATTTGACAAAAGAACCAAACACAACACAGTGATTTACACACTTCTTAAAAAAAAAGACAAATAAATACTTTACTTAAAATCTGAACACTACGAAATTATTTTAATTGTGCATAATTTAGTTTTGACCCTTTTTCATTTAAATGAGCAGATTTCATAAAAGTATTTTTTATATTTTCATTTGCAATAGCAGTACAGGAGTTTTTCTTTATTGGCGTATCTTCAAGTGATTCATACTCCTAAAATCTCTCAAACCTGAAGCAGTGACTGTTCTGTTTTCAAACAAATCCAATTAAAGCAGAAATATGCAAACAAATCTGAACAGCCAGTCACAACCGCCCTTGTGACATGTAATGTACGTTTTCACCACAATGTATTCTGCAAATAATATAAAATGATATAAACAAAACCACAACATGATGCTGTTGAAGAGAAATGTATTTTTTACGAAAAGAACAAATGCTCTAGCTGTTGAAGGTTTGACATGAATACAGGATTATGGTCGGTATCAAGCCTGAATGGGCTAAATGAGTGTTCATTGAACACGCTCAGATCTTTGGTGAGCAGTAGACTACACACTTTGATTTGAAAATCAAAGTGCTCATGAAGAGAACGTGAATACACTAGAGATAAGAAATGACCACTCAAGTGGAATAAAGGATTTCAAGGATGCATCAGAAAAATGGCTACATCTGTAGAAAACGCCCTGGGCCCGAAATGTAAAGTACGGCAACACTTCCTGTTTTCAAAATAAAACCTCAATCTGTTTTATTCACACATTGCTTTTATTCTGAATTTGTTTCTGGGAAAGTTAGTAGTTGTTATAGTCATTTGGGATGTTGCCTAGCTCTGTCTTCTACACTTTCTTTAAAACTAATGTTGTTAAAAATCATGTAGGCTGTTTGTACGCTATGTAAAAAAATGTAAAAACATGAGGTTACGTGTGATATTCATTCTCCCTCTCTGACTCTTCTCTGCATGCAGTTGTTTTTGTGTCTCCATGTTGGTTAAGCATCTGTTTTTAATGTGAATAAGATTTTTCAAAGCTTAATCCCTGAAACTCAAAACAACTAAACTACCTCTGAAAAGGTCCGCACACAGTGGAAAGATTGAGTATTAATATGGCCTACTTTGGGTGGAAGTCATGGCTCGGGGTCGGGGAGGGTGTCGGGTTTGAACTGTTGATGATGATCCGAGAGGCTCGAAACAGGAAGTCATCCAACAGCTGCTGGATCAGAGACGGACCTGGAGAAGAAAATATTTATTACATATAATGTTCCTCGCTTTAATAAACAACCAGCGTACGTTAAAATAAAATATGTCAGTATGTGTCCCTGTGAGTGCTCACCTAGATGTTCCTTCTCATTTCCACACAGTGAGAGCAGCGTCTTGATGAGTCGGAGGTGTCCCGCCAGGAGGACGTTGTCCGCCTCGCTCGTCTCCATCTCTGAGCTCCAGCTGGGCTCAAAGTTATCGAGCCAGGAGATCTCGTCCTCCAGCATTGTGGCTGCACTTACTTTGACCACCTCCATCTCTGACGCTGAAAGAGGCAGAGAATGAGAAAGATTGTATGGTACACTGATCTTAATGGTTCAAAAAGGGGAATCTAAGCTGTAACTGAATGTAGAATGTATTGTCTTACTGGTGAGATCATCAAGAAGCTGACATCTTAAGTCGAAGTACTCGGTGCATTGGGACAGCAGCCTGAGAAGAGAAGCATCATCAACACCAGATCTCTGTCACAGTTTCAGTGTTGTGCCTGTTGTGTGTGTGTGTTGTTTTGGTTACCTTTGGTTGACTCCTCTCATGATGGATGTGGGACTCCATAATGGCAGCTGAGCGGTAAGAACGACCGAGAGGAGGAACAGGTTCGGTTTCTGGATTTCGGGGAAGGCTGAGGTGTCAGACTGGCTCAGAGTGTAGAGCTGATCACAGGCCACTCGGCGGATCTGACAGAGACAGCGAATGTAAGAACACACTGCAGTGTTTGGGATATAACATTTCTCTTGTTGAAAAAGAAGAGGGTGTTGTTTACCTCTCCGCTCGGAGATCCCAGCAGAACATCGATGATGAAATCATTGACGGAGGGGAGGTTGTAAAAAGAACCTGCAGAGAGAGACCAAGTAGAGGATTTAATATCCCTGCACACCAAACACACAACCTACAAACTACAGTATTACACCACAGCATGGTGGATCAATGTGTGTGTGTCCAGAAATAATCATCGACAGAATGAGTGTCTGCTAAAAGTCTTACACAGCTGCTGACAGCGGAGCTGCAGGCAGGTCACCAGCAGCGACAGAGCTTCGCGGGCAATGATGGTATCTTTGATAGAAACACTCTGCTGTCGGACACATATCCCAGCATGCAGCGCTGTGGGTGTGGTATCACCCTCACTGCTGGAGCTGCAGTTACTTCCTGCAAACAAACACACAACATGTTTTGCTTTAGTTTCATTTCTTTAGGTTTCGTTTTGATTCATCAGGAAAGTTTCAATAATGACCTGCTGGAGAAGAGCAAGAAAAATATTTAAGACATGAATCAGAGGTGAAGTTTTAAAGCTGAATGACACCTACTGACTTTAAACATCCAGCTTAAACACAACAGTGTCAGCTTTTATACAACCACATACAACTGCTTTATCACGTTGTAGTCACAGATACAGAGTCACTATGAAGAAGAATATTTTTTAAAGTCTCTCGAGTCATCACTTTATTTATATTATTGTTAATACTTTTTCATTATATATTCTGCGTCACCTGTGCTGCTGACTCTGGTGCGAATGCCTTGCGGTAGTAGAGAGCCATGGGTCTCCCTGATTGGCTGAGGGCTTCCGACCAGATCCAACCGGCCAGCCGCAGCCGCCCAGGTCAGCCGCATGAAACAGGCCACAGTGGAGGTAAAGTCGCCCACCTCCATGGTCTAGAAAATATAACACCGCAAACATAATCAAACTTTTCTACAGTTTAATGATCAATCTGGGTGCTGAGAGTAAAAGATATCGGTCCTGAATACCTGAATAGCGACTCGAGCAGCAGGAATGATCTCCTCCACTCTGATGGACGAGCGCTCAGACAGCGACATCTGTCTGTACGAAGACTTCTCCGGAGTCCCGCAGAGAGACAGCTGACGCCCAGAGCGTCCGGCGTTACGAAACGGGCGAGACGACAGCGCCTCTCCGTCCCTGATGACATCATCATCTAGCACTGCGGGCATGCTCTGACCGACCAGAAGAAACCTGCAAAGACAAATGTCAGTGCATGAAGTCTGACGTGATAGGTGGCCTTAACTGTCAGCCCATGTGTGAATATTTAAGATGAATGTGCACCTGGCCAGCTGAAGGCAGATCGAGTAGACTCCTTGTCTGGTCTCATAGTCGACCTCTGACGGGATTGAGTCTCTCTGCATCACATTCACCACCAGGCTGCCGAGACACACAGAGAAATACAGCTGTCAGAAATCAAATAAAAAAACAACTCTAGTCTGTGACCGGACTTCATGTTTCTGGTCTCTGTTACCTGAGGCCTCCTGCTTTGAGGAAGTTCTCACAGAAGGACTTGCTGCTGGTTTTGGCCATCTCATCATCTGAAGTGGGCATCAGCTTTGAACTCAACACCTGACCGAGAGCCAGAGAAGAAAACAGTTATAAATGTACAATGTGTGTTATATATTAGAAAATGATGCTGGGTGTTAAATGAGTGCACATACCTCCAGGTTGTAGAGCACTCTGAAGGTGGACATGCCCGGTGCTGAAGACCTGAAGAGGGACTCCAGGATGGAAGCAGCACTCGGCTGGTGCTGTTGTTTGGAGGACATAGAGGGGGAACGAGAGCCTGAACCCTGACCGAGGGTGAACAGTGTTTTCTGCAGAACAGAAACACAGAGAAAGTTTAGAAAATAACAGAGACGGATGAAGGAGGAGAATTTGAGAAACAGTGGAAGAATCACAGACAGTGGGATGATGTACCTGGTGGCTCCAGACGCTGGATTCTTTGGGAACAAAGTTGTCGAGAGCATCCTGCACTTCAGGATCTGTTGGAATCAGGAGCAGCAGCTTCCTCACACGGAGAGTGATCCTGAAGAAAAAGAGGCAAATCAGCTGCTGCAGGTTCTGCAAAGGTCACTCTGTTTAGCTCGCAATGAGCTGATAAAGTTTTTTCTCTGGTGTGGAAAAAGGCAAAATATTTCAAATATGGATAATCATAATGCACCACTATCTCCACTTTGTGAAACAGGCCAACATGCTCTGTTGGGTGAGAAAAGCAAAAGGAAATCAAAGTTTTCCTGTTTGATGCTGTCAGAGCCTTGTAGAGCCCCCTCCTTCTACTTAATTGGGTTTTGCAAAAATGACACTGTCAGCTGCGTTGTTCAAGTGTTGTATCAAGTCCCTTTGTATCATCTTACCTGGATTCATCGAGGTTAGCCAGTTGATAAAGCATCTCAAACACATTACACACCAACGCCATCACCACACCGGGAAGAGATTTCTCCTGAAGACAGAATAACACAGAGACAGTGTATCAAAACGGATGAAACATCAATGGTTCCAGAGTCCTTACAGTTTACACTGAAATGTGAGCTGGTACCTGCTCCAAGGCGTAAGCGGAGTTAAAGACGGCCGAGCTGGAACTGCTGGACGCCGATGCCGAGGACTCAGAGCTGCCGGAGGGAGTGCCGGTGCCAGAGCTCTTTACAGTCAGACTCTGCTCGTCATTGAAACCGAGCTGGGATAGAAGCTTCTGGTCCCGGTTCATCGTCAGCTATCACACGGGGGGGAGGAGCAGCAAAGGGGGAAGAGTCAGAGAAATAAAAGGGTTGAGATTGTTTGAAGCTGTGTTTCCCCTGCCACTGAAGCAAAGCCAATAAAACAGAGTAGGCATCCTGACTAAAAGAATTTACAGTGCACTGATTGTTAATTGTTGAAGGTGTACTGGCTTCAGGGGAAACAACTGAAAAGGAGAGGAGTGAAACACTGCTATGAGGGAATGAAAGATAAAACTTTAATTTAGAACAAAGAGTGATTAACACTCACCACGCTGTCATTGGCAAAGATCTGAACATTATCCACCGGACAGCTCAAGTGCTCAGCAATCTTCCACCGGATACTCCCTATCGTCTCATTACTGTGTGTCTGCAGGACACACACACACACACACACACACACACACAAAAAGATGGGTTATTTTCTCTGTACTCGATAAAAGAGTGATACAGGAAAACCAGGGATCTAGTACCTCTAAGGTGAAAGTGTCTTTGGTTGACTCATAAGTGATGTGAAGAGTGACAGGGTGTCCGTTGTACGAGGCCCCGTGAGGTAGAATGGTGCGAGGAACTGAGTACATGTCCTAAAGAGAGACAAAGAATTAAAAACTGAATCTTTAAACATGAAAACATCAAAGAAATCCTCCACATATATATATATATATATATATATATATATATATATGTATACCGTATATATAAATATGCCCAAGTTCATGAGTGGCTTCATGATACATGATGAATGTCCCTTCTCCTTCATGAACTGTGTCTGGATAAACTTTTCTGCTGCTTTAAGCTACGTGAGGCTCACCAGGCTCCAGTTTGATGACCTGTTAGTGAGGATCAGTACCAGTTTTTCTCTGATGGACACAAACTACAGGCGTTCTGTTTCAGCTGTGGAGCTTCTGTCAATCTGTCTCTGCTGAGTGACACTTTCACTGTATCTAACACTAAGTCACACTGAAGTGGGCTGAAATCTGTCTGACTACAGCGCTATGAACCCAAAATAGACAGATTTGACTGAATTAATCATGAGGAAAAGGCTGAAAGGATGCTGAAATAACTACATCAAGACGCTGATTTGCAAAAAGTATTAATTCGTGATTTGTGTCTGTGCAACAAGAAGAAATTAACTGTTAAAATGAAAATACAGCATTGATGCACATTAAGCCTTTGTGTTGACTTTGGATGTAATGAAGCCAATAAAAACTTCTCTTTGCCTTTGGTCTGAACACAGCTGAACAGTACAGAAACAAGGACCTACCTCTATTGTGATTACGTAGCGTTCAGCCAGTAGCAGCAATCTTTCGATTATCACCAGCTTAGTGGATCTAGAGATAAATAACAGAGAGGTTTTTCACTGTTACAATCATATTTTCTCTGCATGATGAGGAGTTAGTAAGACCGTAGAAAAGGAACACTCTTTTACCAACATGTTTTCATAGTTTTAGTAGCTCTGTTCTTACCCAAACCCCCCTCTGTACCTGGATGGTGATTGTACAGATGTGGCCACAGTCGGCATGGCAGTGGCCGTCAGCATCTTCGTTGCCCTAGTAACAGCATGTGTTAAAGTGGGCCCGCCCAGCGCCGAGCTGGCAGCCTGTAAAAAAAGAAAGAAGAAGCAGCCAATCAGAAATGAGCTTTCAGGTGTTTCCGTGAAGTGATACAGTAATCTGTTTAACACTTCTTACCTCCAGTCGCTTGTAACAATCAGCAATGAACTTCTTGTGCAAAGACACAGAATCCTGTGAGGAGGAGAAGTTTATATTAACATACAGATTCACTGAAATTTACTGCTGCACTTGTACTTACGAGAATTAGACAACGAGAGCTTATTATATATACTTATATATTACTTTATTAGCTTCTCTGCACTGGCTCCCTATCAAACCTACAATAGAATGTTTTCGTCTCACTATCAAAGCTGCTAATGGTCAGGCACAAACTTATCTTAAAAAGCTCATAGTGCCATATTATCCATTTAGAACATTACGCTGCCTTCAGTTCTCAAGCTCCTCTCCGTTGGAATCATCTACCGGTCAGGGTCTGGGAGGCAGACACCGTCAGTACTTTTAAGAATAGACTTAAAACTTTCCTTTTTGATAAAGCTTATAGTCTAAATTGATTTCAGCATCCCTCCTCAAAACCTAAAGCTTTTTATTCTAATCTTAATATTATTTAGCCTTGTATATATTAGTCTTTTTGCTTATATTATGGAAATATTTATTTTCATACTTTTTGTACATTGAGAGCAGTTACTGTGTGTGTGTGTTAGCATACATGGCCAATAAAGCTGATTCTGAAGCTGCCTGATAGAAATATGTCACACATAAAAGGACAGATGAGTGAACACACACACACACACACACACACACACACACACACACACACACACACACACACACACACACACACACACACACACACACACACACACACACACACACACACACACACACACACACACACACACACACACACACACACACACACACACACACACACACACACACACACACACACACACACACACACACACACACACACACACACACACACACACACACACACACACACACACACACACACACACACACCTTCTTCATTTTGGGATTGAGGTTGGTGTAGCTGTATGTTATAATTAGTTGAATTGCTTCATTGGCTATTTCTTCATCCGGGGTTTCCATGGCGATGCGCCAGATAAAATCCATCCCTGCCAGGTCAAGGCGTTCCACACACTGAAACCAGACCATAATGTGTAAAAAACACACATTCCAAGATCCTTTTAAACTTTCAACAGTTCATCTCAGCAATTAATAGCACATCATTGAATAAAATCCCAAAAACTGCTGAGGAACGTGAGAGGAAGGACTGACCAGCTGAGTTCCCTGGCGTTTGAGGCGATGGTCACACAGATTAACGTTCTCGAAGAACGTCTTGAACAGATTGAAACCTGAGGGACACATAAAAGCATGTTAACAGTTGAATCACATCTTTGTTAAAAGGTCTGTAACACTGGTAACCTCATCTCTCACCGTTCATGGTGATCTCATACGGCTCCAGTTTGAGGATCTTCTCTTTGAAGAGCTGCTGCTGAACGTCGCTCTCCAGGTCGTGTTGTCCTTTGGTGAACCACTCAAAACACATCTGCACACAAACATGAAATGATTCAGTGTAACTCAATTCAAACACACATACACTCAACAATGCAAAACAGGCTGCATACATGGACAGAGGGCCGAAGTTTAGGATGCTTTTCTTGGTAAGACAAAACATAGTTCTCAATATCTGACTACAAAGAAACAACATCGAATAACATCAACATTCACTCAGACATCTTTGCTTTTCATCACTATTTATGTTTAATTTGGAGTCCAGTAAAAAAACTAAATACTTAAATTGGATATTGTTTCACGTATTCACTGCCAAACTGACAAGATGCAAACATCTTATTTAATGTACTATTTAATATGGTGCAGAAATAAAAGCAACCAACATAATAAAGCCTTAAAATATAACACATTTTCAATTAGCAACTTAATCTGTGTTTGTTTCCTTGATCATCATTTTAGAAATAAGAAAGGGCCAAAGGTCAGTCGGGTGCAAATAACAATAAACTTGATTTATATAGCACAGGGTTAATAAGTGCATTACAAATGAAAATAAAATAAAATAGAAAATGAAAGAGGCAGAGGCAAAGTTTGTATTTGCATAACTGGTTTCATACCTCACGGTCCAGTTCACAGACGTCAGGTCCCGACACCAGACACTCCCAAAGCTCTTTGGCCCTGTTCCACACCAGGTAGAGGCTGGCCTCCTGCAGGAAGAAGGCCAGGAAGCGCAGGTGGCTGTCCAGGTACTAAACAGAGATACAGAGAGACAAACATTATCTCTACTCTGCAACACACACTGTCTACACACAGAACATCAATATGGCTGATACTTTCTTCATGCTGTGTGAATGATGAATGGGATCAAATTGTTACACTATGCCCACAAAAATGAGACTGCATCGATCTACAGCGACAAAACAGTTCAGTTTCATTTTTTCTATGAACTCCTGTGGCTTGTGCTGATTTAATGAAGGTAAAATAAAGACTGACTCAAACAATACCTTCTCTATAAAATACAATATAGACTTCACTAAACCCTATCTCCTCTTTAAACTAATTAAGGTGACAGCTGGCTGCAAGGTGTGAGCAAGGGAGCCAGAACTTTCTAGCAAGAGTGTTTTCTTGAAAGGGTTATACACACAAACTCAATTTGTAGGGACTTTGGTTTCCAACCTTGTTAATCAAAAGATGGAAAACATTCTGGTTGCTGGAGAGGTACCGGATGCTAATTTCTACCAGGTGCGTGATGGGAAATAATCTGAAAAGGAATCTAGTTGTTGTCTGGCAGTTAGTGACCCTGTAACATCCCCAGTCTTAGTCAATGTTGACACGTTGTCTTCAGATGTGAGAGGGGGTCAGACGGTATTCGTCTTTTTCAAGATTTTTAAAAGTCTTCTTGTGTACGCAAGGAATAAGTCTGATCGATTGGAACCATGTGAGAAATAAGTGTTGTCGCCTTAAGATTTGGTCGTTTAGATTTAGCTTTCGTTTCATGCAATATAAATAAAAAATAATGAGTCAATTCACCTCCTGGTAGGTGTATCGTCCGTCCACCATTGTTGATCCTGAGAGGCCGTTATTGCCCGACGCCGTCACAGCCAGTCGATGGCAGCACACCAGAGACCCTGTGATCAGTTTGACGATCTCAAAGTTCTTCTTCAAATCTTGGATGATGCTCTGTGGGGAGTTGGGAAATGGTTACCATAGCAACAGAGCACTAACACCATACGATGCATCCTCACAATGAGACGTGTGGCGGTGTTACCTTGTCCTGTTTCTGATATGTCTGCTTGATAAAAGAACGGGTGATCTCGTGCAGCTGACGGAGAGCTGGAACGACCCAGACCGCCTGAGGACTGCTGGGCTGAGAGGCCTGTAGAGACACACAAACACACACACAGACACCCACACAACAGGTAATGATATCCACCAAAGCAGGATGTACAAACAAAAGCATGCAGCAAAAACAGAGGGTCTGTGATGTTCTCATTTATAAGCTTTTGTTAGCTTGTCAATGAAAGTAAGTTTGTCACCACAGATCCTTTGTTTTGATAACTTGAAAATGAGACAAATATCAAAGCAAGGGATGCCAAACATTCAAAAAAAAGTTGGCTAAAAGGTGCCTGACTTTTTCTGTTTTTAAAAGCCCAAATCAAATAGATCCTAAATGTGTTTTTTATGCATCCAAGGCTCTGATTCGATTTCTCTCTGCATGAGTAAAAGTGCTCCCGCTTCCACCAAAGCTGTCTCTCCACCCAGCAGACAAAAGTCACTCATTGAACTCATCCAGCTCTCCCCCAGAACAACATCAACACCTCTGTGTAATCAAAAGTCAGTGCCAAAGCCGAAGATTAACACACACCTGGTTAAACTCCCTAATGTTAAATCAAGTGTAAAATGAAAGGGTGAAACCCTCCTCAATGATTGGTTTGCAGATGTGAAGCATTGAGATCTGAGACACAAATCGGTCAGCGGAAATGTAAATTAAATTTCTTCTTCTCTTACTTTGACCACTGAATTAGCTTTCTTCTTGCCCCATGTGCCGGTTAGAAAAGAGCTCTGACTGTCGTTGCCTTTACTGTCCTCCTGAGTGTGAGTCTAGAAACATACATTTGATTTCAGCTGCGACATTTTGACTCAAACCTGTGCATACACCAAATATGAAGGAAGATTTGTGAGACTGAAGCCTTAACCATACTGAAGGATTTTTTAAATGTGAGAGAACCCCACACATGATTTGATTCCTGCTCACAACCACAGACAATATACTGCTAACTGTTTTATTCACCAGTCTGCAACTACTGATGTAATGTTAAGTGCTTTTAGCATCTCACAAAGATACAGACGTTAACGTTAGTGTCTGTGTCAGAGACGCATCGATGTCATCTGGTCCACAAAGTTGTTCTAGTAGTTCGACCTGTGGACTGTTGACTGTGAGCTTCACATCACTACACAAACACTGTCGCCCAAAAAATGTTTTAAGTAAGAAATACAGACAGAGAGCAGAATCACTGTAAACACTTCTTCTGGAGTATTAATGATAACTCAGAGGAAACATTAGATTTTGGGTATACATTACTTTTAGGTAAATCTTTTTAAATTTAGCCTTTCATTGCTTATAGTATGTCACATTTTTGTCTCTGTTCAGTGAACAACATCAATACCTCTGTGTAACGTGTCTAATGTGCAAGCTGGAAATCAAAAATAAGTAAATGAACCAGTTTTTGGTGCCCATGAGGTCATATTTCTTGCTGCAGTATCAAAACAAGAATCGATGTCTTTAGATTTTTACTAGAATATTATCCAAGCTCAAAATTCTGGTATGGTTGCACTGGCAACCCTAGTAAAGATTGACAAATAACAAACGATATTGTTTTTTTTTTTTAACTTATTTTGCAATCTATTCAAAAGCAAACATAAATGCAGAGGATCTAAAAAAAAGAAGCCTGTAAAACACTAAAATGAGGCATTAAGTTGGCCATTGGTGCAAGAGGATTTTTTTGTAGGTCTTGAAATGATTAATATGCATACCCAATTTTATTTATGTAGGTCAAAGTAACCTCTATGGAGACCCCTTTTTGGAAAATGTCAAGGGGTGCTACCGAGCCATTTCACAAAGGTCATCTGCAAAATATCAGATTCTTCATGAAATGTGAGTTTGGTGAATTTTCAAGCAGGTAAAAGTCTCCAAAAATGTGAAAGAAAAAGGAGGGGGCATTCTTTCTGACAGAGGGATTGAGGTGATAAATAGATTGTCTTATGGTCATTAAAGCTTCAAAATAAAGGAAATGCTCACGATAGACACTTTAAAAAGTCAGACAGTGACGTTATCTCATTAACAACCTGCAGCTCCATCCATGCTGGACTGGCTCGCCCTCAGATGGAAACAAACAGGAGGTGAAGGCTAAACATGCAGCACTAACAAGGACACGCTAACTTTAGAACTAAACTGTCAGAAGAGAGAAACATTTGGAGGCCTGATGTAAACTTTTTAAAATCATGTTGCACAACAATCCTCCTCTGTGAATACAAAATAAACAATAAATATATTCAATCTTCAAACACTACTGTCATTAAAACTAGCCCCATCCTCCACAAACACAGCACTGGGCGTCTGCTGCTCGACTTTCTCACCTTCTTAATGTCTTCGATACATTTAATGATGTAACTGCGCTTCACCGTCTCCTTGACAGCGTAGGCGTCGCTCAGGATCCCCAGGTGCTCCTCCAGCGCTTGCTGAACCAGACTAGTGGGCAGGGTGGGGAGGTGAGCCAGCTCCCACAGCACCTCTAGCACCTGAACACACACAAACACAGAAGGCTTCAGACTGATGACTGTGGATTTCCTCGTCTGTTTATCTTCTACGCCTTCAGAGTCTTGACAGAAACATACACTCACCTTCCCCGTGGTGGTTTCAGAGCGAGCCTCTCTGCCGATTCTCCCGATCAGACTGAGCAGCTTCTGCCTCACACGGTCGCTCTCTATCTCCCAGCTCTGAACATAGAAGATTTGTATTTGTCACATGCTCATACAGACGTGCAGTGAAATGTAAAGACTGTTCCGCAACACTCAAATTACTAATACACATATAAACAGTTATATAAAAATATAATGTAAAATTAAAAAACAAATATTTGAATATACAAAATATAGAATAATGTAAACAGACAAAAGAGTCAGTGTGTAAAGCACACACACACAATCGTTAATGCACTATAAACATACTAAACCACTTTATTCCACAGATGTTCATAGGCAGAACAGACCTTCTGGATGAGGACGAAGAGGTGGGTGAGTTGATCAAAGCTGAACTTCACAGCAGCAGCGGCGATGATTGTATGAATGTTTTCTATCACAGTTGATGATTGGCCCGCCTGAAAAGACCGAAAACATTTACTCAACTGTGAACAACAACAATAGTCAAACCTTCAAAGCTTTGTTTTAACACATGGATATCAGCTGCAATGATTAGGTGATCAGAGGAGCAAAGAATATCAAACCTTCCTTGTTTCCAGTAGCGATGTACGAGATTAGCCGGCTAAACAAATTAATTAAATGCCTCTGCTGGTCAGAACCAAAACACTCGTCATTAAACTATGCTCAAATATTTTTTTAATCGATTCAGGACAGCTATGCCAGTCGAATGCTAGGCTGCCATTAGCCGGGGTGTAGCTCTGGTTAACAGATACTGACATACAGCTACAATACTCTATTGCCCTGACGTAAACAAGCACAGTGAACTCAGAGAGCATCTCATAGGAGCAGCGCAGTTTGGAATTATTTTGATGTAGAAAATTAAGATAAAGTTGCATGTCATCTGTGTCAGGTTAAACAGGAATATAACTCCTCAACTGAAGCAATGCATAACCTGCAGAACAGCATTTAACCTGCAAGAGGGACCGAAGGATGCAGATTAGCCACACTCTACAAAACAATTTGACGCTGTTCAATTTTGATGTTTTCTGAGTGTTTTTATAACTTTAGACCAGTTGATTAAACTGAATCTAAATTTGAGTTCAACTGAATTGAAAATAGTCGCCAGGAATATCCCTAGTTTCCAGCTCCTAATTTATACTTCTGTGTCAAATCTAAGCCGTAGCATACGCTGTAGCTGCACGTAGCCTTGTACCTATGCAGAAGCAGACATACGCAGCCTGAAGTGCACCTTCTCAAAAATGACCCGACCACAAGCCCCGTGATTGGTCGGCTGGATAGCACCATATCTCCTGCATTAAAAACATTTCCAGTCTCGCAACCATATTCAAAATTCTGCCGAAGGAAAAACGCTAGAATGCTGTTTAAGAGCTCCAACTTCAATATAATACTCTAGTTTTCAGTCGCCATGGCTTCCTGTACACAAACATGCAGAGAATGTGGCAGAACCTGACACTGGTGACAAACCTGGCATAGTAATCCCACTGCCAACTAGTGTTCGTAAGGGTGTTCAAGTATTCAAGAGCTATGCAGACATGCTGACACAAGAGTATGTAGTGATCACAATGGAGAAGATTTGCTGTTTGTCATTTATGATGGTAAATGAAGAGTAGTCGTGTTTGAGTCTGATGGTTTGACAAGATGTTTTTGAAGTCGACACTTTAGGCTCGTGAAAGTCGTGTGGAGAATTTGTGTACATTTGTTTTAAAATTTGAAGATTAAACAAATAATAACATAAATAACAAGATAAATTGATACAAAAAGTAATCATATGTTACAGTCATTAAATACAGCATCCAAAATAAGTCTACAAACACAAAATATGAAACAGCCGGACTGAAGTTTAACAATTAAAAGAGAAAGAAAACTGTTGAACACACTTGATGAACGTGGGACTGATAAGAAAGACTTGGTGCTGACCTGTATCCTCCAGATCTTGGAGAGTTCGTCCAGCGACAGTTTGCTCCCCAGCAGCTCAATGATTCCCTTTATCCTCTCACAGTACTGAGCCTGGTCAATGTTTCCTGCAGGACAGAAATAAATCATGACCACAGCTAAAGTTTAATCAGTCTGTATAGGATCATTTTTTTTATTGTTGGATTCTTACCTTCCAGTGCTATTGACAGGACTGAGTTCTCTACCAACCAGTCCAGAAGTTTATCCGTGTCGATGGCGTTTTTCACCGTTTTCGACACCGTGCTCTCCTCTATTAACTTTGTCACCTGAGAGAGAAGAAGAGACAAAGACGATATGAGAAGATTTCATGACACCCAGGAAGGAGTCACGTTGTCCGGTAAAGATCCTGACCTCTTTGAGGGAGTTCATCTTGGTGGAGAAGTGGGGGGTTTTGAGCATGCGCAGCAGCGTGTCGAGCCGCAGGTCGTCCACCACGGTCACCAGCTCCCTTTGGAATCGCATACACAGCAGCTTGATGGCTGACAGCAGGTCTGGGATGCTCACCAGACGCTGGCAATGAAGAAGGGCAAAGTCACTGTACAGGAATTCCCATGCTGAGATCACTTGCCCCTTTATTTCTAATGTTTTATTAAATATTTATGTTTTAGTATTGTAACCACAAAATCCCTACGTTTGTTCTTCCAGTTACACATTCAAAAGTTTTGAGAATCATATAGCTTTAACACTAGTTTTCGGGGTGAGCTGCATGTGTGAATGCAAACAGCTAATGTTCTCCTGCCAGCCCCCTAGTTTTTGTTCCGTAGCAAGTCAGAGTGACCTGATGGGAGAATGCAGCAGGATATAATCAGGAGAATTAACCTTCAGCGAGTTGGAGGGGATGGTTTATTCTCTGCCATCTCGGTGCACGACCATAGACTGTATGCATGCGTACACCATATCGCCCCCTACTGTAGCGGAGACTGATATTTTTCTATCAATAAATCGATTCTTTATTGGTGCATGTTTACAGTAAATGTAAAGCCAGGTGTACCATTACCACTAATGTTTCTGCCCCTGCATTTGTTTTCATTCAAACAAAGACAAAAAAAATCGAAATAGTGACTAGATGAAAATTCTTACCTTATCTTTGAGGTCCTTCTCCTCCAGGTTCTGCACATACGTGATCATCTTATGAATGACTGGATCAAGCATGGGCTGGAGAAAAAAAACAAGAATATGAGACTTTATTCATCCCTAAGATGAAAACAGTCAAAGCAGCAGGATAAAGAAAAGAAGATACAGTGAATGAAAATCTGAATTTAGCACAAAAATCATATTTACAAACATAATAGAAAACACACAGGACATGCAAATAATTACCACCACTCCACTACCATCAGGTGTGTGTGTGTGTGTGTGTGTGTGTGTGTGTGTGTGTGTGTGTGTGTGTGTGTGTGAGAGTGAAGGTAAGTTGTCTCACCTGGACGAGGCTGGAGTTCAGGTATTCTGCACCAACTCCAAGAGGCTGGACCAGAGCTGACACACTCTGTGAAGGGAAGAGGAGAGAGACAGAGAGAGAGAGAGATGACACAAACCATAAAATGTTTTCAACTTATAAATAAAAAAAGATGAACATGACCAGATTTTAGCGGATCAGTAATATGTCTTTAAATGGTCTAAATGTTATAAATATTCTGTTATTAACTCAGTAAAGAGCTTTGAAATGCTTTGTGTATGAAGGGTGCTCTATACATAAACGTGCCTTGCCTTTACATCTACACTCATGGAAATAAATGTCAGTTCATTAATAGTGGTTCAGTCATCACACAATCCATTTTTACCCAGTATATCAAACTTTGTTCTTTCCTGTGTTTGGACTGTACCCATTTTGGGTGGGACTGTTTTTTTTGCTGCCCGCTAATAATATCTTTATTGGATAGTTATCCAGTGATGAAAAGGGGGCTGCAACGTTGCCCTGATAAACTGTTGCTTAAATGTTATTCAAAGGGAGCTCGGAGTAGAGCCGCTACTCCTTTTCATCGAAAGGAGCCAGTTGAGGGGATTGTGGCATCTGATTAGGATGCCTCCTGGACGCATCTCTTTGGAGGTTGTTCTGGGCATGCTTTACTGGGAGAAGACCCCGGGGGTAGACTCAAAGCTTGCTGGAGGGATTATACTGTATATTTCGTCTTGCCTGGGAACGCCTCAGAATCCCCCAGGAGGAGCTGGAAAACGTTGCCAATGAGAGGGACTTCTGGGCTGACTTACTTTGTCTCTTGCTTGGACAAGCAGAAGAAAATGGAAGGATTGATAGATAATGTACCACTTTATATTCTGTTTATGACTGTTGGAAAGTGGCACTGCTAACTTACTTTGTGTTACAAGGTATCCCAGCAGGCCGCTTGTAGTACACAATGAATGGGAGTTCATTTTCAACAGCGTCAATTTGCTTTCAGACGGTACACACAGTAAATAAGACCTACTCTACTGCTCCTCTCATATTAAAGTGTTTGGGCCAGAGTTCAGGCTGTCTTTAAACTGATACTGTGTTTTCTACTGTGAGAGAGAGAGACAGAGAGAGACAGCGTAAACAGATGTGTGGATGAGTTTCCAGAACCAGAGCCCAGCTGTCATTTGTCATTCAGTGTAAATCACAGCAGCTTAATGAATCGTTCCTGTGTTCTTGTCTTTTGTAAATCTGGCTGTCTCCCATCTCTGCTCCTCTCTGAGCTGCTTCAGTCTCCTCCACCTTCCTCCTCTATTCACTCAACCCCCCCAAGCCTTCTCCCGACTTCCTGCTCAAAGCCGACAAATGAATGAGTCACCCCTGGGAAGGAGCTCTCCTCCATTATCTTTCACTTTCACGCTCTCTCCTGTGTGAGGAGTATGTTAGATATTTGACAGCTTACATACTCTGCTGAGCTCCCTCTGAGGAGAGCAAGAGATCTACAACCAGCCTTATTCATATGCCCATGGTTAGAGGGAGTGTGTGTGTGTGTGTGTGTGTGTGTGTGTGTGTGTGTGTGTGTGAGATTGTGTGAATCAATGGCTGTGGGCTGCTGTGGTTCCGGCCAGGTTCCCAGAAGGAAGCATCAGTACAAGGATTCCTCAGAGCATGTAACACAACAGAGCATTTACACCGTCGCACAGCGGGACGATTTGTGTGTGTGTGTGTGTGTGTGTGTGTGTGTGTGTGTGTGTGTGTGTGTGTGTGTCAGTGAGCAGGGGAGATGAGAGAGACATTCAGCAGTGTGCAGCTGAGAGCGGCGGGGGGAAACACGGTGACCTTTTGCCTGCAAAGGCGGCCTCAAAGTCTGTCTGCATCCGTCAGCGGGAAAGCAACTATTTCATCACTCCGAAGATGAAAGGAGGGACGGTTACACTCACAGCTATCTCGATTTCATCTGCGTTGAGCTTCGTCTGGATGGCGGTGAATCCTCCCAACTCTCCAAACTTAAAAAAAAAAAAGAAGAGAAGAAACGTTTAAATGAAAATGAATTAAAACAATGAGAGGAATAATATATCGAAATATTAAAGTTACTGCTTGTGACTCACTCGATTCACCAAATCAACCAGCCAACCATGAGGCTCCTGAAAGAGAAATATATACTCAGTTATAGTACTGAAAAACATAAAGCTACGCTACACACACACACACACACACACACACACACACACACACACACACACACACACACACACACACACACACACACACACACACACACACACACACACACACACACACACACACACACACACACACACACACACACACACACACACACACACACACACACACACACACACACACACACACACACACACACACACACACACACACACACACACACACACACACACACACACACACACACACACACACACACACACACACACACACACAGAGTTTTATGACAGCTGTTGTGTGTCAGTCACACATGTTCCACTTGGCCTGTGGCTAAGTTACACAACACACATAAACAGCTTCTTTGTCCACCATGAGCATTGATACAAACCGTAAACACAAGCTTATAAATAAGTTTAGATAGCACAAGTAATAAACTCTGAATGTTTTGCACAGCTCTACATATTCACAAGTGCATGAAAATGAATGGGCACACATTATGCAGAAGGAATGTAATGGAGTGACGGGGCAGACAAACAGGGCATCGCTTACTTTTTGATACGTGTTGCTCGGCGAGACAGCAAACATGTTGGCCTCGTCTCCAAAAACTTCAGCCCAGTTCCTCTGACAGGCCTTCATCCGGTTCTTAAAGTGGTACTCGTTGTCAGGGTTGAAGGCCTGCATACGAGAGAAAAGACGGAACATTAACACACGGACAAATATGTTTGGCAAACTGACAGAAGTGCCTCTAAATCTTCAGAAGATGAACACTTTTTACCAAAGTTTCATTTTAAATATTGGATAAATAAAAAGTTCTGGCATCAAAATACAAACCAGAAATGACATGCTGCATCTTGTCATCTAAAAGGTTCTACAGTGTAATGAAAAGTCTTTGAACAGACGAGGCTCTTAGTACTTATAATAATACAAAGAAAGACGTTGCTCTTTGCCGCAGGGCATGAGCAAATTCTTCTTTAGAAGAAAGGTAAAAAGGGAAAGTTCAATAAGTAGAATATGACAAAAACTAACTTCAAGTAGATACATGTGTCTGTATCTACCTGAGGAAGGCTGAACAACGAAACAGTTTTAAAATAATAATCATCTAATCATCTTATAGAACCTGTCAGTTTAAGAAAGGCATTTACCTTTCTTCTAAAGACGAGTGCCTTGGTTGTTCCCTGTCTTTGTTCAAGGTTTTTTACAGTGTGTTTTGTCTGTGTTTCAGGATTCACGATGAACAGAAAAATAAATCAGCTGATGTCTGAAAATGCTACAGCTGTTCTTACACGTCATTTTTGTTTGAAATTACACATTTAATGAAAGTACTCATTGCAAACCCTAACCCTGAAATACTTGTGGAAGGCAACATTCCCTGATCAGGGACTTTATTTGGGGGTTTAATAAGTCCAGAGAACTCAATTCAGATCCCGGTCTGCAGAGGAGAATCGCTCAGTTACTCTTAATATATTATCTCTTGTATAATTAAAACTGCTTAAGAGTTTAAGGCAATGAGAATGATCCACTGAAAATGTAATTGTTCTTCCTTTTCAAAAACGGGCAGACGACGAACAACCACTGTGCACACGGCTCCACAAACATGAGGTAGAGTTGTTACACCAAACCACATTAACCTGAAGTATTGACTTGGAGTGAGCAGCACAAACAGAACTCAGGAGTCCGCCATTGTTGTAGTAGTCCACCTACATTTACTTGTGCAAGGCTATTGACTGGAACTGTAATGCACATGTGCAAAGAGTCTCCGTTTTCAGAGGAACATGGCAGTGGAAATGGTGCTGCTTCCAAAAGTTTGCACTCTGGAACCTTTTACCAAGACTTTCTGTTTTCAGTTATTTGGCTGAAATCGTTGTCATGTAAACGAGGCTTCCCTGATGTTCTGTCATTAAAAAGTAATGTTAACTACGTAAAATATAATGGATTAAAAAAGTGTAAAAGAGATTAAGACAGACAGAAAGAGAGAAATCCCACCATAGTGAGGACCCCCATCAGGTTCACGGGGACGGGGTCCTGCTTCACCCTCTCTGCCACCAGCTCCACCAGTAACATCAGCATGTTGTAGATCCCCTCGTGAATCTCTGTGCCCCACTTGTGCACGGCGCTGCTGGTCAGCAACTGATCAACGGGAGCGACAAAGAAGAAAAGAGTCGGTGAAATAGAATTTAATTTATAAAGCACTTCAGCGAGTCACTTAGATATTCACTGCTTCACCTTTTTAAAGGCCTCGGGCATGCAGCGATCTATGAACCGCTTACAGTTCTCATCAGCGTCAGCAAGACCTGAGAGAGGAGGAGAAGTTAGTTTTTACATAGCTCTTCGAGAAGTACAAATTCAGAGTACATTGACATTATTTGTCTGTGGTGATGTAGATGAATATGCGTGCATCCTTTAAATCTTTAAGAACTGTGAATGGATCTAATTTATTTCCATGCACTTTTGTTACTGGCTCAAGAATGCTTCACACCTTCTATGAAATGGTTTAATGGACTTTTCTGTAATTAAGGAAAACTCCACTTCATTTGTTTTTTATTGCAAAAGCTTTATTGGCTGAAAACACATCAGACCAGGACACTTTGGAAGTAGAGAATATATTTCTTTTGGTAAAATAAAGGAATAATTAATTCATCTCACATCCAAAACTGCATGAATATGTTGTGAACACAGAGCTACAGATAGCACGATATAATCCAAGTGTTCAAAATTGCACCCAGCCGTCCAAACATTACAAGCTGCCCACACAATTACCCACATGCAGAGCATTTATTTTAATGCACACTTTGAAATAAACTAAGATCTCGATCCCACGCAGACGTGATCTTACCATGTCGAGCGAGGCAGGTGGAGGCGATGAGACACTTTCCCAGAGACTCCTCTCTCTTGTAAGGGATGGACCAGTGATCGGTAAAGACCCGACTCTCCAGCTCGTACAGGTTGGTGGTGGGAAACTCCATGCTGCCCCCCGAGCAGTTCCCATTCTCATCATTGCTCCTCTGCAAACACACACACAAAAGACAAAATGACAACCTTTATTTCACACAGTTGGTCTTTTATCAGTAGACACTGCCTCTTGTCCTCTGTGTGAGGATTATCCAAGTGGCCTTCAGCAAAGACAAAGTCAGACAGGAAGGATGATGCTTCATTCTTCCCTCTCCTCTGGGAGAAGAGCGACAGCACTCAATTAGAAAGTGTCCTCTCCTTTATCTGCCCTTCGCCTCTGCAGAGAAGCTTTAAATGGATGCAGATGCAGACATCTGCTTGTTTTTTAAATTATATTATTTTTAAGGGATATTTTTGCCTGTGTTTCAAAATCAAAGCAAGACAAGAGACAAGAAAGAGAGGGGAGACAGAGGTGATGACATGTAGCACAGGGCATGGCTGGAGTCATACCTGGGCCTCTGTAGTTTAGGAGTCTTAACCCTGATTTTTACTTGTTTATTATCTATGCAGATGTTTGCTCCCATAAAATACCACCAAGATGCAAGTTGGCTCTTCTATACCACTGTGTCCTTAATGTCCTCAATCACTGAGTGTTTTCACATGGACTTGCGGATCCATTGGTTTTTAAGTATACCGTTTTGTGTTTGTGAATGTCAACATTATATCCCTGATCAGAGCTCTTATCCCACTTTTGAGAAACCCCACTTTGCTACCTGGAGAACTCCAAAAGAAAGCTAGATACTGTAGCATGTATACGCCTTACCCCGGTTTCTGACAGCTGCAGACGACCTGCACAGGCGCGGCCGCGGCCAACTGACTTATCAGCGTAAGAAACACGGCGGCGGCAACGAGAGCGTCTTACTTCTGGAGCACAGTTGCCAGTGACAGACTGACACCAGTCAGAGGTGAGGACATGTTTAATAATTGCTGTCGCACTCTTCTTCTGTTGCTGGATGTGGATACGCCATAACTGCAACACCATGTGGACAAGCCTGCGATAAGCCACAGTGGTGTCATTTTTGTCAGATTTTAAAAGTGCTGCAGTTTGTGTTATAAGAGATTACATTACAGGCGCCTGCGTCATTAAGATGCAGTAACCAGAAACCGGGATACTAGAATTGAACATGTATACAGGGATATGAATGACCAGGAGTCTCTGTGTGCATGTAAACGCTGTATATCCTGAATATGAACAGAACGGGGATAAGGCTCATAACCAGGATACTCAAGTCCATGTAAACGCGATTACAAGTACGGCATATTTTTTGAAAGTTGGAGCAGATTAGTCTAAAGAACAATAACTACTGTGCAAAAAAATATGCAAACATAATACAGTAAAAGACACTGAGACAGGGAATTACTTCTCAAGTTTTAGCTTCATGTGAAGGCTTCAAACCTGCTTAAAGTAGGAGCTACAAGCTAATAGTTTTGGAGCAAAAGCTAACAATTGGACCAATAACACCTCGATGATGCTGGTGCCCGGTACATTTCTTTGGTGATTTATGTCAGGTTACAACTAACGGTCTCCTCATACACATCACCTACACCAAAGTATCAATGCAGAAATATAAGTCAGGGTTTGACAAACAACGCACTCCTTATCAACTTTGCTAGCTGGACAATTCATGGTGCTTTTTTTTTTTAAGTGTCTACCTGAGTGCTACATTAGAAAAATGTCAGGATGAAGAGATAGAGTCAGTCGTAACGTAAATCATGCAGCATGACCTGAGACAGTCTTATTAGCTATTTGATGATACCAACAATGACATGTGCTCTGGTGTGATATCTTAACAAGTTATTAGATCAAAATTCACCTCACTCAAATTCAACTATTATACCTTTTTTGTTTAATCTGTTCTGCCTCGGTCTTGTAGTGCTCTGTGAACATAAAAAAGTCTGTGTGGTGGAAGCCAAAGCAGACAAAAGGACTGTTTTTGAATTATTTACACCATAAAGTTGTTTACATATTCATGAAGTCAAATGAATATTCATGATTTAACTGCAGAACGGCCTCCTCTGAAATATCTCTGCTCAGTGGAACATTTCAGGACACATGTGCAGCACTAACTCATGACATATTTGAAATCATTTGCTGACTTACATGTTGAAGCAGCTCAAACTATGGTGGAGTAGTGGGATTCATCTCGCGCTGCATTATAATCTTAATTACCAAAACTACTGCAGATCATTTGTCCATTCAGCTTGTGGGCGCTCTACAGTGGAAACAATTAATTCTGCAAAGTTAAGTCACATCAAGCCTGACCATTTTGAATACATCTCCACATATTAGCATACATAATCGCCAGTGTGTTCAGTGCAGGTTTTAATGCATCGCATGCAACATGAAGTGATGGACTGGACATTACGAAGAGGAGGACAGGATGGAGGAAAGGGGGAGAGAATGCAACAGAGAGGTATCATATTTCATCTCTTCCTTTCATACGAAAATGAGACGTGATGGATGATGGATGAGAGGAAGGAAACAGAGAGAGGGTCTAACGTGACACCCCGCTTACTAAATGTAAGGTTTAAAAAGGAAAGTGGTTTCACTGCAGGTGGATTCAAATTTCACCCCACATAAAATAAATCAAAATGAGTTATAAGAGCGGATTTTTTTTTTGATTTATGAAGCGTGACAGCGTATTTAAAGGACAGATCTTGTCATACAGAACCTGTCATAAGCAGGAAAACAAACATGCACTTTTATAAGCTGCAGTGCTCTCTGTGTTTAAGCCTCTGAGGTTCATGTCTCACAGGCACAGCATGCATGCATGCGTGTGGCTGTGCAGGACGATGAGGTAACTCACCACCACTCTGTTACTATGCACCCTGCAAGCCTCCTGAGACCCCCCCAGCAAAAAACTGCAATGTGTTTGTGTGTGTCAGGGAGACTGCAAGGCTATATTTAGGAGCATAACATGAGGCCAGAGACCTATGACATTCCTCTTATGTCCAAACACAGCTAACAGAAGGGGAGAAGAAAGGACAAAAAGCATGTTGATCCTTGCTCATTCCATGTGTTGCTTGTTTTAAGAGTTAGTATAACATGCAGAAGGGATGTTTATTTCCTATACCAATAAATGAGAAGACAAAGCATTTACAAGAAGAGCTAAACCATGCATAAATAAATCTGAAATCAATCTGGAAAAATAGCTCATGCTCGTGTGCACGTGGAGTTGTCTTGGCAGCTGAAGAGATTGACTAACAACACCAATATTTGCATAATTACAGGAATAGGCATATTATTTACAGTGCCCAGCAAGTGTGTGTGATATTTTCTGCATACTCTCAATGCCAACTGTTGTTTGTGCTACACTTACTTTAACAGCCCGCTCCACAGTGTGACAAATGAGGAGAATAGAAAGCAAAGTCACTTGTTTGAACCTGCTGATGTACAATCACAGCAGCTCAAACAAGATTATCCATCAAAGGGAAACAAGCGGTTTACAAGTCTGAATCAACAATCGCTCACATCAAATGATGTGAGAGTCTCTATGAAAGCATGGCACCCTTCTGACAACAGCCACAGGTTTTTAGTCGATTTTGGAAAGCAGCGAGTTTGGGGTCAAGTTGCTGAAGGTGATGCTGTCTAGGGTTGTCACAACACCAGAAATGTTAACTTAGATATGATACTATTAAATATGGAACAATACCGATACCTGTTTTGATACCATGGCAACAAAAAGAGTCCTGGGCATATTACCAATATTTTTTTATTTCTTGTTTTTAATAACAAAAAGGTATGTGTGAGTGACCACTTTTATTTACTGTTCTACATGAACACAGGAACCTCTTAGGAAGTGATAGTAGCTACAGGTAAATCAATTACAAATGTCATGTGGCTGTCGAAGAAGTATCAAATACCACAGTTAATCCCTTAAAGAGAAATCCCAGTTGCGACATTTAAGAGCTGGTACGGAAGAGGAATGAAAATGGCGACGTGTGCTAAGGAGATTGCAAAACCGGTCTTTTTAGACCGGTTTCAGGACCGGACAGCTGACTGCTGTCAGCCATGTATAATGCAGGCGAACCTTTGTAGAGCAGCCTGCATATATCCAGCTGATAGCACTGATTACACTCCATTCAGACTAATCGCAGCTGAAATATGGACCCAGTTGTTCAGAGATAATCTGATTGTATCAAAGCTATCTGGTTGTATCAAATCTGATTTTAAAAATTGGGTTATTCAAAAGAAAACAACGAAACATAGACTATGACATATAGTCATTTAAGGCTATAATAAAATATCATTGTTGTAAAAAGTTTTCAAAACCTCAATACTTCTTCAAAAGCAATGTTTTTGTACATCACTGTAAATACACAGTTTACCTGCCTGATAACTAAAACCAATAAATTAAACAGCATTGAGTGCTTAGGACTATTTTTGTTGGTATCAATATTGTATTGAAGTATCATATCTTCTGTATCTAAAATTCTGGTATCATGACAACCCTTTAAACAACAGCATGTCTAAGTCCAAGGTAATGTCTTGGGTCCTAGTTTTTAAGAAAACCAATTAAGACCTCTAAGGCCCTTTCTCCACCTACAGTTTTATTCTGAGCGCCAGCCTCTTTTTTCAGTCTTTTTCCTACTCAATGAGTAGAGAGCGTTCGCAGCAGCAGGTGGCCGCCTGGAGTGATAGCGCAGCGCCCAGCATCTTTCTTTTTAAGCAATTCTCCAAGGAGAATTGAAAAAAAAAAAAAGAATAAAATTGATACAGAAATAGATTTCAATCTCATCTCATCTTCTTTTTTAATATTAGATTTATTATTGTTGTGAACCCCTTGTCTTGATATGTATCGCATCGTGAGTTGATTGTATGGTTACATCCCTATTATCTACGATAATACTGTAATGATCGAACAGTTCAAGAGCAGAAATGTTTTAAAAATGGTACACAAGTTATGGCCTAGTATAAAATAGAAATGATGCATTGTTTTGCAGGTTTAATCCAGACAAAACCCAGACAGTATAACTGTATTAAGATTTTTGTGTGTGCCCTTTTTCAAGCCATTTTCAAGATGTTTCCAATCAGATAGCTGTAATATACAGCGGCCCTGAAGATCAACTGCACAAATATTTCATGACTGCAAAAACAGTATTTCAGTAAATGCAAAAAATAAAGAAAAATAAAGAAATGCAAAAATATTTCATGGACATAAAAAATATTTCATCAATAGCAAAAAAAAAAACCATTCAACCTCTATAAAAAATATTCCACCTTCTATTTTTATTTTTTGCAGAAGATAAAATATTTTTTGCACATGTTTATTTTATTTTTTTTGTTGTTGCTGTAAGCGAAATGTTTTGGATGATTCCTGAAATATGTGAGGTTTTTGTGTATTTGTGTTTCATCAAATACTGTTTGGCATTAGATAAAAGGTTAGAGACGTTTGGTGAAAGGTTTTTTTTGCAATCATGAAGTATTTGTGCAGTTGACCTTCAGGAGCCACCGTACAAATACCGCTGTGAATACTTTTAAAACAACTGGGCCCAGATGTTTGAGCCCTGCAGTGTGGTGTCCCCTGTGCGGCTTCACCTGCACCAGTCTCTGGCGCCTTCAACTCTCAACCAGCGTTAGCTAGCCAGCTACAAGCTAGCAGTGTTAGCTTGTGAGTTATGAATGCACCTTTGGCTTAGTCATTTGAGTTTCTGTTCCTTCTGTTAACAGATACTACTGTAGACACCCAGAGCCGGGGACATGCCCCGTCCTGTAACACTGGAGGGTGTCTCACCTGCTGCTCTGACAGCTCACGTTGGGCTCGCTGCAGCTAGCATTGAGGCTAAGTTAAGCTAGTTAAATGGGCGAGCCCCAGTCTCCCCCAGTAAGTTGTAATTGGCCGTGTTCTCCTCCCTCTCTCCCGTGGATGCGTGTTGCTGTTCTTACCTCACTGTCCACGACATCGTGATATGCAGGCGGGGGATCGAACCCTCCAGTCCCAGTCCGCCCGCTGTTTTCCCCGTCTCCACTCGAGCCCAAGCCGGGAGCAGGCCCACTCTCCATCGGCTCGTATCCATACCCGAGACCGGGGCTTTCGTTGGTCAGCAGCGCCACAGCCTCGTTGATGTCGTTCTTCGCCAGCCGGAGCGCTTTCCGGATCTCGTCTGGGTCCGGGAAACCCATGCAGAGGAGCGTGGTGATGTGCTGCTCCTCCTCGGTCTCCATGTTCGGGGTGTCTCCGTCTCTCAGACTAATAGTAACGGGGTGTTCTGCACAGCCCTGTAGCTGTGCACGCCGCCATGTTTACAGTCCTCTGCTGCTAGCCTGTCACGATCAGTTTCCCCCTCAACAGCGCCGACACAGGTGTAACGTCGAGCTTTGCATGCCAAGAACTGCATGCTGCCAGCGGGAGCGCGCACAGCGAAAGTATTCACGTTACAATTGTTTCTAGGTTTCATTTTTGTGCATCTACAATTTCTCTATATTAGGTTTGTGGTGTATGGATGGAAGAGCTAGCGATAAAAATGTTGTGAATAAAAAAACAAGTATTGATCAGAAATCAGAATTTATTTTTTTTGGGGGGGGGGATTTCAAAACTCTGATTTTTTTTAATGGTTGCTACCTTAGCCACTTCTATCTGGTAAATCTCAATAGATAGGCTAAATGGTAGATTGAAGGTAAAGTGAAAATCTACAAAGGCAGAAGTTGGCTTAGGCCTACATCATTTTTGAAACTTGTAAAATGCATTTTTCTTTTCATTTCAGTGGAAGTATGATTTGAAAAAGGGCGATAAAGATAAATATGGCTTACTCATCAATGCTTTAGAATAAGAATACAGGGTGACCTGTCTGTTTCTACAAATAGCTGAATCACGAGGACAAATAATTCAACATCAATTAGAAAATAAAGCACCTATCACGAAAACATCATTGACCTCCTCTGCAATAAATAGGACGTATGACATGATAATCCTGCAGCAGATCTTACATTGCACTAAAGGATTTTTACCAAATGTGTTCATCTGATGCTGTTCTTTAGTGTTTCCAGTGTTTTGTTCATTGATGTTGCTGTTTTCTGTAAGTTCTAGACATGACCTCATTTAATAAATAAATAGCTAAGGGACAAGTGTAGACAATTAGAGAGGGCCGTCTGTTTTATTACCTTTAAACGTATAGCATCGTATTGCTCCTGGATACGAAAACGGTTTCTTTTTGTATCATGAGTAAAATGTAACACCTATCTTTTATAAACTGTCTGTTGGGTTTTTGTCATTTTTTCACTGTTATTAATCCTGATGTTAATTTACCTTCTTCTACTTTAATTCATTTACAGACTATTTTTGTCTTGCAAAAAGCAATGTTCTATTTTTCTCTGTGTGGTTTTGCTTGCTACTTGAAGCACTTGTTGAATTTTGAAGGTTCTTAAATATATTTTATGTTAGTTGAGAAAAAGCCAGCTAGTTAACACTTGCAGCAACACAGAATTGTTGTTTTATGTCTCCTTGTGAATAAAAAAATAATAATTTTAATAAAAAATTGAATTTTGGCATACTTGCACATCTCTAAATCGAGAACCGTGAAAACTGTCATCAATGTACAGCAGTGGAAAAATGAAACACAACTGAGGCCTGACAAACAACACAACACTTGCTCAAATTCAAGCAGCAACCTCCGGTGTTGGAAAATGAAAACCTTCAGTTCCTAAAGCTTCCACTATAGACTAGCTGCAGAAGCCCCAAAAGTCACATAGACACACCCATTCAAAAATGACAATTTGTTGAGCAGAAAGAAACATGTTTACAGCCTGATCCAAAAACACAATTTTGATTTGGTACTCTGCAGTTTATGCTCAAAATGTACAAAGTTTTCAATGACAGTGGGAAACCTCCAGGGGCCCCATCGGACAGCATTCACTCATAATAAATGACTGAATGTTGCTCTAGTGGCTAGCCCTAATGGTGGAGGAGACACTTGTTCTTTGACATTTTCATTGTTCTTCCTATTTATGTTTAAAAAATGAGTTAATGCTAACTATGGAAATGTACTATATTTATTTTTTTAATCTGCTATTTATTGGCATAAAGGTAATGAATGCTCTTTGGAAGGGACCCCTGTGAATTTTTTGCCTGGGGCCCAGACTCCAGAATCACAACTAACCACACATAAAACTAAAGAGCGTGAACCTGCTTCTAAAATTATTTAAAAATAAATGCCATTGTGTCTTGTGTTAGAGCTTCAATAATTCAACAGCTGAAAAGTGATATGTTCGTAGAAGATTGGTTATACCACAAAAAAAAGATATATATATATATAAAAGGTTTTTTTTTAATCATTTAGCTGTTCTGTTCTGAACACCTGATGCCTGATTTTCTCCTCGTGCAGGGCGTGGCTGTGCGCGCGAGCAGTGGGGTGGTGGTAGTGGTGGCGGGCGAAGGTCACGTGATCTCTCAGCTCATGTGACAAAGAAAGTGAAAACAGGAACAAAATGGCTGCAACTGGAGACGAAGCTGCAGCCATGGACAGCATCTCCAGAGCACCGGCGGCCCATCCAGCGGCCCTGATCCCGGCTGGAGCCTCCAGCGCGCCGGGAGAAGGAGCGGCGGAGGTGTCGGAGAGCCCGGCGGCCGCTCCCAAAAAGACAAGCACGAACAGTGAGCGGTGACTCTTAGCAGCTTCCGTAGCTTGCTAATGCTACTTTACCATTAAGTTACCTACATATTTTAGCTTGTTGGAGCGGGTTACATGTTGCGTCCTGTATTCTTCAACGATTTATTTTTCTGGTTGATTCATGACAGTGTTTGAACCGGACTGAGGGTTTGTTCTGTGTTGTTGATCCGGTCAGGTGATGGAGGTGTGGAGACAGCTGAGGAGGCTGTGGAGCCTGCAGAGCCTGACATCAACGAGCTGTGCACCGACATGTTTGAAAAGATGGCCATCTTCCTGCAAGGAGAACTCACAGGTCTTTAAATGAACTCACAGGTCTTTAAATTGACTAACATGTCCGTTCAAGAAGTGCAAAATTTACTCTGAAGATAGTTATTTAAGTTTATATTTATTAAAAGAAAATACAGACAGTAAATATCCCTTTGAACTACAAAAATATCCAGTGACCTGTTTTTTTTTTCCACGTTTCTAACAACAAAAGTAAACAGACATTTAGCAGTTATAGCAACTTTACCAGATGTGTCCCAATAAAGCTATGTGAGATAAATAGTTCCCATGACTTCTTAAAGTTCTCACCATCATCACCATCATCTTTGATTCTAGCTAACTTTTTCTCAAATTATATTATTAACATGAGTTCCATCCATGTTTGAATATCTGGTACAGGTGTGTACCTTTCCATAATCTGAGGACTCACCTGGCAGCTATGTTAAGCCCTACCTTTATTACTACAAAGTAATGTCTGGATTTATTTTGTAATTCTTTCTGATCTCCAAGTAGACATGGTCCAGGGTAGTGGTTCCCAAACTCTTTCTGCGGGGCCCCCATTTGACAGAAGACAGTATTTTCATGCCCCCTCCCCTCACCATACACATACTGTTTTATTCTTTGAGTAACACACAGCTTTTAAAAAAGGAGGCAATTCAAAGTGATACTGCTTAACTGTCAGCAAACGTGCTACAGACCAGACACGTGTTTCATTTCTTAAAAACTGCAACGTAAGCTTTACTTTTAACAGTTACTGCAGGTTGTTGTTCGGTAAATCTCTGATCTTCTTGAAGAAAAAAAACAGAATTTGATTTCAGTGTTATTTATGTGTATTTAACTTTGGATGAAAAAAATATGAAAAAATAAAAAATTACATTTATTTGAATGTGATTCCTGCATTAATGGTGAGAGGCATCATTAAACATCAGTTATAGAGCAACCCATATTAAAAAATAATTCATCAACAAATTATTTGTATTTATTGCTGAACGTTCACTCTTTCCATGCATCGACAGCTGTTAGCACAAATGTCCTCTCAGTATTCTGAGAAGCTCAACACAACCATTCTGTTGGTGTTCAGGTATATTTATTCAAGACTTAGATTCAATTTGTGCTGCTTGAAATATAGACCTGACTAAAAGACTGTGTGTTGATTTTATTCCAGACAGCAGAGGTTGTTCTTTTCTATTCTTGTAAAAACCGTAATCCTAACGAGCAGCATTATTAACTTTCATTTCTCATGTTTATATTCAACTCTGCCATCACGTTTTATCCATTTTTCTCTTACGCATTTCTATTCTCCTCATGTCTTTGACCTGGTCAGGTACATGTGAGGATTATCGTCTGTTAGAGAACATGAACAAGCTGACGAGTCTGAAGTACATGGAGATGAAGGACATCAGCATCAACATCAGCCGGAACCTGCAGGACCTCAACAACAAGTGTGAGTGAAATACCTCATCTGCACTAAAAGTGAAAAATCCTGTGTATGAGACACACTTTTAATACCTATTTTTTAATTGAAGAAAGAGCGCTGCATCTTATACACCAATGCGACCAATATACCTGCACGCCAGGTGACGCGATTGAAAATGTTTCCCCGTTCATTCTGTATTGTAAACTGTGCTGGGAAACATCTGCGATACATGCAACGCAGACCAGGCTGACTGTGATACTTTTTAACATATTTTCTCCCTCACGTGGTGATAATCATTACTTACAAGAAAACAGTGGTATATTGTTCTGTAAATAATTCTAGGGGAGCGCTCTTTTGATTGAAAGAGTCCTCTATTCAAGTTAATGAGTGACCAGCGGAGGTGGGCTGAACTCGTGGGCCTGTAGGCGACTTCACAACTTTCACTGCAGGCTAATAGCTCAACTACCGTACTGTAGCTTGTAGTTGTGAAACTCCACAAAGTGAAAACAGATGGTACTAATAGAGCTACACAGCTGTACAGAAACTGTACCTTTTGAGACTTCCCTGAACACAATAGAAATCATCACCCAGGACGACAGTTTAAACTTTTTTTGTCTCTGGAAACCCCCCTAAAGCGGACTGCGTCTTATATATCGGTGCGACTTATATTCCAGATTTTAGGGTAATTATGGGTCAATGTAGATGTTATAGTTTATATATTACATCCATGACATTACAACACATAGTCCCTCTGCATAAAAAAAGGCATATTAATGGATAATGCACTCTATGATTGCTAAGTTCGGGAGAGTATTCAGAGTCGTCCAGATCATGATAAAGATCTGTGATCTGCTTATAATAGCCTTTCTCAAACTGGACCCCCCTACAGATCATCACTGTGGTCACATTTAAGGTTGAATGTTTCAATAGGGACTAAAATAAGGCTTCAAGTGTCACAACTAGCTTCCTCCTCTGTTTTATTAGCTTTTTAGAATTTGAAAACATAACCTGTACACATGAACTTTATTACTTTACTATGAAATGAATGTATTTACTTTTTTATAGATTTACATTTTAGATCCGAAGCACAGTGTAACATTTACTCATGTTTATAAATAATATCACACAATAAGGAGTGATGTCGTATATCATCACTGCTGTGATTCATGGCAATCCAATATAAAAAGCTATACCAGCCCCTCCCTGTTTCCTCTTCTCCAGCATGAACATGTGTCTTGTTTGTTGTTGTTGTCTTGTTGTTTTTAATTCAGATGCGAGCCTGCAGCCCTACCTGGACCAGATCAATCAGATCGAGGAGCAGGTGTCTTCACTTGAACAGGCTGCTTACAAACTGGACGCCTACTCAAAGAAACTGGGTGAGACAGTCTGAAGGGAGAGTTGTGCATGTGTAACAATATCTAATTCCCTGGAGAGGTCGAAATGGAATCACATGTAACTTTATGTCACATATTATACTCTTAGTAGACGGACTAGGGACACATATTAGTGTTAGGTAAAACATGTTAATGTGTATTTTACAGATTGTGACCTTTGAGGAATTAAATGATAAAACCACTTCAAGACATAATTTTTCTCATTTAATAATTTCTGGGATTGTCTCATGAGTTACAGCTGACGTTCAGGCATCGGTATTGATTGACATTCACTCTGTGTTACACATTTCTTATTTAACTGCATTTTTAAATTGATAAATATTTCTGGGACACTATTTTTTTGTACCTAGATTTAAATGTATCAAACAAGGCTTGAAAGCCGACACTCACGATGACACTGTAAGAGCGTAAATCTAAGCCATACATAGGGCTGTAAATGCTGTGACCTTGGCGAGCTGTGGCCGGAGAAAAAGTTAAATATTCTGGTTTACTGGGACGACTGCTTGCTAATGTTAGCGTCTTAGCACAGGTTTTACATTTCCACCTCAACAGGTGAGATTCTTTAGTCTGTTGTATTTAATCACTTTCTGCAAAGCGTTCAGGCCTTTGGAAAAGGTTCTCTTCCTTCATGTTGTCCACAAGATTTCCTTTCTGAGACTGAGAACTGTAAATCACAACAGTCATTTTGGACATTGTTTTCTCAATGCGAGCTAACTCAACCTAACTGCAAGCCTCCTGAGCTTGTGTTACTCTTGTGAGTTAAATGGTCTATACAGTGTTGAGAGATTAAAAACTAAACACAGAGTGCAGGAAAGGAAGAAAAACTTAACCTCATAACCTAAACCATTGACCATAGTACATCACTAAACCAGGCCTCTGCAGACTGATTCACTCAGACTCTGAGTCAGTCATCATGTAAAAAATGATGACTGATTCAGATCAGTTTATCTTTACACCTCTATTAACTATGACTGGTGAACTTCTTCCACACTGAGAGCAAACTCCCTGCATGACTGCATAAATATTCTGCTTCTATATGTCTTGTCTGTTCAGTGTGCTATGTGTTACATAGACCAATAATAGTAAAGCCACATGCAGCATCTCAAGTTGCAAAGCATTATAAAGTCCACCAGCAGGTGGTGCTATGACACCACAGTTTCCTACCAAATATTCCTAAAATTTCAGAGATCCAAACTTTATCTGGACTTTGGCAGACATTACCTAAAGAGTGATTATTTCCTGTCTTTTCTTCTCTCCACAGAGGCCAGATTTAAAAAACTGGAGAAGCGATGATGATGATGAGGAGGAGGAGGACAATGACGAAGAGGAACAGAGAGAGAAAGAATTATTTTGCCTTCTGTGAATGGAGCCGGGAGCTGTGGAGAGGAAGTGAACTGAGACTGAAACAACAAACAGTCCAACCACTTTGACACTTTGAAACAAGCGAGGCGGAAACAGCTGAAGGAAAATGAATTTGTCCTGAAATGATTGGCTCACGTTTAACTGCAGGAATACTGATGTTGGACGCAGTCGGCAGCCAAGACGGAGGAGAAAGCTCAGTGTTTATAGACATGCTCTTCCACGTTTTGTTGAATAATAGACAACATACCTTGATAAAAATAATTCATATGTGGGAATCATGGTATGAACTTACTTCTTAACTGAAAGAAATGATATAATAGTAGAGTAAAACAGCACTTGTCGATATCTACATGATGAAGCATGATAGATGTATTTTAAATAATGTCCCAGCTTTCTTATTCTGATCATTTTACGTAACCAAATGCTTCAAAGCGTTGCTGTGGTCCACTTACTCACTCATGCCGATTGACCGGAACCGTAATGGGCATGTGCTTAAGGTCTCTTTATCGGTTTACACAGAGATGGCGTCCAAAAGTTTGACCTCTGGAATCTTCTCTTTTGAAAACCTTCTGTTTCCAGCACTCAACACTGTTGTGTTAACGAACAGCCAAAGAAAAGAGTTCTCCTTTTTTTAATATATTGTTGTCGTGTTAACAGGGCCTTACTTCCCAGACTAAAGTAGAAATGAATCAGAAGAGCTGTCAGTGTTAGAGCAGGTATCACACCTGGGCCACTCTTCCTTCCTCTACCTGTTTGTGCGTGTGCTGACTCAATGGGGAACTATGTGTGGCTGGTTCTGCTAACTTTCAGGCGCTTGTATTTTATTTTTGAGAATTGGAGAAATTGAAATCAATGCTGAGAAATCTCATCCCTTGATCATATTTTTTGCTCTGTGGTTTTCTCACTGTATGGCTGCTCCAGCCTGTCAACATGAGCACCCAAAAGGCAGGTGGTTCTACGAGCATTATGGCCCCCCCCTCTCATCTGAGGTCCCTGTATACTCTGTGCCTTGTTTTCCACCCAGTCTGACACCCCTGACTGGCAGTGTGACCAAGGCAGGGGAGAAATTAAATTGGAAAAGGAAGATATATATATATATATATATATATTTTGCCTAAAGTCTCAAAACGTTAACTTTGTAAAAAAAAAAATTGTTTGACTCTTTCACCCCTCGAGTTGGCACTGAAACCCAAAGGACAAATTTATTCTGAAAAAGATTCCCTTCTCTTAATTTGATTACCTATTTCTAGCACTTGTGATTTTCATTACAACAGGTATTATTATAGACATTTTAATTTTAGAGTTTACCATGAGAAGAAGACTGGAGAGCAACAGAAAGTCACACTTTCTCCAAAGAGCGAGCTCAAGGTTTGCAGTGAAAGAAATTTGATATGAAGTATTTTTTATGTATGTCTGTAGACACTAACACATAAAACTGGATTTTGTTTATTTCTCAATAAATTATGACATGCAGAAGTTGCTCAAAGGCTTGGTTGTGAGGAAATTCCTCCTGACAGCAGAGGGCAGTGCTGCACCACAATGCAGACTCAAAATCATGCAGAGTTGATCCATCAAACATTGTAAATCAGAGTCTCGGTTTAAGGAGGGAGGGTTAATTTTTTAGCCTTTTCAGAAGTGGAGAAACTCAAACAGATGACACATGTGGACAGTTTAGAAACAGAAAAGAAAAGGTGACTTCAGATGTGTGTGATGCCCTATGCCTCCTGCGTTTCCTGTCCAGGAGCGCTTTGTGCAACCAGCGACAGATTATCCAAACTGACAGGACCTCCCTCCTGACTGTGTGTGGATTTGTGTGTTTTGGGTCATGCATGTGTGTGTGTGTGTGTTTGTTCAGTACCTAATCTAAACCAGGTCTCTGTCATTAGTCCAGTTGGGGCCTCAGCACAGAGAGAGCTCATTATTCATACTGTAACATTATTTACTGTTGCACTGTGATCCTGCCATCTCTCCCTGCGCCTGCTTTCTTTTTCCCGGACCCTGAGGGAGAAAACATACAGCCCCCTCCCAAAGGCTCTGAAATCAGGTCTATTAAATGATTTTCGGTTGTTTTCTAAAAGCTGGATGTGAGTGCCAAGAGGCAGCCGAGCGTGGAAGAGAAGTAACACAGTAATCAGATGTAAACCCTTTTTCTAATATTGAGTTTGGGATGTGAACATACTGTAGTCATAAAGTTTGGGTGGGGAAAGTTATTATATTCTGTAAAAAGAGGGTATTTATTCAGAGCGGCTGGATGGAAAGTACCTGCAAGACTCAGTCCACCCTCCTCAGACTCCTCAGAAGTTTTTGTTAGGAATACATCTTTGATTTCTACTAGCTGTTTGGGATTAGTCAGACCTCATAGGAATAAAATGAAACAAATTTTATCCAGAAAGTGTTAGAGAAGGAATTGTGTTCTCAAATGGCACCAATGGGATTTCATTACAGTGCAACTCAAAGATTCAAGGCTGAAATATTTAACCAAACTGTTTATAATGGGGCTGTGGCTCAGAGTCAAGCAGGCTGTCTTTTTTTTCAGTATATTGTGGTTCGATCCCTGGCTCAAGGAAAGTATCCCTTTAACTCAGGACAGTGCCATCCTGTCTTAATCTCCCGCCTCTTTATCTTCCTGTTTTGATTAGCTAACTAAAGCTGGCTAAATTTAGCCTTCTATTTAACGTGGCAATGTTTTTGGAGCTTGAAAACACAACATTCAAATTGGGCTCCTCCTCCAGAAGCATGTCCACTGCCTCTGATAGCAATTGCATCAGAGGCACAGATCTCACCCACCCGCAACCACCTGCAGCATCACGTTGCTATGCAGGACTTGAAACGCCAAGTTATTTGTATTGGTTGAGTATTTGCCTGTACATTTACTGCTTGTACACCGCAAGCCTGAGAATATTGCTTTTTGATTGACATAGAAAAGCGGGTAATTTTCCAATTTAGCCGGTATTTGGCACCTGCCTTGTCCAACAGAAAGCCGGCCAACTCTGAGTTACCCAAGCTGCTCCTTAAGTGCCTGAGAGTGGATGAACTCCAACCCGAGGTTCACCCTTGTTTTGAAACTAGCTTTATGGGCTAGGCGTTGTTCACCAATCACTTCACTATGATTATATTTTCTCTTTGTTGCTGTCAAGTCCCTGTCCAACATAACTGCCAGTTTGAATTTCATCCAATCAGCGTATTATATCCACACCCAAACTCACCTGCGTGCTGTCATTGGATGGGAAAACACACACCCCATCCAGAAATGTCCGGAGTCAACCAAAAGATCAAACTCCAGGCAGAGGACAGAGTCTCTGCAGAAACAGTCACCACCACACATGTATGGAGGCCCATTAGTGATGATTAAGCAGTATTACTTTTGTATAAGTTTATATTTCTCTTTTTTTTTTTTAAAGCGCTAGACTTTATCCTTTATTGGTGTTCATGAGTTTCCATCTTACATGTCTCTGTCAATCTGTTTTTATTTCATAGCTGAAGCCTGCCTCCCACTATGTTCCTCCAAGTACATTGCAAAAACTGTATGAAATGAAAAAAACTGATCAATTACAGTTTACACACACACAACTCATTAAGTCTGAACTGGAAATAAACAGTATTGAAAAGCAGATCAAGAAACACTCGTTCCTCAAAAGATAATAACAACCACATCAGCCCTTGTGGTTCCATCATCTGATGTAGATTTGTTTTGTTTCACTGCTTCCTTATAAGAGAAACACAGCTGGTACTTTTAAAAATATTAATTCTTTAAGATTGTGAGTAGATGGTTTAATGTGAGAAACTCATGTTTATCTAATTAAGAAAACTCACTGAGATTTTAAATCTGTACCATTACCTCCTGCGACCCCACATCCTGATATGGAGGCATCTTTTGGGGGGTTTTATGCACCTTAATAAATACGATAAATAAGAACATTAAAAAGTTTTCCATGTTTCGGTAAATACAGAACAATGTAATCACCAGCGTGGGCCAGTCTCCCTCCTCCTCCATGAACTGTGTCTGGATGAACTCTCCTGCTGCCTCCAGTTTACAGCTGACCAGGCTCCAGTTTGAAGACCTGCTAGTTTGGATCAGTACCAGTATTTCTCTGACGGGATTCTGTTTCAGCTGTGGAGCTCCTGTCCATCTGTCTCCACCGAGTGAAAAATTCACTGTATCTAACACTTCACACTAAAGTTGGCTGTTATCTGTCTTACTACAGCGCGATGAACCCCAAGATCAACAGATTTAACTGAGATTTGATGAACAGGCTGAAAGGATGCAGAAATAAATACATCAGAAAGTAAAATTCTTGTTTTTTAATGGAGTTTGGTTGACTACATCTGATGCATCTCAGAGCATGAGAAGAAGCTCAACGCTGATAGCATCATGAGAATTTTCTTGAGTTTGTGCTGATAAAACAAACAAAATACAATGAATGAGCTTTAGATTGTTCAGCTTGCAGATGTTTGTGTTTTTCTTGAACAGTCATTCCAACTGTTTCTTTCTGTTTCAGTCTTTATGCTGAGCTAATGTAAGCAGTTAATGTTCTCTTTTAACTCTTTTTATTATTATTTTTTTTAAACAGACCTTTTTCTCTCATAAGCAATTATACAAAATGAGCCTTTATTGGAAAGCGTTTCTCTAAAAAGTGTTTTTGCGGGAGGTAAAAGAGTTTTGTCAGATCTTACATATAAATTGGGGACCACCTGTTTGTTTTTCATTTTGGCCTATTCCATGTTTTCCCTCCGCAGTAATGCTGCATGATCATGTCTGACTATAAATGCAGACTAAAGATCTTTCAGATCAACAAGAAAACACGTGCTCTCCCTCTTTTTCTCAAAACAAGCATTTTAAATTCAACTCAATCGCTCCGTCTTCTTTATTTATGATCTCTGTCCACAGTGTAAATGCTGATTCTCAGGGTTGAAATTCACCACAAACAGCAGGGGACTGGAACAATGAATCCTCAGCAAATACGCATTACGCAAGAAACTCATCCTGGAAACCTCAAAGCTTTTTTCAGTTGAGATGGTGATTGTCGGATTCAGATCAGCAATAAGATTTGCCTCTTTTTGACCCTATATGGCTTGACATTTTTTACATTGTTTTACTTCAAATTAAAAAAGAAAAGAAAAAGAAAATTAACAAATATATGTGTCTCATATTCATTATTATTTTCTCTTTCAATTCAATTCAATTCAATTAATAAAAAGGTTATTTGGTCCCAGGGGGAACTGAAAGGCCCATGGAGCAGTAACATGACAAAAAAGGGCCGGATCCACGATCTCTGTGATGAGGACTTTAGCCTCTGTACATGGGGAGCGCAACATGGAGTCTGTTTCTTAACCAGTTCAAAACTCCTCACAGTAATTTAATGGAGCCTGCTCTGAAGCTGAACTGTTTGTGAACAACACATCACTTTACTGTTCACACACTGAACCAGCTGAGACAAGCTCAGTCATAGCTGGAGGGCTGAGAGTACTTATTTAATATGATGACGTCATACTTTCATCGTCATGCTAGAAATTCTGTCTCAACCTACAGGCTGAGAGCTGAGGCCGGTTTAAGGCTTCCTGGCAAACAGCAACAACGTGTCCGCCCGTCAATCATGTCATCCATGCCCCTCATTCTGAATAAATCCTTCATAAAATCAAAATGGATGAGTGATAAAGAAGTTTGCCCCTTACACATCGGTGCCAATAATGACATGAACTAATCAGATCTAAAAAAAACTTTTTTATCGAACCAGGCTGTAAACTCACTCTCGCTTGTCTGTATGTGCTCTCCCTCCATTTCTCTTAGAAGATGTTTTAAAGTCGTAAAGACAATAATAAACTAAAACCCTTAACTGTAGAGACACATTTAGTTATGCTGCTCTGTCTGAAATGATCAAACATCTTGATTAGCTTTTTGTTGAACAAAACACCTCAATGTGTGCACATGTGACAGAAAAGCTCCAACCTGCTGTGAGAAGTTTCCCTGCAGGATGTAAAAGAAAACACTGCCATGGTAAACGATCAAATCTATCACATGTATTGATGAACTTCATCTACATATCCCATAAAAATCGCAACCAGTTAATAAGTTTAAAAATGTATATAATTGTGCTTGATTTTAGGTTGGGCTGCAGCACCTTCAGCACCCTGCTTCCCATGCCTATGCAAACATGTCTGAAGTATTTCATGGAGTACATGGAGTGTTACTTTGAATCACTCTAACTTAATTACCTACACTTTTATTTAACCAACTTAAACGCAGAATAGTCCAAACTCAACGGAGAAATGATTCCATTTGAGATGTCCTGAGATGATTTGGATTCCATCAAATTTATTCTGACAGACTTCAGGACGATTCCCAGAAAATTTGACTGTGAAAGTATCAAACACATGTCGGTCATCAGCTGCAGCAGAGGAGCTGTTTTCTCTCTGAGTGTACCGAGAAGATGGGGCCGGTTAACAATAACAGGGCAGCTCGCCACACCGCAATGTTGTGTAACTGACAAGCAAACACGAAGGCTGGGAAACTTCAGCGTCATGAATGAGAGCGAGCAAGGACAGTACTCATGACAAAAAGGTTTTTTAAAAACCACATTTGTTCCCTCATTTTTTTGTGGCCTTTCTCAGAGTTAGTGTTTCCTTTAATTGGGCAATGTCAAAATAATTGACAAGAATTGTGAAATCTCTTTTTCTGTCTTTTTCTCACACTTTGGAGATGGGATAAACAGCCCTCCGAGGCGCTTGAATCCCCTCCCGTGCCCCTTTAAGGCAGTCGCACTATAAAGGGGTTCATGTTTACATCCATTTCAAAGCAGCCAATAGATCTGGGAGGTATTTCAGTGCAAATATAAGCCACATGTGAGATCTGAGAGCAGCTTCAAATACCTCATAGAGAAGGGCACGAAAAGCCACATGAGGTCAACGTTTGGCACGGCGATCATTCACTTCAGTCTGCTGCTCACACCTTCATCACACACATGAGAGGATGCAAACACACGCACACCTGCACGTCACAAGGGAGCCCCTTTGAAACCCGAACCTGTCTGTCAGGTATGAAGTTCCTGGAACACTTTGAGCAGTTCGAGATAAATGCAATCCATTTTGATTAGAGAAAAACGTCCACACCATCACCCCGTCATTAAAGTGGTAAAATGTGAACAGATGGGATCGCATCGTGTATGCAGAGTTATTTCTGATGTGAGACAGAGTCATGCCGTTCTCAGCAGGTGTTGGACTGGAGGGAGTCGGACTCTGGCTCCACACACATACATCCAGAAATGTGACCTTAAGAAGCTTTTTTTTCCCTGCAGAATCTCATAAACAGCAGCTCCGAGAGCTGTCCTGTAATCCCAGAGAAGATGTGACGCTGGTTTTGTCCTGTTGTGTCTCTGTTTTGTTGTTTGTGTTCCCGTTGTGACTCCCCCTCACAACTTCACTCAGACTGTTTGGCACCACAGATATCAGTGTTTGTGTGTCCCTGTTCATGTAGAAGGAATGATCAAGCATTTAATACTTTAAAGCAACAGAATTGAACTAAAGTACAATAACTTTCAACAGGGAGAATACCATCTCTCTCATGTCCCCTTTGCCTGTTTTCAGCACTACGTAACTCTGGTCATCTCACGAGAAGTACGTACGGCTTTACAGCACTAGCTCACACAGCAGCCTTCAGCTACAAAGCAGCAAGTTAGCCCGTCTCTGTACTGTTTGATACAATGGCCGAGGACAAGGACAGTGAAGGATGAAGCTAAGAAGAGAAAAAGAGAGAGTGGCCGAGCAAGAAGCAAAGTGTACATCCCTGAAGATAGAATTCAGAACAGATTAAGACGTAACGTTAGGTGGTATTGTGATGGGTGTCATCGCAGTCTCAGTTTTACCGGGTGCAGAAAGTCATCTAACCCAAGTTATGTCTCAGGTTTGTATACAAATAAATAAATACATTTATCTTACACCATGTCAATCTTCAAGTTAGCTTTATGTTATATGTTTGGAACCTTACAAACCTATCTCAACTAGCAGCTTCGACATCATGGTGACAGTTCAATGCACATAAGCCCCATTAATAGTTTGTGCAAGTGCACCAAACTAAATTCCTACATATCGTTGCTTTAAGAGAGGGAAAACTCCTCTGTATGTTTTCTGGTTGCTATGTGCACATTGTTGAATCTCTTTCTCTATTCACTTTCCTCTCTCCTCTCTCCTCTCTTTTGAGAAGGTCAATATAATGTTTACTTGTTTTTTCCTGTGATGAAACCAGTTCAAAGCCGTCCTTGTGTGTCACTGAAACCAAGACAACTGAGGACATGAGACGATCTGCTTTGTGTTACCACTGAGTGCATGTGAGCGGTGTGTGAGAGAAACTCAACAGAACATTAAATTAGACATGCTTTTATTTCCCTCTGCTCACGGGCAGAATGAGGCGTTAGCATGGGAGAATGCCAAAGGACAAAATGTACTAAGACATAAAAGCCTGAGTAAAATATCTGACAATAAATAATAAAAACAATTCATCAGATAACTTCATTTAATATGTAGCTTTATTCTCTATAATTGGCTGAGTGTTTAAATCTGGCAAACTGTCAGTTATCTTTCTCTTTCAGGCTGAACTGGTCCCTCGCTGTGTGAACGAGCGTCCACCAGTTGTCCAAGCTAAGCACACCAGCAGAGAAGTGAAAGGCTGCAGGCTGCAATAATATTTGCCAAAACTACTAAGGGAACATAAACATGGGTGCACCTGGCTTGGCGGGGCTACCTGGTCAGTCCTGCTGTGAGTTTGAGTATGTAGCAGGTGGAGCTGCAGAAACACTGAGCTCAGGTCACAACGAGGCCAGAGCATCGGTGTGCCAAAAATATCAGCTGGGTCTTTTGTCCTTTTTTGAGCTCGCACACAGTGTTTCCTGATGTAATTTTAACGATTTGGAAACTTCTCTCATGTTGAAGGATCAGCATCATGTAGGGTGTAAACGGCCAAAACAATATTTTCTTAAACGCTGAAACAGTTTCTGTGTGTGTGAGTCATTGTCAGTCCAGTGTGAACAAAAATTTGAGTCAATTGGACTTGAAATCAAGAGCTTAGGTGTTGAATATGTACGAGTTTAAATGCCAATAAACACGGTGACATGAGCCAAAAGTAGAGAGGCAGCACTATGGAAGAAAGAGATGAGTAAGACCTGAAAAATCAACTCATTGTTACCGAGACTCCATCGCTAAACTCTTACTGCCAATGTCCACATACTCTGTGCGAGCCGCTGTTACATTGTTGTTCGTTTCCACTCTAGTAGTCAATGCTCCTGTTTGCCGCGGTCCGTCACCGACTACGCTCTGCTCCATTTCAAATAGGCTTCTTGTCTAATTCCTCTGATGGGGCCTGCTGCAAGCCCGCGTCAAGTTGAACAGAATAGATCGAGCCTGACGGGCAGTCAGACAAGGAAGAAGACATGCCTCTGAAGGGTGAGCCATCGAAGGGAAATACGGTTAACATTACCATCCCAGCACGAACACTTAAATATATTTCATTAAAATATAAATAATCAAGGTTTGAGTTTTACAGTATATGAACAGATAAATCAATCACACCCAGGGTTTTGAGGCAGGTCAGAGTATTTTCACTTGGTGCAGTTTGCTTCCAGCAGTGAGCTAACATCTCAAAGACAAGACAAGCAATCAAGCGACTCGATGTGCGCCCTCCCTCCCTCCCTCTGTCTCCAAAACATCATTATCCAGTCAAAGCTAACGTCTGCACAGAGGAACCTCCACATATTAAATCAGGGTGAATGTGGTCTTAATCTAGATCACTGAGAAAATGTTATTAGCTCTGCTCTCTGAAACACATGCTTCATGTTTGTGTGGGTGATTTTTTTGTTGCAGGTGAAACACGTTTTCCCAGCAGCAGTTATATTAACCTTCACAAATCATCTGTAACTGAATCTTCTTATTTACCCTTCAGTCATGAGTCCAGCTCAGCCTGATGACCTCAGCTTACCTTGTTGATGACAACAGACCTTAGCTTTTATTTGAGGTCTTTGTGTACGTCTGACCAGTGTGTGGCTTCTGTGTTTTTTCTTTTCAAAGTTCAAACAGGAAAGCAGCTACAGATTTACAGTAAACAGAAATAATGTTTCCCTGAGTGGCCTCAGGCCTCATGGAGAGAGGGAGCAAACACAGACGGGGGAACATGATTGATGGTTTTACCCCCTCTGGTTTTCAGATTCCTGCTCCCTGTAACAGATCTAACCTGCTCCACATGTGAGAGGTGTGTATTGGAGAGTGTTTTTAGTTGACGAGAGAGAGACAGAGACTCTTTATTTCCAGATCAAACACCAGCCCCTCCAGTAGAGCTCAACTCAGTACTCAATTCTTCTGTTAGTGTCAACGGATCAAAACAGCACAGCCAATCATGATGCATCTCCATACATCTCATTAATGCCGAAAAATAAACAGTATCAATTCCATCAAGTGGAATGGAGTCGAACCAATAATAAACTGTGTTAAAGCAGCGTCACATCACTGCAAGTCCATCAAATATTAGAGAGCAGCATCTGCAGCCGGGTGACTGTACTTCTGTTTTGTTCTCTTCTATTCTGGGCAATCTGTGTCATCCAGATCTATGTTTAGATGAGTAGGAAGTGGACTGGTTGTGTGGTAAAAAAAAAACTTCCTGTAAACACACCAGGGTCCTATTTGAAGAGAGACATGTTTCAATGAGTGTTAAGCTCATGTTAGCAACCATACCATAACATGTCCTTTATGATCACCCAGTTTATTATCTGCTTATAATTAAAAAACATCAATGTGACCGTGCAGGCTGGTCTGCTGAGAGAGACCTAACATCATGTCCTCTCTGGGTTACATCACAGCTTATCTCAGGTGTACAGGTGCATCAGGATGGAGAATCAAAACATCCACACTGGATTTCTGCAGAAGGGAAGATAACGTGGATAAAAAAACATCCTTATGATTCTAACATCAATAAATAAATACGGGGACCAGGAAATGACTATTTTAACAGGACCTTGGCTGTGTTTATAAACTGTGTGTGTGTGTGTGTTTGTGTGTGTGTGTGTGTGTGAAATGATCATGAGAATGTGTATATGTGAGACTGTTCCATAGGCGTGTCCATCACGCCACCGGTGACCCTCAGATTCCCCCCTGTGCGACGTCAGATCACTTCCCCCCTTTGTTTCCCCGCTCAAGAGGACCTTTCTAAAAATGTCTTTTTGTTTAAAGGTTTTCAACAGCCCTCCTTCCTCCTTAGCTGGGCAGTGAGTGTGTGTGTGTGTGTGTGTGTGTGTGTGTGTGTGTGTGTGTGTGTGTGTGTGTGTGTGTGTGTGTGTGTATGTGTGTTTGTACATCAGTGATACCCTATATAGTTGCTCCCCAAAAACAGGAAGTGCTGAGATGCAGATGAGGATGCTGAAGGGTGTGTGTTTCCCTCCTTGGTTTGTACCTATATACAGTCAAGGATCCTGTTTCGTAACGCCCTCCTGATGTGCTGAGGTGTAAATGGTGTGGACCTGCTTGTTAACACACACTTCATTTGGAGTGACACACACACACACAAACACACACACACACACACACACACACACACACACACACTGAAACATAATGCACCTCCCAGGCTTTAGGAGTCACCTCTGCACAGAGTGACCTCTGCTCCTAACCACAGCAGTGTGGGACACAGAGCGTTTCCTGAGGGTCTGTAGGAGCTGCCAGTTATTATTCTGACAGGTGTGATGTCACTCTCTCTACTGTCACCATGACAATAACAAGATGCTGCATGAGAACACAGTCATAGGAGTATAATTCTCTGAGACATATTCTGGTACAATTGTTTCCTTCTTGATACAGATTCTGATACAAATCTGACAATTTCATTTGAGCTGGCTTGGGTTCAAAAAAAGCAACAAGCTTTGAGCCTGAAAAACTAACCAGTGACAAAAACTGCAGTTGCTCTAGAGTCCACTTGAGGCTGTCTCCAAAATTGAGTTAATCCCCATAGGGCCCCATGTTGAAATTTTCAATTTAACAGTAAAAACATGTTACAGCCTCTTACAGCTCTCTTTCTCAGTTTTTTATGTTCCTCCATCTCAACTGAAAAAAATAAATACTTTTCTAGAAATAAGATTGTTGCATTGACTGGCATACTAATACTTGATCCCATATTTTAGGCTGTATTGGAAGCATTTCTGACATTGTAATAAATCTCTCACCAACTCTAAAAGTTACTGTACTTCATACACATCCTGAAAGTACACACCAATAGATACACACTTTATTTATAGTCTAAGGGAAGCACGCATGTTTCTCTCCTCAGTGGAAAGTGGCTTCTGTCCAGGTAAATAAGTCACTTCCAACACTTTCAAAGATTTCCTCAGTGAAGTGGCACGACAATAAGAATCTGTAGAGGCTATTCAGAGACGGAGTTTTAGGATGCATCGGGCAGAGAGCTGATAAGCCCACCTCAGGGGATTGTTACCCACCCCGCCCTGCCCTGCCCTGCCCAAGGCAGCCATGGAGGGGAGATGGCATTTATGATGTTAGGAACATACTGGCTGTATGTTGTGTATACTTAGCTGCATGTTTTACTTAGAAAATGAACCCTCTGACCTTTTCAACAAATTACAAATCAGCGTTTTTTTTTATCACATACCTCTTTTTGTAAAATCATATAGAGTTAATGACACGAAATCTTCTTGGTTTGAAAAGAAAAACAATCATGGCTGGTGTCAAATAACCCACAGGCAAAAACCTCGCCATACAACCAACCCGTCTCATTATATTCACTGCAATGGTTCTCTTCTTTTTCTTCTTTATTTTACGTCCAATTTGAGGATTTGAAAAAATATCGACTTCTGCCAGGTTAGGGAACCATTGTGCTTATTGTAATCTGACTATCATTAAGGTATAGTTAGGCAACCAAATTCAGGATACATGGGATAGTTTGTGTAATAGGGGACATTTCAGTGTGTTGCAGCCGTTTGATTCTCTGGCGTCTCAATTGTTCTTTCTAAATAGCTTCAATTGTTCCCAGTTCTTTAAGCGCCAACAAAAGTATGAGCCACAGGACTCTTCAACCTTTCTTATAACTCATTCCTCTTGTATGAAACCCAACATTGAGGTTATGTTTTATAATACGGCTCCACAGTCTAGACAGCCATGCCAGAGGCTGCTTTAAACACTGGATGTTCAAGACCACAAATGTAAACCTCATGGTGGCTCCCAAAGAAAATTCAGGGGAATCTGAAGTCAAAAGGATGCATACCTTGAACTATGAATGTAATGTAAAACTATTATGTTTATCCTTAATGTAGTAGGGTTGTCCCGACCAGAATTTCAAACTTTTGATACAATTCTTGTAAAAATCAAATGATATAGATAGAAACCTGTTTGATACCACAGAAACACAAAGACACCAAAAATTCTGTAATTTCTTTTTCTACTAAAAAACAAAACTTTATTAATCTTTATGCTTTCCACCACAAGGTCTTGGGTCATTTCTTGTTTTTTAATTTCCAGAAATTTCATTCGAACCCCTGAACACTGTCTATTAAGTACTCTCTCTGTCGAACAGTGGTCGAACAATAAAAGACAACGAGTAAGAACACACCTGTCCTGATTAAAGCAGCAGCTCTGCACCGGAAACCGTTCCCTCGAAAAGACAAGTCATATTAGTTTCTCCTCCGCCATTGTTGTTGACAAAGCTGTCAGTCCTGCCCTTTCTTCATTGTGATTGGTTGGTTGGGGGAGCGCGGCGATGTTCCAAAAGCTGAACTTTGACGGAGACAAAAAACAGCTGATGTCAAGACGGTTTTTGTGCTCAGAACACTGAGTGCTGAAAACACTGAACTGCATTGGTTTTGTTTTTTATGGGCGTTGCCGGTGCAACAAAGCGCATTATTGGACACAGGCCCTAATGCTTAAATTGCAGACTTTAATTTCAGAAGACAATATTTGGTAACACTTTATAATAACCAACATCCATAAAGTTGAAAGAAGCTCAGGTGTGCAGCATGACACCTCGGGTTATTTTATTTGCATAAACACAGGAAGGTGTTATAGGTTGTTCACTTCGGAGAACGCGTCAAATGTTTAGGAAACACTTGAAAAATGAGACGGGCAACTAACAGTACAAGGGAATATTAATACACACACTGTACAACTTTATTCACCACTGTAATCTTCTCCTATACTCTTCCTCTTCATCATGTTATTTCTATACTCCACAGGGATCCTGTCTTGGATCCCATCCGGAAACTGGATCCTCACAGAGCAGCTTCCCACTCAGCTTCTTAAAGGGCATCAGAGTCCACAGCTCTATTTACAGGCCTGTCAGTGCGTGCGTGCATGTGTGTGTGTTTTCGATATCAGAGGTCTGAAATAACCACGTCAAAGAGGATGCCAGCAGTCTGCGAGGCACCAGACTCTCACACACGGATGTCCACCTCGACACGGAGGGACAGTCCCTCAAAAGAGAGACGTTTCCGTACACTCTGATGAAGAGGATGGAGGAGGGAGGGAGACAGAGGAAGAGGAGGAGGAGGAAACTGAAGATGAAGGGAAGTGAAAGCAGGTCCAAAGGGTAAAAATAATTTTGTGTTAAGTCTTTGGAGTGTGAGACTCGCACGGAAGAGCCCTCGAGGTGTGAGAAACAGATGAAGGCAATGTGTATGACCGGGGAATGAGCGGTTAGTTTATTAAAGATCTGTTTGAAAAGAAAGTTTAACAAATCTTTCAGGCTGTGCCACACTTTGAATTTCAATACAATTCTGAATCTCATAGTTTTAGCCCGAGGAGACCTGACCAGCGAGGTGACCCCTAAATCAAACCATTCACTACCACCCACTGAATTCAGATCAGTTACTCAGGACCCCCACCAGTCTCTTCAGGACAGATAGGACTGATTTATTCTCTGGCAAACGGCTGCTCTACCCCTCTGTCCAAGCTAAACACTTTTCCAAAGCAGGGGCCTGCACACACACAAACACAGGCACAAACTCACACAGGCACACGCTCTTCTTTTGTGCTCCTGGCTATGGATCAGAGGACACCAGCTCTGCAGCTCTCACACAAACCTTTGGAAACTCAGCATCCTGTGGGAGCTCAGAGTGGAGTCAAACCATCCAGAGCTCCAGAGCGATAACGCTCAGCCTGATCCCAGACACACATAAAAAGACACACAACATGGTTGCACATAAACACAAGCACACATGAAGTCTGCAACTGGCTACCATACCCCCCAAACCCCATAAATACACAGGGCCCCTGGGCTTTGATCCCTTTTGGCCAACATGAGACTGACTAATGACTTAACAACAGAAACATGCGTTAACGACTTTTTCACTCTTTATAATGTTTGCCAGGTTCTATGAGTCGTGGTTCTGTTTACAGTTCACAGAGAAACACAATCAGCAGACCCATTCTGCATGAAGCGTTCTGCCACATGCAATAACATCTAAAAATGAAATATTGAAGTATTAGTACATTATTTTAAATGACGTCCTGGTATTTTATTTTAGAGGAACTGTTTAGGAGCTGTGTATATCTGTGCATATGAGTCATAAAGACTCAAAACCCACAAAGGGTTAAATGCACCCAACTGAGCTGAAGAGAAAACATCATCTCTGTGCGCTGGTGCTGTTTGTGTTTATATAAATATGCTATTATGCAGTCAATTGGGAAAATATTTGCCCCTTTCTATGCAAATCAACCTCATTGCAAAGAGTGTGTAATTCACAAACAGAGCTAACAGCCACAGACAATTAGAGACGAAAAATGAGTGTCTGTCGAGAGTTGGTTGTAACTGCGCCGCAATATTTATAAAAGATGTGGAGCCCAAATTTTCCAGTGATCTGTAAAACAATTCCACCTCTGTATGACTTCAACATAAAATGTTTGTAAATACAGTCTGTAACTATGACTTTGACTCTTATTATCATTAATATCAGCTGGTGCTGTAAGTGGCTCCAGACTTTATCCACATGGTCTTGAGCCGTTACCATGACGACGATGAGTGAGTTTTTTTTTCTTTTTTCTTTGAGTTGTCCTTCTTTTCCTTGAGTTGTCCTTTTTTGCTCCATTAGACGAGGACACTTAGTTTTAAACAATGAAAATCATATCACATTTTTAGAATCTGGTCTCACAATATGGCAAAAAGTTTCCCCTCCCCCTCCGAGCTTATCATCTTTATGTGGACAGAACTGAGCTCCGTCAGCATGAGAGTGCAGCTATGTGCAGGGCGAAAGTGCAGATAGCTTCTCTCCAATTCAGACACAAAACAAGAGCAAACTGCATGGAGCACTTTTTGTGTTTGAGTCGGAATATCATTAGAGCTATGGTATATGATTTGTGAATTAGACCTTGAGACAGAGAAGATAGAGGGAGAAATGATGCACAACTTTTAGAGCTATAATTGGCCTTAATCAATTTTTCTCTTTTTTTTTTTTAAAGATTTATTTTTGGGCTTTTGGGGCCTTCATTTGAGTGATAGGACAGAGAAAAGAGTCGGAAAATTGAGGAGAGAGAGTGGGGAATGACATGCAGGAAAGTAGCCACAGGTCAGATTTGAGCCTTGGCCGCCCGCTTTGAGGACTCCAGCCTCTGTAGCTGGGGTGTGCAAACTAACCAATCTGCGACTGGCGCCCCCCACCATTTGAGAAAAGTTAAATTTAAGGCTTTTAAAAATGTCTGAACTGAAAAACATGTTGCAAGTCGTATAAGATGACAAGATTAATGGTCGAAACATGAAAGGATGCAAATGTTTGTGTGTCTGTGTGTGACAGTTTGACATGTGACTGGGTGTTTGGGTGAAATGGGGGGGAAGCTGCTGACTCTCGGGTCAAGAGTCTGACGTCATTGTCTTGCTTTTGTTTGACAGACAGGATTTCCTATCAGCAGGTTGTTTACCTGATGCCTTGGTTGTTTAAATGGATGATGAGACAAGCACAGGGCTGGACAGGGACTAAATAAACTGGCTTTTTGGACAATTGTGCCTGTACAGTGTCTCCCTGCGCAGATATGCTGTTTGTACTGCAGAGAAGTAAGGGGAGCATTCAAGCCCTTGTGAGTGTTTTGATTATCAGATGGTGTCTTTTTGACCCATTTGCACAGATTTAGTGGGCACAAAAGCTGCGCAATCCTATGTGTGAATCAGTCCCAAAGAGTTATTTTGGCTCACAAGGAAATAAAAAATGATGCCCTGCCCACTTGGCCTCTGTTTGTGCAGGATAGTATACAATGGATGATAGTATGTTTGTAGTCTTTAAACAGTGCATACATCTTTTTTTTCATCATCTTTTCTCTGCTCAGTAATGATTATTGTCCGGGATGATAAACATGTGGACAGACACGAGTCCTGCTGGGCAGAGAGAAGAAAAAAAGAAAAGAAGAAGAGAGGCTCCCCTCCTTCAGCTCTGTGGTACCAGGAACAGTTCAGAGCTGTCACTCAGCTCAGTCAGGGGTCCTTCATGCACACAAACACATTCACGCCTCCTCCTCCTGCGCTCACACTGCACACACCTGGTTTAGGTTTGTGGGGTCGGAGGTGAGGCATAGATGGATCATTATCACAGGTCAAACATGAGGCAAGCGCAGAGAGTGGATGACCGACAGAAACACGCAGCGAGCAACACAGCACAACTTTTGATTGACATTTCTCATTCTGCCTCAGCATGAATTTATTATTTATACTTTTTTATCATATACTGCTCAAAGATGTCCTACTGAGGGGGATGGAGAGGTGGTTCATTGAAATACAATAGTATCAGAGTCAGAATCAGAATCGGGGTTTATTGCCAAATACATTTACACATACAAGGAATTTGACTTGGTGTATTGGTGCTAAACAATTAACAAGGAAATAACATATATAAATAATATAAAATATAAAATATAAAAAATTTAAATAAAAAACACAGTGCAATGTAGGAGCTGTGCAGTGGACTATGAGAAAAAAAAAATCTTAGTGTGTGTAACTACTTACAGCACGTATGTCTCCTCCCTGGAGACTGTGGTCTATAAGATTTTCTTGTGTTAGGGGGCAAATTTTTCCAGTTGTCATTCACATTAAAGCGTTATATTTCTATTGCAGAAGAAAACACACAGTTTACCTGACAATATCACACGCTTTTGAATTTTATTGATATAAAAGGGCTGCAGCTAATGATTAAAACATGATAAAAGATCACTAGATAAAGGTAAATTATATTCACAGAGAGATAAAGCATTTTTAAGACAAGGATTGCAGAATGTTTTAAAGTGAAGTGAGATTTCAAAGCAGATTTAGTCTTTAATTATCCTATTATCTTTGGGGTCAATTTGACCCCATTCAATGTTTAACGTCTCTAAATAAATGATTTGCATCATTTTCTTATTCATATTTAATGACTTTTCCTTATTTATTGGGGACAACTGGGTGAACATAAAATTAACATGATGATATTTTTTCAATGTCCTGTACACATATTGTACACATCGGTGTTCTTTGGGGTCAATTTGACCCCAGGCTGTTTTAGCTGTTTAAGGAAGGTATACTTGTTCACAAGAGGCCAGGATTAAAGTCACATGATGATGATTGCAGCAGCATTTTGGATCAACTGGCCGTGAAAGGGGTAACGTAAGTAACATGTAAAGAAGAAATTACAGAAATCTAGACGGGACAAAAAATGAATGACAACACTGTGTGTATCTGCTTGGAATTAGAAGTCTTCAATGCATAAAATTCACTTAAGTTTAATGAAACATACCTTAAAAACCTTTTTTAAGAATGTATCTAAACATAGACCAGGATCATATTTAAAATGTACAGTTCTTGTAGTCTGTTTTGAGCTCAATGATTTGAGAGTATCTGACTGACAGTTATTTAAACTTGAGTAAGTTCTGAAAAGTCAGACCATTCATTTAAAAAATGTAGTAGGGTGACACTGCTATGATTAGGGAGAGTAGATATAGGGCATCGTCAGATTTAAGGTTTACTTTGTGTTAATTTATTGGCTGGCCAAAATGCAGAAAATAAATGGAGAAAAAGTAGAGAATCGAAGATTGAACCTTGAGGAACACCGATAGTGTGGAAACTTCTACTAATATAAGGAACCAGTCGACAAATCTATGTCCAGGTATTTACTTTATTTATAGAATGGCAGGAGTTTGTTAACAGAATCTGGCCGATACGGCACTGTGCTGCAATCAAGGCTATTACCAAGTAACGTTCAAGTACATAGCAGCAAATAGCAAAAACATAGACCCCAACAAAACTAACAACTTAAACAACAGCTCCCCTTAGTGGGAGTCGGCTATCCTGTGATTAACCTGGTTAGGTTTAACATTATTTTATAATGCTCATGTTACAGTTTTTAAAATTAACAACAAAAGCTGACAAGTTTACTGCAGCAATAATAAAGGTTCGGAGCATTATAAGTAAAGTAAGGACACTTTAAGACCAACCCAAGATTCAAGATGCTGAAGAAAGATGGAGTGGTCTACTGTGTCACTCGGATTTCAAGGCTTACTATGCAACTTCCATTAGAGATTTTCAGATCAAAACAATGCTTTCATTGGACACACCTCAGCTCCCCTTCTGTCTCCACAAGTCCCCTGCCCTTTCCCTCCTGTTTAACCAAGCGGCGGGCAAGTTACTTTGCTCAATTTTAAGTGACGATATTCATCTCAAAGTTGATTCGGTTGTTATCTGTCTTTTAAGGCAGAAGAAAAATATTTTCTTTGGTTTGTAAAGTCTGTTGGTTCTTCAGTTGTACTCTTGTGATGACATTTCGTTATTATACCCCAACTGTATGTTTGCACTTTGCATTGGCTTCATTTCTCAACATCTGAGGTTGCCACTTGGTAAAATCTTGTTTTTGCTGCAGGACCATCTGGCCAGCTTTGTGTCTTTTTCTGGAGAAAACTCTTCCTGGGCCTTTTCCACTCCCGGATCACTCATGGATGTTTCAGGTTACACAGATCAGCCTGAGTGGATTCGTTTTTGTCAGAGTGACCTCATAAAGAAAGCACCATTGCACATGTATCTGTTTATTAGCTTATGTAACTGCCTTTGTTTAAATCTCAGCTCACTCTCCAGGCACACGTGTGGGATTTATTGTGTCTGTAAAGTAATTTAGCTGATCTCAGCAGGCTTTTAAAAATCAATCCTCAAGTCTCTTTGATTCACCAGTTCTTGTGTAAGAGTTAACGACAGAGCCGCAGAACTCCATCATCGACTTGGCTTTCTCAGAGTTATTTCTCAAGATACTATAATACTAACGATAAAGCTGGCCACACAAACTTTGTATTACACACAACCAGGTCAAAAACAAGCCCTGTTTTTTAAATGATGCAGTAAGTTTCTCCATTCTGCAAAGAGAAACAGCACTGATGTGGATACACTTGGAAAGATGTGAAGGTTACATATCAGGAGAGTTGTTTGGAGTTCAGGAAACAAACAGGCCAGCTTTAACACAGTGCATGAGGCTGTGTGGTGGGTTTTCTTGTTTCAGGCCTTTTTGAATGATGGTTTAAGCCATAAATCCATAAATTCAAAGGTTTATCACAATAACTCTAGTTTAGAAATTATGCGACTGGATTTTACACCTCCAGATCAACATTTAATCACTGTGACCGTCGTTTTCAATTGGTTGAGAATGTAAATACTCCATACACGCTGCGCACTACGCCGCCTTTCGCTGGCACTTCAATGCTCCTGTTTCGACAGCAAGCGCTTCAGCCCGTCTCCGGAGCGTGCCAGCAGCAACACTGCTCTGCTCTGTTTTATATACGCTGCAAGTCTAGAGAGACAAGGAAACGCAAACGTGGTCTTGTAGTTCTCCTGTGATGTGAGTCCAGCTGTGCATGGCTGGGCCCGGGTTCTAGAAACTGATCCAATTAAGGCAGGGTGTTCGCTGTACGCGCACAGACTATATGAAAATTGGGAATAAGCTGCAGGTTCAGTTGAGTTGGGAGTGAGAGTTTCATTCTTTAAATTTAAAATGCACAAAGTTGTTGTAAATTGCAAATTCCAGCCTAAAGAGTACCACATGTCCATGAGAGGTGTGTGTTTGTACAACTCCAAAATCAATAAAGTTGGAACTTTATGTAAAATGTGAATAAAACTAAATGTGATGATTTTTCCAAAACATAGAAATGTTTAATTGAAAATAGAACCAAGACAGCATATCTAATGTTGAAACTGAGAAATGTCGTAGTTTTTGCCCATTTTGAAATTGATGCTAGCAACAAGTTCATGTTCATAACTCTGTAGCAGACCTTTTCTATTAACAACCCTAAGTGTTTTATGGATGAAGAGACCAGTTTCTGTGATTAGAAAGTGGGACATTTTACCACATTGATGAAAATATCTTCTTCAAAATAATAAATTATTCACCACAAATAACCGTCCCCAGTGTGGGGCCACTCAAACATGCAACCTGAGAAGGAATCTTTTGGTTCAAGTGGTTCTTGTGCCAATTTAAGATAGATAGATAGATAGATGAACCAGATGGATTTTCTGAATATTTTAGCACATGCTAATTCTCATAATAATAATAACTTTATTTATATAGCACCTTTAAAAACACAGGTTTACAAAGTGCTTCAACAAACAGCAAAGGCAAAAACAAGAACAAAGCAAACTAAATCAAACACAGAAGCACAAAACAACAGCTAGAACATAACAAATGCAGAATACTACAAATAATTAAAGACAATTCAACTGAAAAGAACCCATATTAAGATACCCAACAGACATAACCCGACCATCACAAGAACCATCATAAGAACCCATCACTTGTCACTTGTCTACAGAAGGTTTTTGAGAGAAAAATGTAACTTATAATAATGAGAATGAGAAAAATAATAGAAAGAGAAATAATAAAATGTACCATTATAAGTACAAAATCAATAGATTAAGAATTGAATACACATGAGCAATAAAACAAAGGCAACATGATCAGACCAAAAGAACAGTCGTAAGCTCTTCATGTGAGCGCTGATAGTTTTGATTTTGAGTCATTGTTTGAGTCCTCTGTTAAAAGCATTACTATTGGTGTCCAGTTTGAAATAAGAAGGGAGAGAGTTCCAAAGTTTTGCCCCCTTTACAGAAAAAGCAGATTGGAGTATATTTGCTGTCATGTGTTTTTTGTAATATGTGAACCTACCCCTTGGGTGAGTAGCAAATCAGCCTTCTCTGTTGCTTATCATTGTAAATGTGCTCTCTCTGTGCAAAGATAAACATTGAAAAAGATGGAATAAATGAAAAGGCTCTTTAAACAAGTTTGGATAAGTAACAGAAAGTAATGAAACAAGAAAGTTAACTCAGTAGCTTCAGTTTGTCATGAGTATAAAGTAGCAATGATCGATCAATTTCTAAACCTGTGTGAACACTGCAGACAAAACACAACCACAGACATGACTGCCCTGACACACTGACCCAGAAACCTTTGACCTCCAGCTGGATCCAGTGGCCATTCCAGATGATCCTCACCTAATCATAACCTTACCCCCCCCCCCCCCCCCCCCAAACCTCCCTGGGGTGAAGGCTCTTATCTCATGTTTATTAGTTTTGTTCAATTTACATTTATCAGTCACCTACAGGCTGTATTACATGAAGGGGTTATGTTACTGAGACCACAATGGAGGAAAAACATTGTGTGTGTGTGTGTGTGTGTCTCTGTGTGTGTGTGTACGTGTACGTGTACGTGTGTGTCTAGTGGATGGATGGAAGAATGGGAGATGAGTGTAAAATAAATGAACAGCAGATGTGAGCTTTGGTATGACAGCAGGGGATATCCACACACACACACACACACACACACACACACACACACACACACACACACACACACACACACACACACACACACACACACACACATTATTATTATCTGTAACTAAACTGATCAGAGTAGGTTGAGACGGCTTTACAATCCACTTTTTGATGCTATAATGAGAATATTTACCTTTATATCAATGGTACGTCTAGTTTGACAGAATAATAACAAAAGACAAGAGAAGAACATGCTGGAGAACAGAAAACAGAATACAGCAGTTTAATGATGTGCAAGGAGATCATACCTGTCTAGTGCATACAGTCTTTGGTCATGCACAGGTTGCAGGATATAAACCTCACCACCTTCTCCCACTCGCTGCAATTCTCTGGATTATATCACATCAGCAAACTCAGATTTTTGCAGAAAAAATACTTGGAGGGCTGGAAGGAGAAACTCAGGAGAAGGTTCGAGTGAGAAATTCATCTGTTTTCATGTATGTGTTTGCATTCATGTTTTGTGTATATATGTAGAGATGTAAATACAATTTACACTTCAGTTGACTTTTTTGTTGTTGTTTTTTTTCTAAACATAATTTGGTAACACTTTACAATAAGGGTACATTAATTAATATTAGTTAAGGCATTATTAAGACTTAACTAATGGTTACTAACAGATAACTAATGTGTCTAGTAGTAATTCTTATATAACATCAACAATAATGATAGATTAGGCTGTAAGTTAAGAACGTCTACATGAAGATAAAGGAACAATCTAACGTCTACATGGTGTGGTCCACTGATCTCAACCTTTACCAAAAATAAGTCACCAGTTGGAGGATGGACAAGTAAGTGAACAGTCATTAACCTTTAATAAACATGAATAAAAACAAACACTTTTGTCTTAATGACATGACTTAGCTGTGAACCTCAAGACATGCATCTAAATGAACATTTTTATCAAGCATTTAGTAATATTAGTTAATAGGCTTAATTAACATGTAAACCCTTAATTAATGTTAATAAGAGACATCTGATAAGGGTTTCTTAATGTTCATTATTGTATGAATTTATGTACTTTAATTAATGTTCCCTTATTGTAATGTGTCACCCATAATTTTTGTAACACAGATTGTATACATATGTTTTATAGAGGGATTAAGTTGTATAATTGTCTGGATTGTTTTGATTCTTTAGAAAGAAAAATCCTTAAATAAAGTATATAAAAAAATACCAAATTCAACTGCTGGAGTTCACACATGCAGCCCAATCCAAGGATTAGGAGTGTTCATAGTTTTGAGGCCAGAATATTTCAGGTATTCTTTTGAGACTGATCTGTGGACATGATGAACACCTTAATCTGTCCTAAAATATCTTACTCAGCAAGCTCCTCAGGTAGCTCAGATGGCAGAGTGTGTGTCCCTTGCATAGAGGTCCCATGACTGCATGCAACTGCCGGCTTTGAGTCCAACATTTTAATTTTGCTGCATGTCAGCCAACCCTTACCTCTGCACATTTTCTGTCTTGCTTCAGCTTCTGGTACAAATAAAGGCAAACACTGAAGTAGTAGAAGAAGAAGAAGTAGTAATCTTTGTTTAAAACAAAGTCACACATTCATGTCTCTTAAAAGCTTGTAGCCATTTGTTGTAAAAACCTTCTTTGAGTCTTTAGAATGGGAACAAGATGTTAGGGATGGGAAAAGGGATATGATGAGGGAGAGGGGGAGGAGTGGAGCTGGCAGTGTACAGGACACAGGTGTGTTTACATTATGAGATGAAGTTTCTACATGATTAGCACACTTTGGCAAACAGTGTCACCAACACAGACCTCCCTACTGCTCACAGTGCCGACCCTGGACAGGTCGACACATCACTGCTGAGCCAGTGTGTGTGTGTGTGTGTGTGTGTGTGTGTGTGTGTGTGTGTGTGCGCGCTCACCCTAACCTGGAGGGCGGAGAACAACACATGAGATCACCCTCAGTGTTTTATCACTGCAGACCTTAGGCCAGCTCTCTGGAGTTTCCTCATTAATGCGACAGAAGAACACCATTAGATTTAACTGCTTCAGTGTGAGCTGCAAGAGATGAGGCGAGAGAGAGAGAGAGCGAGAGAGAGAGAGAGAAAGAGTGTGTGTGTGTTATTTTCCATCTGAATGTGATTTTGTGTGTGCGTGGTTATGTTTGTACATTTCTGGCCTGTCTGTCATCAGTTTGATGGATAAAGTCTGTACGATAAGCTCAGGATTACAATATTATCAGTTGAGTGTGTGTCGTGCATTGACTGTATATAAAGATGGACAACATCTACTTTCCTCCCGTTGCTCAGTAGTGAAGCCAAAATATGCCCTGTGACAGGCGGTGATATTTTGCGCAGGTGACGTCACATGAACTTCCTGTTGCGCAGTAGACTTTGATGCGATTTTGACATCCTGCCACTTCCTCTAACCAAAACACATTCGTATATCCCATCGCTTTATCAACATTACGTCAAAACAGGCACCAACTGAGCTACAAGTCAACCTCAGCTTTGTTGTTTGCACTGGTGAACCCTGCTATGCTTATGCTTCAGAAACCGCTTAAACGGGTGCCGTCGGACAGAGCAAACACATAGAGCCTGTGGAAACGGCCAGTTTGTGTTTGTTACATTTCTTCTCAATTTTTCCTCCTGTACTCTGAAAATCATGGTTCATCAATCATGAGGCACACAGCGCTGCAGGAGCCCCATTTGTCAGCTGAGCTGTCAGTCATGCTGTTATACCACTTTTTATAGCATCAAATTTAAATGAAACTTTCAGAAAAATGAAAACTTGGAAAACTGTGTTTAAAATGTATTATTGTTGATGTGGCTGCAACTAAGAAAAAAACCTCACTCCATTTCCCCAAGGTATCTTCCTCATCACTCTCCGTTTGTACCTTTTGTTGTTTTCTCCTTCAAAAGGATCCTTTTTCTCACCCCAAAGTCTGACTTTTCTAATCCTTTTTTTTCTTAAATGTTGTGTTTTTTCATTAATTTTGCTGATTGGGTAAAACTCCTAAAACATGATGTAGTAATACAGTTCTCAGTGCTAGAACATTCCCTTTAATCACTATTTGGCAATCATTTTGATGAATTGCTTTCACTTTGTTAGTGTTTTTGTTTCAGAGCAGAAAATTGGAGTCAGTGTGTTTAACAGAATTTGTTGGTTTTGATTGCACATCTGCAATTGCATAAGCACTTTTTAACTTCCAGGCTGGCAGAGGACGATAAATTAAGATGAAAGAACAGGTTGCAATGGTTTCAGCACACAGAGGGAGGCAGAGAGAGCTTCTCCAGCTGCAGGTTTTTACCTCACATTTTTCTTCAACCACAAAGTTAGCTTTGAAGTCGAACAGGAAGTGTGCGGGAAACATTCCCACTACTGGCAGAGAAATGTACAGCACAGGAGTCCAGGAGCCCCGCGAGTTCATTTACAGAAAATGACTTTACCATTGAGTCTCATACCGAGGAATTTGTCTGCTATAGAGAGAATTGGCTGATCTTATTAACAATTAACAAGTGGTACCTGGCAGCTCTCCTCTCTGCAGAGGTTTGAAGGAGTCGAGTGATGCAGGGAGCAAAGAGTCTGACACAGCAGAGGCCGGGCAGTGAACTCTGCATCCTGAGTAAAACTGTTGAGTCTTTTATTTTAACAACAGGAAAGCAACATGAGAGAGGGAGAGAGTTTGTCCCACAGAGAGAGAGAACAGTCAGCAGTTTGTGTTCAGTATCAATGGAGGGTCTCTGTCCTCTGCGTCCCCTCTCAGTGCCCCCGAGGCCAGAGGATATGTTACAACTAAACCCCCCGACCACCTCCACCCGCTCCACTGAAGCCGGACGACTTTGAATCCACTCTGATGTCACTGAACTCACACAAATATTTACCTTTTTTTTTTCATTACCTCAATTGTTTCGTGCTCAATTTTAAAGGGTCGAATAAAACAAGGATAAACTTTGTCTTATTATTTTTTGAACATGTAATGCTTTGTGTTGAATAGCTGGTAGTGTAGATTAGGTTCATTTTTTAATTTAACCACTTTGTAATAAAAAATATATATATAAAGATAATAATTAATCAATCAATTAACCAAAAATTGACACACAAGGAGCAAAACTTCAGCCCAGATTTGCACAACAATATGAAGGGGCTGATGATTCACTCATGAGAGGCCAGACAGGAAGTCACTGATTTCTCTGTGATCTGATTGGTTAGAGGTGTCTTCACAGGTGCATTCTGAGTTCAGGTGATTGTTAATTAAGTGTACTGTTTCAGTGACAGAGTTTAGAATTTAAACACACACAGGCTGTCAGCTTGTAATCATTCTAGAGTTATGTTGGTGCAGTGGTTCGTGCTGTTGCCTCACAGTGAGGAGGTGCCTGGTTCGGGTCCCTGTGTAGGTTTGCGCGGGGTACTCCGGCTCCCCCCCACAGTCCAAAGACATGCTCGTTAGGTTAAATGGTGACTCTGAAAAGGTGTGAGTGTGGCAGGTGGTCTGTCTCTATATGTCAGTCCTGTGACAGTTGAGGGGGAACCGGCCTTTCGCCCAATGACAGCTAGAATCGGCTTCAGCCCCACCCCCAACAGGAAAAGTTGAATAGATACTGGATGGATAGAGTTGTGTGTGTGGTGTTTTGTAAAAAGTGTGATAATGTGTGTATAGTTGTGCAAATCTGTGCGTCATTTGGGCTCTGTGTATGTCAAATTCAATAACCGTGTATTGTTTTTTAATTTTAGTTTAGTTGTAAAATGAACTTTATCATCTAACAAATTCAACACAAAGCAAACAAGACATGTTTAAAAAAGGAGTATGATTGAGTTTAAACTTATTTGATCTACTCCTGTACATTTGAATAACTGTATTACAGTTGTTCACATTTGCAAAGACACATTTCTTGAAACCTCCCTCCCTTTTTCTCGAAACTGTAAACACAAAACCCAGTTTTCAAAACTACATTCACAAACACCTCTTGTTCTGCTGGCTAAATCAAACCATCACATGAGAACAGCTTTATCTGTGCTCAGAATCAAACACTGTGTTCACATCATGCACTCAGCGGTCAAAATCAAAGCACCACTCAGCAGGCATTATACACTTCATCAAAAAAACAGAAAACACAGAGGTCAGATCCACAGTGGAGCGCTCAGGATAGAAAGGGTAATCATTTTTAAGTCAATGGTAAGTGAGTAAGCAAATAAGTTAAGTTTCAATAAATGATGATTAAAAAAAAATACAGTTTAATTTTACATAAGAAATATTCAGAGAACAAAATCATGCAGGTGCATGGAGAGAAGTCGACAATAAAAAAACAAAACAAAAAAAAACTGCTGTCAGAAATTGCAATTCCAGGATTTACCGTATTGCTTTATACTGTCGCGGTAGTCTGAACTTCATTATGTTGATTCATTCTCAGAATCAACCTGAACATTATAATGTAGGACTTTGTTATAGTAGATGTCTAACCTTAATCCTTTTCTTACTTTATAAATTGTATAGAAGTTTTAGAACTGAAATGCAGTCATGTTGTTGTTTACATGGGTTTAATCAGAATAAATGGATCTGTTATGCAGGATTAACATTTTCTATTTTTCATGGGTGCAGAGATCTAAAGATAGTTTCAACGTCAATGAAAGAATCCAGAACTGTAACAAACACTAGTAACAGTATCATATGCTGCATTCCTGAAATTCCCACTAAAACACAATGTATTGATAGAATAACTTCAGTACATCTGTGTTACACACTCTTACACACACTCTCACATACACTCTGCCTGTGTTTATGGTTGCATAACGAGCAGCTCAAGTCTGAACAGAAGCTACTTTGTTTTTTATTTTTGGAGTTACACTTAGGTTCACTTTCATGCGCAGAGACACACATCCACGCTGCAGGATGTTTACTGTGTGTGTCCACTGTGCAGGTTTTAATAAGGGAACAGCCAACTCAATCCAACACTTTTAAGAACTTTGTATTTACATGATGCAGTGGGCCTGTTCATGCTGTTATGTAGCGCTGTAATGATGTCATCACTGCGGGACTGTTTGGGTTGAAAGGAGAGATTTGAAGTGGACTAAACCTGGGCTAAACTGTACTCGCTGTACTCAAATCCTGCAGGACAGCCTCACATAAACATTCTGCACACATCACCTCTAACATGCTCACAAGTTTATGTTCTGACTGCATGAAGTACATTTTTAGTGGGATGAAATATCTTTGATCAAGGTTATATTTACCTTTTTTGTTGGATAAGTTTGGCAAATAAATATATATGGGATAGTATTTCTTCTTTAACGTAAATACATCTAAAATCTAGTTTTAGTCAGGATTACCTTCTTTAGGCACAGTATGTATTTTATATTTTTGTTTTGCAGAGGACACAACTTTTACAGTAGATGTTTGCAGTACCACTAATGTTTCAGAAAAGCACATTTTCCTTCACACTACTGTAAAAAGATTAGGATTATGTATCCTTCTTGGTATTACTTGTTTTAAATGTACCTGTTCTGGTTGTGATATGTTTCTCTAATTAGATGGCCTTGTTGTAAAGCAGTGGAGCTAGCAGGGGGTTTATTGTTCAAAAGAATCAATTTTAAATATATCTGCTTTCAGGTATTGTAGTTTTGATTTTAATCTGGACAGACTTCTTGTTCTCTTCTTGTTAATTTTTTTTGGAAAGTGACACTTCCAGTTTAAATTTTTTCGTTGACTTTTTAAAGTAATTTTTATTCCACTTTTCCTTGTTATTGAGAGTTGATATTTGTAGTGTATACCACTAACATGCACACTAACAGTGTATACGCCAAACTTTGGAGCACTACGCTAATCCACACACATTAAAGTCACTTAAAAACACTCTCATGTACAGTCCTGTGAGGCTGCAGGGTACGGCCTCTCCAGGTCTAAACCCTGGGCTGTTTTTTTTGGCACTGAATGTGCAAAGCCTGCTGGGAGAACTGCAGCAAATCAGTAGTCACACACAGAAATACACACAGGACACACATCAATCCATCATCCTCTCTGACACGCTGAAACAGAATCAGACACAGCACTAATGTGCGGTCTAGTCTGAAGAGGAAGGATACCGCTCGGTATAAGGACACAAGGACACATAAACTGTCCGGAAGTGAATCCATGTCCCCTCAGTGTAACTGTGTCTGACAGACAACTTCATGATGGTAGGAAACATATGGACAGTAGGACAATGGACAGCGGCAAAAGACTCAAAGAGAAACACAAAACTCTCCTCTGTTGCATGAGGGAAAGAGTCACCGACTTCCTCTCTGCTTCCTCTTTGTGTGATTTATTCCTACTTCCTCTTATGAAACCTGCAAGTGTTATTCATACTGTTTGAAGCAGCAACTTCAGGGTCTGAGAAATGAATGAATCAAGTGTCCACTTGAGGCTGTCTCCAGCAGCTAGTCATATACAGGCTAACAACACACAAGAGCTTAGTTTTAGCTTATAAAAACTTCCTATCAAGTAGCCACAACAGAAAAAACTTTTTGCGGTGTTATACATGGCCCAAGACAAGTTTTGTTGAGTCGTTTCCACCAAGTGGTCTGATTTGATTCAGTACAGTTTGGTACGGTAAACCCTGATCTTGCTCGCCTATCCATAGCCAACCGTTCCCTTACTGGCAAGCGGAGTATAGCTGGATGGGGATAGTGGCACCAGTATGACACAGTATAGCCCCTGAATAAATGCAACAAAGAAGAAGAACGCAACACTGTAAACAAAGGAGAAACAATGGAGGACCTCCAACAGAGGTCTGCACCTCTGAAGTCTGCATGGTGCGGTGCTACAGGCTGACATTAGTCGCAAAAAAAACAACAACCTTGAAATGACTCTCTCCATAGCCACAGGATATTTAAATATGACAGTTCTTATGTTTGTCCTTTAGTCATCGCTGTTGTATGGGAAGCGACGAGTGTTTTGACCAGTCAACGGACTGCAGTGCGTCCAGCTCCACGCTTTAGGGTTGGATTGGTATGCTTGGCACCCCCATAAGGGTAGCAAAAATTGGATGGAACCAATCCGGTTATTTTGGATAAACAACAACAAAAATAACCAAATGTTTCAAAGGCAGTCAAACAACCGATAGCTAATATCACCGTTGCTATGTCAATTATTTATACAGTCTTTATATCGTTCTTTGCCGCTGTTATCTTCTCTTCATACAGTAAGTCCTTTTTACATGCACTTTTTTTTTACCAAATGGCTTATCTCTGCCACGCACATTTCTCTAACAGCACCTGTCTTCCAGGTTATCTGCTGTGTGTGTCCCTGTCTGAGGTTGTTTAAGTTGAATTGTGGGTGCCAGATGTCTGAGAGCATCTCCTCTCTGAGCATCTGCAGACCACAGACTGTGTCTTATGTTTCCCTGATTAGTGCTGTCACATATGTGCGCATATACATGTTGTATTCTTAGGTCTGCAGCTGACTGTGGTTAACTGTGTTTGACCCCTAAAAAAGGCCTGCTTACATGTCTGTCTGTTTCAGAGGCTGCGTGCATGTACAGTGAGATAAAGAGATATTTCAGGCTGTAAGCTGATACATTTTACTACGTTTAGTTTGTGACTCAGACACACTGTTACAGCCACATTTAATCACTGTTACAGCGTATACAGTGTTATGGCAAGAGGAAATGATTAATTTCATGTAATAATATTTTAAACACAAAAAAAGACCTTATTTCAAGTCTTTGTTTTGGTCCAAACTGAAACATTTTAAAACATTTTGATTGATTGAAGTCTTACACAGACATTCATTGTTCTGATGTTGCTGATTATTCCTCTTTTGTCAAATCAAGATGAACTATTCCAGTTGTGTTTCCACTTCTTAGGTTAACACTACCCACGTGTAAAAACTGCAGTTCTTGGAGTGTCCACAGTTCTTGGTTCTCTCCAACAGTGAGTCAATCCCCATAGAGCCCCATGTTAAAATGTCCAAACGTCCAACTCCTTTTACTTCTTCATGACAACTTTACTGGCTGAAATTTCATACAACTCACCGGTTTAAGTAATGCATAATTAGGAATATGATGTACAATGCTGAACATGAGGCTTTAAAGAAAGTGAAATCAAGGTAAGTCATTCAGTTTCTTATGTACAGATTACATTTAGCCGGTCTACATGGCATACATTTTTATTACAGACAATCTACAGATGTAATCTATAAAACTGATTTTTATACATCGTCATAAAAGGAAGCCTTAACCTTGTAAGATTACAAATATTATGATACTATACAGACCTTAGTCACTCGCTGCTTGGCCAGGCTATCGTTAGCTCCTTGAAAGCTCATTATCATATCAGCTAGTGCTGTCAGTCACTCTGCTTCACACACACATGCTCCTCCTCCTGTTCTGTGGTTGACTGCACACACACATACCTCTCCCCTCTTCTGCTTGTATTTTGAGGGACGGATTATGCAAACTTAACATGATTTTCGGCACAGTTTTTATAATCAACCATTTATCTTATTTAACTCGTCATAGTCGCATCTTCGTCGCAAATGCAGCCTCACTGATTACTAGCATCATGATGAACACAACTCCTCGTCCTGATGGTTTTTTCAAATCCAGGACCTGAACAGGACAAAAAGAACAAGCATGTCAAAGGTTTTATTTGGTTTCAGAATGTGTCTGGGTGATGCATATCTGATAAGTAATTTATAAACAATGCACAAACTTTGTTTAGTTTCAAATGGGTCACCCAGCCCGAACAAACTTTATTGTAGTGACCTCTGCTTCATCCTAACCAGCAGTTTGTGTGTGTGTGTGTGTGTGTGTGTGTGTGTGTGTGTGTGTGTGTGTGTTCTTGATTGGGCTGCAGCTGCAAACCATCTTCAATCAACTCTGCTACAAATACTGGGCTTCAACTCCACCACTCTACCAGATCGTTAGTCTTGCTCAAGCCATTATGATTATCCTTTTCCTTTTTTTCATGCAATTGACTCAACAAACTTGTTCTCCTGTGCCTACAGTTACACTCGACTCCTGCCTCCATCCCTCTCCTGCGTCAACTGGATTCTACCCGGATCATCACAGATTCCACCCCTGCAAACTCACCTGCCTCGCTCGGCTCCATATCCTGCCCACAGCTCTTCCTCTACATACGCATGAACGAGAGAATCTCTTCCAAAACTCGGGTTTGTTAATAGACTCTCAGGAGCCAGCTCTACGTAACATTTATTACATCATCCAGCTCATTGTCTTGGTTTTTTGGGGCCAATTCTCATCAGTGTTGGTTACAAAATATTTTCTCAACAAGACAGGAGGCCAACTCAGAGCTATGAAAGGGGGAGGGATGTTATAAACGTTGGTGTTCTGCTGACTGTAAAGAAGCAAATCTTTTATGATTGATATTCTGCTTCCAAAAGTCCCCCCCCTCCCTCCCTCCCATGTGTTATATTTCTGCAGCTTAAGTCAACAAGAACTATCAACAATAAGTAAGTTCATGTAGACTGTTTTCATAAACACAGCAAAAAGGCCTTATTGCAAGGAATCAAACACCCTTGGTGGACGCTCATGGGCCAATATACTTTTTGCTTCGACTTCAAGTTAAGCAGAAAATGTATCATTAGCCACTGCTGTTAAAACATCGATGTGATTTAATCAATTCAACATGACCTGAAGATTTGCTTCCACAGTTTTGTCTTTACAGTGTATCTGTCCATGCAGAACAGAAGCTTCACACTCGTTTCAGCAACAGAGCTTTGAAGCTCTTCAGCGGCAGCAGCAGGTTATTTGGCATCCTGAAGCAGACTGAACACAGACTCTCAGCACGGCCATATTCAGCCTTTGAAGTCACTCGCTTTGCTTTTCTAAATTGATGAAAACTTAAATGGCAGCAGTGGAGCCAGCAGAGAGGAAAACAAATGCGTGATTCATGTTCAAGGAACTGCAGTAATTGTTTCAGAATGCTCCGACCTTGAGCCAGTAAACTCAGGTTGAACAGCTATAAAAGTCTCTGTGGAACAAACAAACAACAAGTGTGCGGCAAACATGTGTCCCCTGATTCATCTCGACGGCACAATGCGCTCGTGCATTTGACCAAACGGTGCTAATGCAGCTCATACATATGCATTTAGTTTCATTATTCTGCATCTGTGTCCCTCTGTGTGCTGTGACAGAGTGAGTGTGAGCCTGCAGGCCGAAACCAAAGCTCCTCTAATGACCAACAGGCCGCTGTAGCTCGTGGCCATCGAGAAAATGTTTATTTTGATGGATCAGCCAAGAGCGACCAGCTGGTTTGAGTTGAGAACAATACTGGAGATTCAGCCTGCATGTGGTTTTGATTTAAGCACCCCCCCCCCCCCCCCCCCCCCCCCCCCCCTTGCTCCTCTGATTCTCTATTATCCCCCTCTCTCTTTCTCTCCACAGGCCACTTCAGCCTGTATCTTCATTTCTTGGGAATCCTGCTCTCCCTCTTCTCCCTCACATCTCCATCACTCTCTTATTTTTTTCGGTCCTGTCACCCTCCCTCACTCCCCCTAAGCCCCTGATGATTGGAGCTGATAAAGTAACTGGTGACTCAGAGAACTGCATCATGTTTTATTGTTTGAGATTAATAGGACAGGAACAGTTTGGTAATCCCTGAGTTATTGGCCTCTGTGCTCTGTCGTACGCTCTCCAGGAGAGCAAGGGCGATTATCGGCCTCTGCAGTACATCAAGCTTTGTTTTTCTTTTTGAGCTGATGATTCAAAGAATAAAATGTACCTTATACGTTTATGTTATGCACTAAGACAGCTTGTATCTGTTTGAGCCCCTGTGTTTGATTTTGGAGTGCATGTCAGCCAGATGAAAACTCTGTTTGTGTTACTCTGCATAAATAAAACTGTGCATCAGGGTTCCCACGATTTCGGTTCCAAATCCAGAATTGATCATAATGAGCTTTCAGATGTGATCAGCAAAGATAAAATTTGGACATCTGATCTTCTTCAAACCCTGCCTACTAGTTCACATCCAAAGATTAAATCATCTTAACACATGACATAGTGAAGCTAAGAGGTATTCTGCAGCTGCAGTTTAAGAGATACAATGGCCACAGCTGGAACTCGAGATGACAAAGAAACAACTGAAAAAGTTCAGTACAGCTAGAAAGTCCACTTACTTGCCTATTGCCACCGATGTGGAAATGTTTACCTTTCAAGGGACACTCTTTAGTCGAAAGCCAGAGATGAAATCTCGCTTTTTAACTTTCTGTTCACGTCAACATCCAGGAGCAGTGTGTACCAGTTGGGCGTACGCCTGGGTGAAACGTTACGACCAACTTAAAAGTTAAACCCTGTCCACCAGCTGGACTTGAGCCTTGTTGGTGTTGCACCTCTGTGTTACTTTTATCTAAGGTTAAACAAACGGAAAACCTAACAACCTAACAGTCACAAAACTAAAAAAGAATAAAACGATGATGGCGTGCCTTGTTTACAGATGCTGATCAATCAAAAGTCCTTCAGATGAGAGTGAGCGCGAGAGAGAGACTGCCAATTTCCACATAGTCCGTGCAGGCGGCAGTCCATCAGATTCCACTCTAGTCAATTCTGCTGTTTTCACAAAAGCACTGTGGTCTGTCTCCTGAGCGTGCTGGCAGTGCCCCTACGCTGTGCTCTGTTTCAAATACCTTTTCAAGATTATTTTTATACAGTGCCTACTGCAAGCACGCGTCAAGCTGAACATAAAAGAATGACCTTGACAGGAAGTCAGACAAGAAAACACATGGAACATCCGCTCAATTTCAAAATAAAACTCAAAATACAGACTCCAGATCACATTTTCCATCACTTTGTCAACATTATGTAAAAAGAGGCTGAACAACAAATCATCCTCAGATGTTGTTTGCACATTTTTCTCTTTATTCCCACGTGATCTTGCAGTTTTGTAGCTGCTCATGTCTGCGCCTACGCCCCAAAAACAGACCCAGTAGGGCAGGGTGGGCGCCGTCCGATGGAGCAAAACCGTGCAATAATGGAACGCAGTGCCCACGGACTATGTGGAAATTGGCAGAGCGAGTCATCTGTGATCAGACAACAAACCCACTGGATGTTTACTCTGACAGTGAGCCAATCAAAAGGTTTCATTTGAGCTGGCGAGTCCTGTTAGGATAAACTGAGGAAGTCTCTCCTTTAACTTCTGCATGTGTCAGATAGAAACTCGGAGCACTGCCTGTGCTGATCGCTCTCCAGGTGTACCCCAACACTTTAAAAGTCTTTTTCAGAAAATTAACAAATTCAGGATCTGTTTCTTTGCTCTGCTTTGTTTCTGTCCATCTGTGTGATGTGCTGACTGTACCAGCATACTTTGCGTCATATTATCGTTTTGCCCTCTGTAGCATTTTACTCCTCTGGCAAATTTTGGATATTTTGTGTTCTAAATATGATATGCACTAAAAATAAAGAAATAAACAATAAAAGAGACCTTGTGGTTTCAGAATAAGAAACAAGTGTGCATTTAAATGTATCCACTTGCAAATCTACATGGCAGACTTGTATATACATAACTCAGGAACAGTTGGCAAAGTGGCAGGAAAATCAAAAGTGTTAGCTTTCCTGGGATGCTAATCACCAACTTGTTTAGGTTGTGCTCTCCAGACTGCAACTTGAAGTATTTACAGTCACGGTGAAGGACTATAAAAACCTCAGAAAGCATCTCACAGGAGAACAAATTAACACCCGAAGATTTCGAGGATGAGTCGTCAATATTTTCTGAGGCTTTGTGAGAAATGGTAGACTCTAAAATGTTGTTGTGAAAAACTAAAAAAAGAAATAGTAATAACTACAAAACAACTTTCTGTCATTGTCGAACCAGAAACTGACATGTAGGCTGACATGTATGCAGTGAAAATACTTGAACATCAATTTTTGTAAACAACAATCATTTTTTCTAAATTTTAATTGACTTGTAGTTTTTTTTAGACAATAGTGACCTCCATAGTCTAAACATACATCAGCCACATTCTCCATCTTGTTCCATGGTACCAGTGTTTGTTGGGTTCCTCTGCAGCTCACCGTGCAGGCTGTGGTGGAGCTCCTGGCTCTGTGGTCGCTCCGTGGTCAGTGGCCTCCTCACAAAGTTTTTTTTTTCTCCTCAGTTTCCTGTTTAAAACCTACAGACACACAAATATCTAAACACAAGCCCACATACTTCCATGAATGTCACATGTGGGATGAGAAATAATTTGGTTCTATGGTGAGCCCAATAGTTTGGAGAAACGGGATGAATCAGACTCAGACGATGTGGCGGTGCACGAGCATAACTCTGACTGTCAAACATTCTTATTGTCCTCCAACCTTTTCACAATACTCGTTTTGTTTTTGCATTCTTAGGCTCCGGTCAAAGTACATCTGTCGTTCCACGTATTGGGTCAAACTGAAATATGTCAACACGAGACTTGCCCCACATTTATGGAGCAATGAGTGCCTCTGAGTATGCCTCCAGCAGCAGGTTTATAAATGTGTGGTTTTCACAGAAATGTCTCAACAGCCATTGAGTGATGCCATAATATTTTATACACACCAGCCTCAATTGAATTCTGAGAGGTTCTTTGTGGTATGAGCTGAATCCAACCTCAATCTAACAAAATAACAAGCGGCTGCTGAAACCACGTGCACTCTGAATAAAACAAATCAGTAATTTACTCTTGTTTACTTCTTGATGGAAAGCTTCAGCATCACTTACGTACAAGTCAACACGTGGAAAGCAAGGATGAGAAAAAATGGTTTAAATTGTTCAGTGTTGCTGTATAGCAGCAAAACAATCAGTCACATTCCTTTTAGCAACCAGTGTTGCTTCCTGCTGGCGGTTTGAAAGACTGCATTTTTAAAGCACTTCTGCATTGGTTTGAGTTTTGAATCAAAGACGCAATGTCCTTTTAAAAAAACATGTTCTTCATTGATACTAAAAGAGATTCTTGCCGTCTCTTTTTTAACTGCCAGAAAGATGCCTCACCTTGACGCCGTAAAGTTTGCAGATGCTTTAGGGCCGGTGTCCATTTACACTGCCCTCAAATTTCCCCCTGTGGGACAATAAAGTATTGCATTGTGCTGTTTTGTCAGGTCCAGAGCTGCCGCTAATGCCAAGACACAATTCATTTACATCATTTTCATGTTTTCTTGTTGATATTTGCTGAAATAAAACAAAATATTAAGTACATAGAGCTATGTAAAAATGTGCTATTTGTCACTGAGGGAAGCAAAAGTTAACTTTCATTACCTAGCAACAATAAGTGCCATTGAGAAGCGCTCTGAAACTGAGGTCATGTGCGCTTCCAGCTTTGAAAAATGGCGTTAGTGGACCCCAGGCCCTTAACCCTGCGATCCCACATTTTGTTCTGGACTCCAGCTTTGGCAGCCCAAACATTTGCCCACTGGTGACATCAGTGACATCCTACAACACTGGTGGGATAAATGATTGTGCAACAGTAAGATTTGACATCAAAGCTTATGTATGCTAATACTTTTTGTCAGGTACATGTTGCTCTGGAAAAGTTTGTACGATACTCCTCTGTGTGTGTGTGTAAAACATACTGCCAAAGGTTCAGCTCGACTGAAGCTTTACCTTTGGGATTAAAGAATTAGGTTTCATTGGAGCCATGTTTGTGTCCTGAACTGATTGTTTGAATGTTTTGAATTAAATTACATTTTGGTTCATAATAGAATGAAGTCAGACAAACAGCCTAGGGTCACACACACACACACACACACACACACACACACACACACACACACACACACACACACACACACACACACACACAAACTTTTTCACACAAGTTTAGTATGTTGCTCAATCTGTGTTGAATTAGGTGACGTTCATTACCGCATCAAGAGTCAAAGTGAGAGCGAGTGAGACTGGGGAGGGAGGGAGGGGGAGGGACACATATGACCTCCTAATCCAGCATGTTTGATTATTTTTCTGCCTGTGTTACGTCATGTTAGTGACATTGACCAATGCACTTGCAAAAATTATGAGCATAAACAAACAAATGGGTGAAGTGGTGAAGTTGGTGCTGAAAGATGGAACTATGAGACATGTAGAGCTCTGGCAACAGTTTTTTTTGGTTTAGTCGTCTTTCTGGGTATTGTCTAGTGTCGGCAGTGCTGATTGGTCGGGTGCCACCTTGTAGTCTGTCATGTCTGTTGGTAGAGTCACGGCACAAATGTATGGCTCTGTGATCACCTAACTTGACACAGTGAGCATCATAACAGACTCAAAGATTGTAAAGTCTGACCTTGACATATATTTGGTTTTACTTCAGGGAAGAAGGCGTGCTGAGGATTCTGCAGCAATCTCTAAAATCATGCACAATTAAAACCATCAGCTCGAAAAACATTTCTTTGTATTAGGTTTCCTCTCATTCCTCTTAGCCTTTTGTCTCTGTCTATGATGTTTGGACCAGTCGAGCTGAACAGTACCGGGACAGAACGTTCCTGTTTGTCCTGCCAGCTCTCCTCTAACAGGCCTCTCACCTCTCTGTGTGAGATCTGAGCAGCTCACTGTCCTTTCTTTACTTCAATCATGTGTGGATCTGGATAAAGCTGTCTTTTCTCCAGCCTGGTTCACTGCTTTGGGGGGGATATATTATGGTACACCTGGTCCATCACAACATCAGTCAAAAAACTTTAAATGTCAAGACCTTACAGCTCAGGAGTCATTATTGTCATTTGGGACCAACACGTAAAGATTGAAAAGTTGTAGCATTATTTAACTCGTAAATCACGTCCGTAATAGAATTCATCATAACCAAAACGCATCATTAATATCGCAGATTTTGGTTGTGGGGGGCAAATTTCATATCTGAAAGAAAAGAGAAAAACCGAGTCAACAGTGGAAGTGAAATCCACAGGGGATAAAAAAACAAGGACCATATTTTGCCCCCAAGGTTCAGGTTTGGAAACCTGAGCTGTGTGTATGAACTTCTGATCTGTGTTTGGTGTTTGTTGAACGTTCAGAGTTAAATCAAATTTAGAAACGTTGCAGGGGTCTGAGCGAAGGGGCTCCACTGGGGGTCGAGGTTGGTTATATGTTGGGAAATCTCTATTTCCAGTGGATCTGGTTTTTAAGTCGACTCATAACATACAAAAAAATGAGCATCAGATCCTTGCACTGCTTTAGTTTTTGATTGCTGATATATAGAAGATAAGCTCTCCAAAGTCTTCTAAATGCTCAACTCTCTTCTGGTCTCTTGTCAAACTATAGTGTCACGGCTCTTTGTGAAAACCTCTTTCCAAAGATAATGGTTTTTGACACACTTTACCTCTTGTGTCTGCATGGTTTTCAAACTATTTTATTTTCCGATTTCAGAACACATCTGCTATCATCTGATGATGGTGCAGCCTCTGGGCTTCCAGAGTAGCCAGCGGTTAGTTTTAAAGGACTTCTGGTCAAGACTTCTTTTTCTCTGCATTTTGTTGAACGTCAGACTGCAACTGGAGACGCAAGAATGGAGATGGAGAAGACAAACAACATCTAAGAGCAGATTATTAGTGGTAATTGTGTGCAGATGTGTTTAAATATCTTGATTTAAAGCAACAATTGAACTTTTTCATCTTAAAATAGTTGTTTCAAAGTCAATCCAATAGTAGAAAAACTTTCAACAGAGAGAATGGCGCTGATTTCAAACTTGCCGTTCGTCGTCATCCACAATCACCCGACAAACATCCTCCTAATTGACATTCTTTTTAAACTGCAAGATTTCCCGTCTCTACCTCTGCTCTGTCCTTGCCAGTTCTGCCCTCATCGATACTAGGCTCTTGCTTCAACCCCACCACCACCTAGCATCCACCTGTCGGCTCTAAGTGGAGGTTAGAGATATCATCTTAGCACTCCACAAATTCCTGCGAGGAGTAATGAGGTCGTAGCTGTGACATCAATCACAAACTATGTTCTGCTGCTGCAGTAAACATTCAAACCACACAGACATGAGTTGTTTGATTAAAGCACATTTGTTATGTTATCTCATGAAGACACCTTCCCTGCAGACTATCTGGGCTCTATAAATATACAGCATCAACTTCTGCAAAGGCTTTCATGTTAGAGGCATCAGTTTCACTTCCATCCATTTCACTTCATGAACTTTGCGTCCATGTGCACAGTTCTATATCTTATGACTTTTTAACGAGCAGCACCGAGAACAGGTCGCTCTGATCCCTCCTGAAGTTTTCACTTGAGGCTGTGTTTCTGCTCTGGTGTGGATCAGAGAGAAACCAGTGGACAGTGGAACTGAGCTGAGTCGTAACAATGTAATGAAAAATAATTATGATGAGAGATAAAGTTAGGAGGCAATGAAACGCTACACGTCCTCCTCCATCGTGTGTCAGAGGAGGGATAAAGTCCATCTTAATTAAAACTAAGTGAAGGATTAACAATGCATGGTGATAGATGTAAAGCTGTATTTCTTATTGACAGTACTGGATGTTTTATTGTGTTGTTGCGCTCCTCTCTTTGGGGTTAACTCTTTGTTCTGTTGGTGTCCGCCTCATGATGCCAGCAGTGTGTATCTTCAGGCTGTGTGAGTGTTCTCTGATCAAAGCGAGCTCCTCAGCGATCACTCTGGATCCAGTCCAGTTCTCAGTCTCCCATGAATCCCCGAGCCTGCAGGGGACAATAATCACACTCATGTGTGATTACTCAAAATAATCAATGAATCAATGAATAAAAAGACAAAAGGATAAAACCTCAGGCTGTCAGAGAGAGAGAGAGAGAGAGAGAGAGAGAGAGAGACAGAGAGAGAGACAGAGAGAGAGACAGAGAGAGAGACAGAGAGAGAGTTTCTTTCTGCTGTTAGACTTGTAATAAATGCTCAGTGTACGCTCATAAACGCTTTGTTTTTGAAGACAGCTTGTAATCTACTTTAAAGGAATCACACTTAAATTGAAATTAAACAATTAGAGGGAAAACTTAAAGTAAAAAATTGTGAATTTTTGATCCAGCAGATGTTGCCCTTTAGCACCAGCATGAAACCAAAACAAACTGCTGTTTGGTGACACCTTTGTTATTCTGAAGCCTCCGCTCTCCTTCAGTGACACACCTCCAACCCCTCTCCCCTCGCGTTTGCACAAAGGAGTTATCAAATTGAGTTTGCTCATAGCTTCACACTGCATGCAAATTTACACAGAATGACCATGATCTAAAAACGCTTGAGTGACATTCAAATAATCAGTGAGTACAGTATGTTATTCCACTTTTCTCTAGTCCCTCACTTAAACAGCTTTAATAAGCAAGGGCACGTAAACAAGACGTCAGACATCATCACAGACAGCAGGACTCGCACGTCACACTCATAGACTGTAAGTATTAGCCATTTGTCAAGGCAGGGGGCTCTGGAGGCTCATCGGCAGTCACCGCCATGCTGGAAGTCCTGTCAGCTACATGCCTAATAACACTGATAACACTTATCATTTTCAAAATCAAATCAGAGCCGTTTAAACCCCCCCCCCCCCCCAGTGTGTGCCAGTGATAACAGTAACTACACAGACCTAATTTGTTTCTTGTTCCAGGCTGTAAACATGTTTTTATGCTGTAAAAACAGCTTTTTTGCCAGTCATGTAAATGTGACTCAAGCAGACACTTGACAAACTGCTGATCCCAGCACAGTTCTGGAGTCTGACTGGATTACAGGAATTAAATGTAAGAAAACGACTTAATAGGTCAGGCAAAATAACTGTTTTACAACAATGTTTACAATTTTATTTACATATTTTTCTAATGAAAATTAGAGGAATTCATTGAAAAAGCTGATTATTTGCAGTGACAGCATAGACAAAGTTGACTGCAGGCTATCGAATACTGGAGGATTTCTTCCTCATACATTTTTTAGCCAAACAGCATAAATACCAAACATTACAACTTTAATTTAAACCAGCTGTGAGGTATTTTCAGTTTTTGTGGATTTTGGCGCCCCCTGTGGCCAAAGTCTGACGTTTAAAGTTCCATTTAAAACTCCAGTAATCTCTATTTAATCTGAGAAATCTACATACAAATGTAAAATCTGTACACAGGGGTCTGGATATTAAAAGCCTTGTGGTTTCCGTTTGTAGTCCGCGCTGTGTTGACCAATTATGTATCAAGAGGCTTTGTTGTGAGCAGGAAAAAATTGGCAGAACGTTATCTGTGCTATTGACAAACCTTTTCCTGTCAATGGTATTCTGGCGATAATTAATTTTTCTCTATAAACAAATATCTGAACAAATGTTCCGCTAGCAATCTATTCTAAATGTAACAGGTTGAGACACGAATCTGTTTGATGCTGTATCCTGAAAGCCAATCAGCATTTAGATTCCCTGACTACCTGAAAGCATCAGAAATAATCCAACTGACCTCCATTCGACAAACATTTTAAAAGTCGTTTTCTTCTCCTCTTGAAGACAGACCTGACAAAGCTTGACTTTATACTTGTTACAAATCTGCAAGTCTTTGTTTGCATTAAAGTCAACACGCACATGACCCACATGTCAAAGTGAGAGCAAGAATAACTTTCTCATGAAAGAATTTGGGTATTTAAGCACGCTTCCTAAAACCAGAATAACCAAACAGCTCAGGCTCAATTAAACACTTAGATCTCCGTTAGTCTGCTTAATGCTGTGGGAAAAAAGGACGCGAGGCAGTGATCCATAACTGTTGAACTGTGTGTGTGTGTGTGTGTGTGTGTGTGTGTGTGTGTGTTTGAGAGAGAGAGAGAGAGAGAGAGAGAGAGAGAGTTGTGACTAAAGTGGGCGACAAACACTCATTTTCCGCCCTGATAGGCAGAGCAGTGGGAACTTCCTGCGGGCAGCTCACTCACAGAGCGGCTGAAGCTCTGAAGCAACAAATACACACCAGAGCAGACACACAACAGGCACGCAACACAGCAGAGACGCAACACAGCAGACATACAACACAAGAGTTACGCAAAACAACAAACGCACAACACAGAAGACACACAACACATCAGAGTGTTAATGTACAACACAGTCTGCCATCAACGACTCACACTTACATATCACATTGTTCATATGTGAAAAAAGGCTTTATAGTTTTTTTAAGTGTCACTAAAAACTCCATTACCATAACAGGTGAGGATCGTGATGGGAGGATTGTTATCAACATCAACGCAGCAAAACCAGGAGTGAGTAGAATCACATTGTCAACAAGCAGCAGCACAAAACAAGGATAGAACAACCTCCTGTGTTTTGTATAACATCTCTCTCTTTTACTCTCTCTGGTCATCTGAAGAGAAAACAGACCTGCAACATGTATGTGAGGGGTACATAAGTACGAGGGAGATCAATCAGCTACCAGTTCATTGGTCTTGAATAGTATTGGATGGGCAGAATGTATACCTAGGTGGCCGTTAAGATGGCCCGCCTAAATGGTAAACATTGTGCACTGCATGATCCCCCAAGCCACATATGCACCTCCTGTAATGTCTCTGCGGCCCACACTTTGAGAAATAATGATCAAGCTTTTGTGTGTTGTGCTACAAAGCCAAGGGGCTCCTGCTAGCCATAACGCTAATACACACTGTAAATGCCACTTAATACCTAGTTTGTGGTGAAAGGGGTTAAAATGAAGGATGCGCTGGCCAAAAAGATTTCGACACAGGCCGGTTTTCACCACAGAACTTGCTCTTTAAAATAGTTGCGTTTTTTCTTTAACAAACACTTTACTCAAAAAACACAAGCTGATGGTAGTGTTTCTCACTCTGTTAGTTTATTTGCATTTGTTCCTGTTAAGAACAAATCTGATCTTCACACACACACACTGTAAAGGAAAATGGTTGAAGACCTGAAACTGTTTTGACTTGATTCTTGATTCAGATTTTGTTTGACAAACCTTCAGGCGTGACTCTGACTTGTTTTATTTGATCTGAAATGTCTCCTAAACAAGCAGAGCGGATAACACCAGCGTGAAAAACATCTCCTACAGAGACGATGACACAGAGAACCAGAACCTCCTGAGAAAGACAGGGGGTGAAGGAGGCTAAAGTTACCAAATCACACTGTATGTAACTCCAAAAATACTCAAAGTGAATTACTCTGGACGGGGTTTTGTAAGCCTTTTTTTTGTAAGTATATCATGAGCTGCCAGAGTGTGTCGGGTGGTGGTGGTGGGTGGTGGGTGGTGATGCCATTCTGTGTGCAGACAGGCGGGTTGAGAAACGAGAGTAATCAGAGCCTGCTGCGTCAAACTGGGATCAGTGTGTCGAAACAACTAAAAATAAAGAAGAATAAAAAGCCTGGATATAGATTTAATCTTTTCTGTGAAATGAGCCACTCACATGACTACAAACACACACACACACACACACACACACACACACACACACACACACACACACACACACAAACACACAGACTGCTGAAGGTAAATGAAAACTATCTTATATGACGCTTGTGACCAGCTTCATATCCACCTCTGTAAAGACTCGCGGCTGGCTTCCAGATAATCTCTTCGTCTCCAACACAGTCGACATTCCAGCTGCAGTGTTTAGGTGCCGTCACACTGATCCTGTTGTTATGAGCCAATAGAAGCAATGGGTGGAACTGGCAGAGTGTGATGCTGTGTGTCTGTGTGTCAACAGAAATAAGAAAGGAAATAAAAAGTATGACACGGTTTTCATGACCTTCAGTGGGGTAACAATCAAGCTGAGTTTGGGCCTGATTCGAACAAAACTAATCCAGATTTTGGTTTTAATGATGGTTTTAAAGACGATCTTGTCAGATGTTCCTGTGGTTTCTTAAGTGTGATTCAATCTGCTCTGAAGAGCATCGAGGCTGCCCAGATTTCAAATCATGAATATTTAACATGTTGAATATTTACGGCCTGATCTCCTGATGTGTGGGGGGCACCTCGGGACAGCCGTGCACACGCTCTTCAAACACGTATTGTTTGAAGTATTTTCTTCTGTTGATTTCATGTTTGCAGTCTGCTACTGAATCACCAGTCGTTCCTCTGGTCCCAAATTCTCCTCCATTCCTCTCCTCTGCTCCTCCAGTTCTCCCCGGAGATCTCAGAGTTGTATATATCATACCTGCATCTATATGACTGCGCTGGGAGCCGTGTTCCTTTCCAGGCTGCTCAGACAGGTCCTGGATCTGCACTCTGCACCGCTGGGACTAAAGTCTGCATTTCTCTGTGTACGTGTGTGCATTCATTGTTATTAAGGCCAAAGTTTGCACCGTTCTTTCCATCATCTTAGGTGCACATCCACGCACACACAAGCATGCGCACACAAATACGTAAAGAAAGAAAAATGAGTTTTGGAGAAGCAGCTTTGGAGGAGCAAACAGGGACATGGTTTATCCATCATTTTGCAGAGCATGTGTGTTTGTATTGTATATCCAGAGACACACACACACACACACACACACACACACACACACACACACACACACACACACACACACTGAGTTTTGTCCAGTCCTGAAATTATGCATGTTTTTTGTGTTGAGGAAAGAGTTGCAGGTATTTTCCACTCCAGCTCCAGACAGATCCAGCTCAGACTCTTGGCTGTCCTGATAAAGAACTATGACCCAGTTACAAACTCTCCGTGTTAGTGTCACCATACACTCCTCATCCTGTAGCTGTGACTATTTCAGATGCCCATCATCATTTTCTAGTTAGAATCTCTGTCCTGCTCAAGCTAAATGTAACTGGCTGTGATCCTAAATTAGAATTCAGTAATCAAACCTCCCAGCCCTCCTAATGAGAATTCCACCTGCTGCTGGATAAACTGGGCTGCTCTATAACCAACATATCAGAACACTTTGGATTGTTTTACGTCACAGTTAGTAACATTTAGAGAAAGTTCTTCTACTTAAAGGCATAGTGTGTAGATTCCGCCACCAGGGGGCTCTCAATCAATAAAATAAGATGACGTTGAGGCTTGCAGGGAATCATGGGAGTTAATATTGTTTCAAGCCGCGATATTAATGCCCCTGTGAGGTGTAAAGGGGGTGATGAAGTGATCCCCCACTCTGTACCATCTTCGGAGGTAGTAACAGAGGCGTTACAGAGGCAAGATGCCATTAGAGGAGCCAGCAGGGGAGCACAGCCCTGTGTGTGTTCATATCTGACTGTGTGTCTATGTGGAGCTCCCGCTGTGCTGTGCTTCTGCAACGCGGAAATGCAATGTGAATCCACAGACTGGGACACCAATATTACGCTGTCGCGGAATCAATATGAATGTACAAAGACGGGATGACAGCTGAGCTGAGTTACTGCAAAAAAACGCCAAACAGGCTAATGGGTCAGGTATAGTGAGCTCAGACTGTGATAGCTGCTAATGGTTGCTAAGATGTTAACATAATGTTATAATGTGACTGATTGTAAAAAGTGGATCTCGGACTTGTTGGACGGTCTTGTTAGTACAATAAAGCACACAAAAAAATCAGATTATTTGTCTGATATTTACATGGATTACCCGAAGGGACATATAATGAACAAGCCTTGATGTAATGTAACAGGTGAGTTGTATAAGCCCATACAGGTGTCATCGAGAGAGAAATGAGCTAACAACTGTTGTTGTACCAGGCTGTACACATGTTTACTTCTGCTGTAAAATTTTAAATTTCAATGTGGGGTTCTATGGGGACTGTCTCACTTCAGCAGACACCTTCTAGTGGACACCAGAGGGACTGTAGCTTTTTCTTGTTTACATTTCAGCCCTGGAGATTGTTGCTTGGGTAACAAAAAGTTGGTGAACATTTAATGGTATCTGCTTCTGTTTACTTGCAGCTTATCATCTGAAAAAAATGAAATGACTTTCATTACAACATATGACAACATACATTATCTCATCCGTGACCAGACTGCTGAGTCGCAACAGATAGATTGTAATCCACAATGCATGTTGATTTACTAAGAAGACAACATTGATGTTACCTCCTTCACAGTATCATCAAAGTACGGCTTTGCTAATTGTTGAATTGATAGACCCTTTACAGACAAAATGCATGCTGCGCATTAAACAGATATCACACTAACTTTTTGTATTTTCAGACAAGCAAAGTGTTAATTTGTGAGGTCCTGCTTGGCAGTTTCTTTTTGCCTTCTTACAGAGCTAGGCTAAATGTTTGCAGTCTCTATGCTAGGACAAGCTAACCAGCTGTTTTACATGTACCGTAAAGTTCTGAGTGTGGCATCAATCTTCTCATTTAAATCTTGGCAATAAAGTATAAGAGAGAAAATATTGCTTTAATTTTTCTTCTTTCCACCAGTACAGTCACAGTGTTCCTGGAGGAGTAGTCTCATTTATGTCAGACTGACTATGTCACCATGAATAATGATCTAACCTCACGCCGTCCCCCCCTCTCTCTGCAATTTCTCTCCTTGTTCCCTTACGGATTTTCTTTTTTTAACCACAATGCACACTTTTAACAAAATTCACAGAGAAGCTAAACCATGCTACGGTGTCCTGATATTTCCCAGTGTGTGTCTGCGAAGTCTGCAGCTTCAACTTTCAAATTTACACATCGACGATTCACTTCAACAAGTTAACACTGAGAATATTTTCCCCTCCCAGTGCTCGGATTAAATGAACACATGGCTTCTTCTGTTACTTGCACCATTTTTCTCCTCAATTCCGCTCCTGTCCTCCAGTGTTTGCGTGTAATGTCAGAGCACGCAGAGTAAACACCACTGCTGGCTTGAATTTACAATTTCTGGATGTCTGAGGTCTGAGCCCGAGCCATCGTCCAACCAAATATATACTGGATCTGTGTTAATTTGCCAAACTCATTACCTTAATGAATACTCCACATAGCAACCTTAATTAGAAAGACCCAAATTAACACACAGAAAATAACTTGGCATCCTCAAGGACAAATGCCTTTCTATCATCCATTAAACGATTTAAATACCAGCTTGGTGTCGAGGCAGCTTACTTAAAGCGTTATTCTGGTATTTCTAAACCTGGCCATGTCTTGATATATTTTGGGGTTTCAATGACAATATTACATAAAGGATCCCTACAGAGATAGAACTTTTGTTTTATCTAATGCAGATATCACAGCCCTTTACACTGAAGCATACCAAAACATTCAGTACCTGTTCATCATTACCCCAAAATATATTATATATAACAGTGTTTTGTTGTTTTTGGCTGACCTTAAAAACAGCAAAAACTTCAGTGTTAGCCACAATACATCTAAAGTCAACACACTCACACACATGATCCCACATTAACCTGCTTTCCCCAAGGTCAAATACCTATCAGGTCATCCATTAAACAATTTAGACAAGAATACTCGTCTTTGTGGAGAGCAGACACCTTAATATCCAGAGCTGGAGAGGAGAAGGCTGCAAAATCATAACTCATGACCACCGTGCTCACAGAGCGACAGAGGAGCACTTATATCCCTGCTTACACATACCTGAGGAAATGTGATTTAGTGTTATTAGTTAATGTGTATCATGGGAAAGGCCACAATGTGCTATGAATGTGCTTCGACGTGAGTCAGGCACGGTTTAAAGTAAAAAAAATCCCGTGAAGAAGAGTGTCATGGCTTTTCTGAGGGCGTTAGGGGAAGTCCAACTCGTCTCTTTTTCCTCCCTCACTCCCTCCCACCTCCTCTCTTTCTTACTTTCTTCAGAGTTAGAGCTTGGCAAAATATTTTCAAAGGAGTCAGATGTAGGTTTTTATGTGCTAAGCAGTCTGGTGTGTGTGCAGTGTGTGTGTGTGTGTGCGTGTCAGTGTGCAGTTCCCACCTGCGGCTCAGGAACACTTTGTTACATTAATGGGACTTTTCCTTACAGGCTACAGAGGAGTGAAGTCATTACAGGTTCATGGTGGTCATTGTGTGAAGACCGAACCTGAGAGGAAATGATCAGCACCTCAACCGCACACACACACACACACACACACACACACACACACACACACACACACACACACACACACACACACACACACACACAAATGTCTCTCATCTTTCTCACCTTTGAAGATTACAGTCGGAGCTTTGGTTAGTCAGCTGTGTGTTTGGTTATGTGTGTGTTACTGTAAGTGTGTTGAAGGAATAACACAGGAGGAGAGATAAAGCTTCAGGGTGTAACAGAAACCGCTTACTCAGCAGTCCTCCAAACTTCAGTCCCACACTCTCGTCCTGACCCTCAGTGTTATGAATGATGTACAGGAAGGAGTGCTAGACATCCACCGACCTGCTCTTATTATTGTGTGTATATTAAACACACACACACACACACACACACACACACACACACACACACACACACACACACACACACACACACTGAGACACAAATATTCACAGGTCTTGCTAATGGGAAAGACAACAATCCTCAGGTCCAGAGTAAGAAAACAGACCTTTCTCTCTGGCGATGAGTTGCATAAAAGCACTCAATAACCCTGTGGACATTTTTAGAACGTCCAGTCAGCCTGAGGATTTAAGGACTCATTAAAAAGTTTCTCCGGCCGGGCTCAGACCAGAGGAGCTTTACTACCCAAACGTTAAAAAACAAACAAGATTGCAAGGAAAGAACTTACTTTCTTTGTAATCCCAAATAGAGATATAAAATGCACAAGGGATAGAGAAGGAAACTGAGGAGAGAGAGAGAGAGTGGGGAATGCCAGGGGGGAAAGGAGCCACAGGTCAGACTTGAACCCGCTTGGAGAGCTATGGCCTACATGGGATGCAACCTAACCGCTAACTGTGATGCCATCGTCACCCTCCTCACAAAGCTCCTGTTTGTATCACCTCCTCACTCAGTGCATCCTGCATTCCTCGTGTTTCAGGCCCTGTGTTGCCCCCTCCACTCAAACAGTCCACACATTATTGAGCCATTAACCATAGACCTCTGGCTTTAATGGCAGCCTGGTCCTCTGATAGAGCTCGGAGAGGAGAGACAGCACAGAGGGAGCTTTGTGAGAGGAAACAAAAGACTTGTCCAATTAAAGAACAGCTTAGTTAGCTCTCCGAGGGGATCTGGATGGAAATATGCCACATCAGTTCCATTCTGTGCCATCAAACAGCTTGATCATCTTAATAACAATGAAAATTGTTGGCAGTAGGCAGATGTCTACATCACTCTAATGAAACATTTCTTAACGCAACATGTTCTAACTACCAGCTCGTTGAAAACAGGAGCTTAGTCAGTGGCCCTATGCTTCAAAATGTGACGCTGTATACCCCTCTAGTCCTGGGCTCTGCTACCAAGTTAGTTACCATAACCCTGGCAGCACATCGAAGGGGGACCCCAAAGGGATACTCAACTGGAGTCAAGCTCTTTTTGTCCTGAGATCAAAGTGTGACCCCACATTTATCAGCCCAGATGGGTTGATAACAGCCCCTCGATGGGCTCTAATAGAGCCCTAAAGGATCAAATGTTACCCACTTCTGTTTGAATGCAATGCACATCTATAGCCAATGTGTACATTCATGTTGCTCAAGACGTGGCATAAAAAGAACAACCCGGAAGTGCCAGACTAGACAAGTTCACCATACAAAGCTATAGTGACAATTTTTGCTTTAATATCAGTGCTGACTGTAGTTTAACACATTCACAATATCAAAAAAAGAGTGGGGAAGAACAATGGAACAGTTTAATCACATGCGCAGAGATAACACCAGTCACATGGAGACAGTCTATGGTCGTGCTCTTGTCGCAGGATATGATCGTCAACACCCCCTCATTTGTTTAGTGCAAGTGTAAAAGCACTAAGAGAAACCTTAAGCTGGAAAAGATGCTCGGTGGTTTGTCATTAATCATCTCACACTATGACTGTTCAACAGATTATTAGCTCTTAATGGAAATCAAACATTTAGTCATTCATTTTCTCACTGGTATGCAAATGAAAGGTGTCTCCGCGCTGGGTGAAAGGGCATTCAGGTCAGAGGTGAGAGGTCATGAGGTCACGACCTGTGCCATGAGAACTACAGAAGCCAGGAGGCTGAATGACTTCCTGTCTGTGTTTATAACTCTATTTGAAAAGATAGGACAGATATTCAATTTTATTTTTTTATTTCAAACTAACCTCCTATAAATTAAACCATCAGCTCAATATTCAGATCTCCACGGTGCATTTAGAGACATCAGTTCCTCTCTGTCAAATTGTTTTCTGTGTTTATCTGTAGCTGAACCTCCATACAATAGGTCCGTTCCCTTTAAACTGCTAACGAACCCATAAAACGAGCATGATTGAGTTACTAGTGCAGTGTGTGTTGTGGATAGATTTTAAGCTAGATTTTGTTTTGTCGGCCAACATCCCAGAATTCTGGACATATAACGCAACTACCGGACATATGCTTTAATAACCTACACTTAACAGCAATAAACACACTCTCGATAGTCCTCTTGGTACTGTAGCATCACTCTGCCTGACGTGCAACTCATGCTCCCACGTCACGGTTTGATTTAGATCAGCGTGATGGCAGACTGTACATTAGATTAGTGTAGCCTATCATCGTGATTGGTAATCTGATAGAGATAAAAAAAAAAAAGGGAAACATTCTAAAACGATCTGCAAATATTGTCCATGCAAATTCATCATTAAATTTTTTTTATTTTTTACTACTGTTTATATATCATATTTCCAGACAGATAGTTTGGCCGTGGTACTGGTGAAAGGCTTGTAAATACCGGTGAACGTAAACCCTGGTTGTGGGGATTTGGGTTAAAGTGTCTCATGAAGTGTCCCTTTGCTTCTGTTGCTCTTTGGGAGAGCACTTTCAGCCCTGGTGCAGTTATCTGAGAAGCAGATTGAGGATTACGTTTTTTTAGTACTGATGAAACATTCTCATGCATTGCTTCATAAGTACGTCCTACTGCTTTGTTTACTGGTTTTGTCTGTGATCAACTAACTCTTTTCCCCTCCTGCAGCCTCTGGAAACTGTGATTGTATTTGTGCACAAGTGTGATCTCATGTTTGTGTGTGTATGTGCGGCCTGCTGCTGTCATCATGTCAGGGTGAGATTTTGGATGCTTCTCCTCTGACTTGTCAGCATTTATGTCCTGCTAAAGGGAATTGGAGTGAGAGCTGTCAAGGTGCTGATTCAGAACAGCTCTGACCCATCGACACAGTCATGATGTCTCACTCTGAACATCAATGTTTCACATTACGACTTCACAGGATCGGCTGTTAGCACACCAACGTTTGTTTTGAAGAAGGCAGGATTAGAGGTTGGATGTGTGAAAAAGTTGCAGGGCTAAATTCAATAACCTGTTACATGTCTTGTTCAAATAAACTTTTTACATTTACATCCCTGCAGAAACTATAATATGTACTTCAGAGCGGATGTAGCTGCAGAGTTTAATAAAGCTGACAATAAGCAGACCACCACCCAGCCATCATGTACCAACTAAATATACACACAGCAAGTGTTTGAGCTCCCCGCCTTTGATCTGGTTTGTTTGTTCTATGTTCTTTTGTTGAGAAACCCAGAGGAATATTTATTTTTATGGGATGAGTCACAAGGAAAAAGGAAAACCAAACACAAAAGCTCCACGAGGAAGTCTTTAGACACAAATGAGACATCTGATTGTAGGATGTTTGATTCTCATTTCCCATCACTGCTCCTGCCAAATGTCCTGAGATGTTTGGCAACATCATCATCATCATCTGGTCTCGTCCCACGACTAACATGTGCTTGTCATATTTTTATTTGGAACATTCCTGATATTGACATTTACTCTGGAAATTGTGCAACTTGTTCTTGAATTTGCAAATTAAATGGTTTTAGGTTTTCTGCACAAACGGCAAGTTACATCAACAAATTGATCCGGAACTTGGTACGGTAACATTGTTCAGTCTTGATTATAACGGCATGTAAGGGTTTAACAAATCCAGTCTTCTCGATTAACACACAGACATGGTGCATGGTCCTACAAATTGTAAAATGCAGTTAAAGCAACTCAGAATGCGCATGCAAACTTTTTTTTGCTTTACTAGCCACTGATCAGCTGTCATAACACGAAGTCAGCAAGGAGACTGAGCAAGTTGCCAAGCAACGCTAAATATTCTACCCCTAATCTAACATTAGCTAACATGCTACTTGCGGATATAAAAACTGACAGTATAAAACTCATGCTGAAGTTTCTCCTCCTCATGTCTGTGATGCAAAAACATCTTCAAACCAGTAACAGTTTTAAGTCATGCAGTCTAAGCGTGCACACATGAACATCTGTAAGATAATGATATAGTTTGCTGAGTCCAGACATTTTGATTTACTTTATATGATTAACTTGGTAATTTGACATTCTGGTACCTCCTTCTTCATCTTCTTTGTTGTTTAAACTGTGTATTCTGGGTCACATGTAAAAAGACAACTTTGATCTTAATGGAAAAAAGCTGGATAAAAACATTTACATTTAAAAGAGGATTTGTCAGGGTTAGAGCAGCTCCTCAGAGCTACAGCAGGACTAATGTATTTCTTCACATTGATTTATACTCTGCAGTACATGCATACATGTGACTAGATGCACGAAGCCACATTAGTCTCACATATTATTGCATATATTTGATCTAAACCTGCACGTTGTTGTGTGCAGCATTACCCTGCTGGTCAGTGTTACCCGACATGGACTTCTCTGATTTAAATAAGATTAGTCACAGATTCCAGAGAAAATGAACAGAGAGTGTCTCCAAACAGCTTCACTGAGTTTCAGATGTTTCGGTATATTGTTCCTATTTGCTCCTATCCAACATTTATTACTTTTGGACCCAGAAACCGGCACAAATATGTTACTGTTTCCTAACTCCTTTCATCCATCGATGCCAGATTGCAGATCTTTTGAGTAGTTAACTAATTTAACTTCTCCATGAGCGAAATTCAGAGGTCATCTCTAAACCATGTCACATGCTCAGCATCATGCAGAAGTAGCCATGCTGTTAATGTCAACATGGAATGGATAGCATAAATGCTAATTATTCCAAGAACTTAAATGACTCCTCATACCAAGGCTAATGGACTGAATAAGTGTTTAAAGGCCCACTATGTATTTATGAGGCTTCAATGAGGATGCCAGGCAGACCACTTCCTGCACTCGGGACCACTCTGACACAGAAACACCAGCATGCGGCATCCTGCGCTCATTGACAGGTGCACACACACTCACACACACTTGACCTTAGCAGCGAGCTCAGCTGTTGCAAACAGACCATATACAGCCAGTCAACCCGGGCTGCAGGCGAGCACTTTCAGGAAGGCATTTTAGTCCTCCGAGTCACTCTTGGATTGCTCCCCATGCTCAGCCACCGAACCTCGCTCTGACCTGTGTGGAAGTGGGTCATCAATAATCATAAATCCCCATCACTGAAGGGAATCCAGGGTCCATGAATGCGTAATAGAGAGCGTCAGACACACCCATTTTCCTCATCTGCTCCCTCCGTGTCATGATGTTAATGGCAACAATATGAGGCTGGATGATAGAAGGGGTTGGGGTGGGCTCTCGAGCAGAAGTGTGGTAAATCATCTGTGAGTCACTCCATGACAATTCTGCCGACAACTGTTTTCAACTGATGATTTATTAAATTGTTCCGCTACCAGAGGAGCCGCAACTACTCAGGTTCTTTAATATTGTAAAAAAAAGAAAGAGTAAAGTACTGATGGAAATTGTCTCCTTTAGTAGAAGTGCTGCACTTGTGTGGTCAGTAGAAAGTAGAAAGGTTTCCTCTGAAGGACATTTCTAGTTTGAGGGTGCAAAGATAACTGAAGCTCAGCTCACATTTGGAGAAACTGAAATCATTCTCTCTTAAAATTAAAGATCGTTCACTTCGCCCACATTGGAAAGGAGTCTCTCTGCTCTGAATCTGCTGCTCGTTGTATGTCGGCCGTGTTGGCTGCTTCACTATCATCCACGTGGCTCCAAGTTCTCCGTGTCGCCCTTAGACGTTACGTTCACTTTAGACGCCTCTTCTCCCCCAAACAGCTTCCCTCGTCCGTTTGTCTTCATACGCCTGTTACCCAGTTTTCCCTTGGTTAAGTCTGTCCTCTATCATTACGGTGACTAGTTGCCAACAGGCCAAATGTTGGACATGTGTTGGATGTGTTGGATCATGTATTACATGTTACTGTCATGCTGACAGGGAGTTTGGATATCAATATAATGTCCAAATAACCAGGTTGATTTGGTCGCACACTCCATGCAGGTTGTCATATCTCCACAGAGGCAGGTGAAGCACATCTGTAACTATGGCCACTGCTTTTGTACATCCATGGGATTTAAATAAAAAACGATTGTTTTTGAAGCTGCTGTTACCTTTTTTTGTTGGGCAATCCTTTTTGGTTTTAGGCGGAATGTATTGAAGGAACAACATTTCTCTATGAGCCAGGTGTTTCTCATGAGTCTCACATGCAGTGTGTTGCTTCAACTTCTTCTCCATATGCAACTAAAAAAAGACAAACATGTTCCTGGGAGTCGTACACCGAAGAGTAAATACTTTCCCAGACTTTGCTGTAGCTGCTGTATCTCCTTTCTCTGTTGTTGTTTCTGTCATATTTCAACAAGAAGTGCATCCCAGTAGCTTGTGTCTTTGCTTTGTAGCAGTGGGGCCTAACCAAGGCAACAAAGATGGTGACTTTCTATACAGCTATAGGATAAAAGACAGGTTTTAGAAAGGCAACTATCCTGCACTTTGGAAGACTATAACCAATCAAAAGCAGGACATAGCGCAGTACTGCACAAAGTGGAACACATGGTCATACCCTTTGTATCATATGATCTGTTGGACAAGCGGAATCAGATTTTCTTTGCGTAACTATCCATCCGTTCAGGATGATTGATGTGGATGTTGGAAAGGTTTGTAATGTAGCAAATTTAAAATGATTAATTCTCCTCCGATGCATTAGAGCAAAAGTAATGGGCCTGTTTTTAAAATGTAACGAGTGAAAAGTACAGATGTTTGTGTTAAAATGTACGGGGTAAAAGTAAAATGTTGAAAAGAAATGAAGTTCAAGAAATGAAACCTAAAATCTCTTCTTGCAAAAGGTATTTGTACCTCTTTATTTACCGTCTCTGTTTGCTCAACATATCAATGCAGGTTGGTTTCTGGTAGTCAGGGGCTCATTTTAAATCCGGTGTGATATTACATTCAGGTGGAATCTGACAGCAGTAAGCAGAGACAATATGACTCAGAGTTGACCACATAGGCCTGGCATGCACACCTTCTCCTCTTACCGACGGGCCCAGGTTCAACCATGCAGGCAATGCTTTGATCCGGGAACACCGACCCTATTAATGATGGCGACAACGACTCCTCTGAATCCTGCCAGCCCTCCAATTTGGCAGGTACAAGTGTGGATACCGTTTGGTGTTGCTGCACACCTGTCTGCCTGCTCAATGACTGAAAGAGGATAATGCTGCAGCCGTGTTTGGTCAGCTGAAGGGCCAAACTTGGTCGGGGTCTATTTTTAAGGAAGGAGAGACCACAGATATGTAGAAGGAAACTGAGAGGTTTAGATTTTAAGAATCAGAGGTGGTGTACAGAATATAGCACAGCAGACAGACTGGTGGATGTCTGATCTCAGATAGAGACTTTAGGACAGGGACAGGAAATGTTGGTGTTAGAAGCATTCTTCTTTCTGTTCGTAGTTTATGTGGTGTTGTATGCAGGAACACTAGGGCTGCCAGTGTTAATGTGTTAATCACAATGAGATTATGGTCAGAAAATAATTATTTTAATCAAAATAATCATATGCCATTTTGTCCCTTGTGGTGTAGGGTAGTTTTTCCACCGCAGCATCTTCCTGCAGCTCCAGTTATGGAAATAAATGACACTCTGGTGCCTCTCAATGCTACGGAAGAGGATTAGGGCCACACATTAAAAAAAATAGAGTTCTGACATTATTCTCAGAATTCTGACTTTAAACTCAGAACTACGGGTACCTGTAAGGACCAACTCCGGTGGATAGTCACTGTGCAGGACTGAATGTTATTAATTTTGCATTTCATAATTGTCCACACACTTCCTTCAATATTAATGCCAGCGGACTAATATCTTTCTTACATTTGTGTCCAATATGAATGATCATAAAATTCTTTGTAACATTGTCAAAATACTGTTTTTTTAAACCTTATTTACCCTATCTCTTTTAACCTATATGAAATAAGGGGCTTCATCAACATTCAACTAAAGAACTGAATGTAAATGTGGTGAAAAGAGTAAGTTGGCTACTCGTTTAAGCAATTCCATAGTAGTTTACACAAAAGTTTCACCTGGGTGGTACACCATCTTGCAACTCAAAAAACAAAAATACAGTATCATTAAACTATAACTGTGCACACAGCAGTGACAAAGCATGCCATGGTTTTTGCTGCTGTTTCCCACTCCAGTATGCTCCAGTCAGTCCTGCACGGTCCTGCACAGTGACTATCCACCGGAGTTGGTCCTTACAGGTACCCGCAGTTCTGACTTTAAAGTCAGAATTCTATTTTTATTTTTATGTGTGGCCCTAATCCTCTTCCGTAGAATGCTTTATTTCACATTAACAAAAATCTCAGCCCGCTCAGTTGATGAGTCAAAGTAATATCCACTGACATCAAATATTTCAATTTTCCCCCCTTTCCTTTAGCTGTTTTTTAATTTTACATCCATAGAATGACAGCTCTACCTTAGGTTCCTTATTTTATTTCACAATAAATGTAGATTTATTTTTCCAAACAGGAAGTCTTCAACAGAAGGCGGTCACACAATATTTCATCATGATGGCTTTTATACTTAAGTATAAGTAACTATATTTCAATAATAATGGAATAAATTAGTGATCCACATTCCTTAGATGTAAGTTTAATTAAATAAACCAAAATATCTGTTTTTTATAGTTCAAGCAAGCGGCAACCTCCGGTCTTGACAAATGAAGTGCAAAATTCTGCAGTTCTTCGAGTGTCTGCTTGAGGCTGGCTCCAGGAACACCATAAGTCACATGATTGGCAAAGAAGCAGTTACAGCATAAATAAACATGTTTACAGCCTGATACAAAAAAACCCAGAAAAATGTCTGATTAGTTTTTGTCATAACTGACACACACTGTACAGGAGGTGAATCTTTGAAAAACAGCTCTGATTTGATTTTGAAAAAGATACGTGTTATCCATAGTGAGGCGCGTAGCGGACATGATTGACAGGTGGGCGCAACGCAACTCATACAGCCTTGTACATTTTCACAAAACTCACCTGTTTTTCTGAAAACCCACCTCTTCTACACAGCCTATGAGCTTTTTAAATCCTTTTTATCCATATCAAACAGCTATTACTCATTCATTTTAATGATTTCTGAAATTAGCAGGTTGAATTAAAAAAATTAAACACCTTCGCCAGTCAGAACAAGAACCAGTTTTGCACTTATGACCTTAACTTAGTCAACATTTATTTTATGATCTCTGTAGTTCACTAGAGATCTCTAGCATCCAAATTCCTCTTTGCTGACTGTGATGAGCAGCTGGACCCCCCTAAAGGTCAGTTATCTGAACGGCTTTCCAGTTACTGGATAGACTGTCAGTAAAAAAGTTAGAAGTTCTGTTTCAGGGCAGCATTCTTTGTCAACAGCAATCCAAATTACGGCAATGAATATGAGTCACTTTTTTCCTGAGGCTACTTCTCTTTTGGGAAAAGGAGCTCTAGTAAACATGTGTTCATTTATAAGTCAGTCATAATAAAATTAAAAGTTCCACTCGAATCATGAAGAGGTGAGAAGTCCGTGACCCAGTTTTCCACAATAAGGAGGGGACGCATAAGATTTGTGAGTCAGCGAAGAGAGAGAAGGGCCTGAATTCCTCCGGCATGAAACTGTCCGGGTATGATTCCAGCATGTGGATCGATTTCAGTTCAGGACTCAGAGATGTCACAACAGTGCAACTGAAATGTACCCATCCATTTATTCCTCCGTTCATTATTTAGTACAATGATTTCTAATCAGGGTCAGCAGGCGGTATGGAGCCAATCTCAGCATGCATCACATTTTGGGCAAATCTCAGTCAAAACTTTTCTTTGGGGATTTAGTGAACTAGACGCTCTTTAGTTTTGTGGAGGTGTGGATGAGCGAGTAAACTAAGCCCTCAAAGCTTACAATGAAAAATGTAAACCAGGATTGTTGCCCGTCAAGACCTTCACTGTCGAATTTCCACAAAATGAGTGAGAAGTTTTTCCGTGATGCAGCTGCGCCGACGAAACGACTGTGATTCCAGTAACTGTTCTTAAACCACCTGCTGCTGCCAGATATCCTACCTCCACAGACAGCAGTGTGAATGTGCGTGCATGCTTAACCCCTCATCCATCCGTGTTTGCGTGAATACGTGTGTGTGTTTTCGTCTGCGTGTGTGTTTGTGTGTGTCAGAGCATCCAGCTTACACATTCCTTGTGAATGTAGTCAGAGCTTTGGAGGAGACCCTGCTGCCTGGACTATTGAGAGTGTCAGGACTGAGAGGGAAACTAGAGAGGAGGAAAGGAAAAGAAGAGAGGCTGGCATACACACACACACACACACACACACACACACACACACACACACACACACACACACACACACACACACACACACACACACACACACACACACACACACACACACACACACACACAAAGTCCTCTGAAAACTTTGCTAGATCCTGAAGGCAATTTCCTCCCATGCTTTATCCAGGAATCACTTCATAACTCAGGGACAGCAGTTGTTTGCCTATGTACAGGTGTAACCCCCCCACTGAGGACCCCCACCCCTGACCCCTGAGGACGTCTCTTGGAAGCCACTCGAAATCGAGCAATCCAACCAGCGTTGGTCTTCCTCTCATCCAGGAATCCACTGCCTGGGAGGCCTGATCACATGGGGACTTAGAGGTGGAGGAAGAGGCTGGATCTCAGCATTCACTGTGTGTGTGTGTGTGTGTGTGTGTGTGCATATTAGTCTGTGTGCTGGTCTTCACATGCTTAAGCATTTAAAGGTTTCGCTGGCTTTGCAGTATTGTGTGTGTGTTAATGTAAGTGCACATCATTGTTAATGTTTGAGTTGGCCCAAAGAGATGATGTCCATACTGAATTAAAGCTCAGCGGCTTTAATATGTGTCCAATCAGTGCAGCCATTATGTTAGACTCCTACTTCCAAGTTTACTGATATACTGATGTGTTTAAAGGACAAGACAGATACTGTATAAAAAAAATGCATTTGCAGAAGAGGGTGACACTAAATCACACTAATTTGGCAGCAAATGTTTAGAGACAACCTTTGTCCCTGTTTAAACAACAACTATTTCAGCCTTTTGTTGTGTTTTGGCTGTTCGTTTTATAGACAACAGCGTTTCAGGTTGCCTGAAAATGCAACTCCAAGTTTTGGAAACAGGTTCGAAAACTTTGAAAACAACACCGCCTCCGTCGTCGCATAACCTGGAAATATGCGGCTCCTCTGAAAATGGGGACTTTTCGCTCGTGCATGTCACAGTGTCGCTCAAAACCATGCACTAGTAGGTGCAAAAGATGGTGGACTCCTGGTCGACTTTTTCTTGAAATATCTTCATGATTAAAAGCTACCTGCTAACTTCGTCTTCAGGTTCTATTTATTTCAGAAATACATGAACAAAACAACAGCTCAGGGCATCAGATACAATTGTAGTTATGTCACGAGCGCCATGCACAGAGGCTATACTCCTCGTCACAACGGCAATAGGTTCGATTCCACCCATGGCCCTTTGCAGCAGGTCATCCCCCACTCCTTCCTCCCCCATTTCCTATGTCTCTTCAGCTGTCAAGACAGAAATGGTCCAAAAATATAAGTTTTAAAGCAAAGCTGCCTTCAAAAAACAACAACATGGGGCACTGAGGGTGAACCAAAATAATGAGCTAAAGTTCTGTAGAGCTCAGAGTTATACTGAATTGGAAAATAAATCTCAGTGTATATGATCCACTAATTTTGATTAAAGCTATTCTTTATAGTGGCTTTATACTTTATACTGACTCAGTAATAAGATGAAATATGAGTACATCAGCTGAACTCACATCAGTCTGGCTCTGCTGGAAACTTTTTTGGTCCTGGTCTCTTCCTCTTCAGAGTTTCTTGCTGTTTAAGTTGTTCAGACTCAGTCAGCCTGTTCCTGAACTCCGCAGCATTAGCATAACATCTGACTTGCTCAGCATATCCCAAAAGTCAACATGTCGATTTTTCAACATTCACTGAACTCGTGAACTCGTCATCCCAACTTTGTTCCACTAAATGTTCTCTCTCCACACACACACACACACACACACACACACACGCACACGCACACGCACACACACACACACACACACACAGGTTTTCTACCTGGCTGTTCACTCTCCGACATCAAACCAGAGAGTCAAACCGCAGCACAGCACCCGGTCCTGGTCCCCGGGGTGCAGGGCTTTGATGTGAATGTTGTCGCAGCACAGAGGGAACATGCACAGATCTAAGAACACAATTCTGCTTCATGACTTTTTACGACCCTCTGAGATCCTGAAAACATTCGGCCTACAGCTCTGATTAATTCTGCTGTAAAGTATACGACCAGTTCAATCCATGAAAAACTACAAAACATGACATTAGACGTATGTAACAGCATGTAAAGACACTACGTCACTATTTTACGGTGTAATTCACATGTAAAATCCAGTGTTTGGTCGTATCACCTCCATTAGCTTATTGATAAATATGGAAGCTGTAAATGAGAGGATAATTGTCCCATGCCGATCTTTTTACTTAACCCTCATTAAGGGGACCAGATGAGTGAGAGTCGAGCCTCCCGCAGAAAGACGAATGGCTGTAAATGATCCACTCTGAACACTTTAAGTGCAGCTTAATGGTTCCAGGGTTGAGGTTCTCATGCTGAACATTACATCACCTAATTAATGTGACCTAAACGACGCTGCACCCCCACTAATGTGACAGCTTCACGACTTGATGTTTTCGTGCTGGGTGTGTCGGGTGGAAGCGCTCCAGCTGAATCTAACATTTAAAAAAATAAAAAATAAAAAAATCTCTCTGCAACAACTTATACAAGGACATGAAACCAACGATGGTGCTAATGTTGTTACTCGCTCTGCGGAGCTGCTCGAGTGTACAGTTTCATATCAGAATGAAATAAAAAGCATGAGTCGTGACACTCACATGGGGGATGATTTACGCCGCAAACCTTTTTGATAAAGCTCATCTTAAAGTTACAGTTCAATCCAAAACAACTCGCTCTTAGATGGAAAACAGACTACTTCTTCTTGGAAGTGAAGTACCTACTACCCCCTCTCTCTAATATCCTTTTACCCCCCCAAACCTCCTTCTTCTTCATGTCCTTTCACTTCCATTTTTCCCCCTCAGTTCCCCTGGCGTTCTGGAAAGATTGCCACCATATGTTTCAGAGAGAGAGAGATCCTACAGCATGTGAGTTGCAGGGCCTCATGCTCAGATACATTCAGGGCCTCTTTGGGCTCCGTAACCTTAACAATTCCCACAGCTCGTTATTTTACTTTTACATCAACATGGCACGAGGCCCACGGCGTCAGGAGATCTCTGCTTATTGTCTCTACACGTCATCCATCCACCTCGTCTTTTCTTCCCCGTCCGTCCTGATCCAAGTCCTTCTCCTTCTGAACATGTTTACCTTGAACCCCCTCCCTCCCTCGCAGCGTTCTTCCCTGAAATACAACTTAAAAATCCAAAACAATACTTTGATCCAAATGTTTCTCATGTCCAAGTGTCGACCTTGCGTCACATTAATTGCCCGTGTTCGTTTGCTGATAGTAACAGGAGAGAAAACATCCCTGTGGCCGTCTCAAGTTACACAAAACACATTTGTTCCAACTGTGACAGAAGTCAGGGTCTTGTTTGATGGGCCACATGGGCCTGCTTTGTAGCTTTGCTCATGGGGCCAGATCTCAAGAAAGTCACTGAAAAATGTCAGAAATTAAATTGAAAAAAAGCACAGTTAAAACATTTACAGATGTAAATACATTCCTCAAATATTCCTGTAATGTGTTTGGACATAAAATGAGTTCAAATACCGACCACTGAATTATAGAGATGAGCTAATAATTGTTGTTGACCTTAAAGGGGCTATATGTAACTTTCAAAAATACTGCGTTTGTAGTGACACCGCAGGCCGTTCGGTGAACTGCACCAGTAACCTGTTCCTCGCTCTCCCTCGCATGCTCGTCATACGTGCTTGTAAGTACACAAACGAGCATCATCATCGGCCGTGAAACACTGGATATTTACCGGCATAATGTTTACAGAGGAGGTAAGTGGTCATACACGTGAAAGTCTGTGAAGGAGTCTGTGTGTCTGTATTCATTCTCCATCCTACAAACGACAGTCTTGGCAGGCACTGGCTGAGAGCAGGAGTGTGTGATGAGTTTTATACAGGCAACACAGATAGACAGTGAACATCTACTTTTCCACATCAGTTAACCGATAAAAGTTGGGCGATAAAAAACGATTTATACATGTAAAAAGTTGCATATAGAACCTTTAATAAAGGGACTGTTCATCGTGCTTAAGTCACTTTTAAAATCATAGATATAGGTAATAAAGGTAGTAGTCTATAGATAGATAGATACAACCAGCAGGATGGAGCTTTTCCATCTTTGAGTACACATTGGTGAGGTTTTGACCAAATCGTAATCAAAGATGTCTGATCGCTCTGTCAGACAGAGCAGCATAACAAGATGAGTCTGTAGAATTTCAAGTCATAATTTATGATTTTTATTTAGTTTAAGTCAACACTACGTCCTCTTAATGCTCTAATTCTCTAACACACAAAAAACAAGCACACTGAACATTCATTGTGAGACAAATTTGAGACAGTGACGTTGTCTCATTTTTCTCTGAGCTAAGATCTGGGAGCTCACATGTTTCTATAAGCACTACATTTATCATAATCATATATCATAACTAACAGGGCTATATACCATTGATCCTACAGATATGAAGATAAAGAGGATTTTCTGGCACAAACTTCACAAACTGACAAGGTGCACGAAGAGTGAAAGTCTGTAGGAGAGGTCAAAATGCTCCAGCAACACTTGTAGTAAGAAGATCAACTTTGTTAATAAAGTTGATCTTCTTACTACAAGTGTTGCTGGAGCATTTTGACCTCTCCTACAGATATGAATCCAGACCGTCCAGTCAGGGTCTATTTTGCACGCGTTAACTGTTCTGTTTGACAGAACACACACACATATCTGTGTTAGCATGGTGCTCATTTTTAACTAAACATTTTGCTAATTTCCTGAATATTAATCAGTTAAAGCAACAATGTGCAGTCAGTGATTTTCAGCAAGAAGTTTTTATGCAAAGAAATGACACATAAAGATACACGTGTCCAGAAAGACGGGCGTTTTAAGTGTGTTGTTGTTGTTTGTTGTGCAATTTGATATTTCAAATAGATTTTTCAAACTTGCACAGGGAGTGGATGAAGCGGTTTGTTAATTACCTGCAGTTCCACTTCTAATCATACATTAAGTTGAGAGCTGCAGCGCAGCAGATTTTACCATCATAGGAAGAGAATGCAAAATTTGTTCTCCTTTTAGCTCCTCATGAAAGTAATTTTTCATCGTATAAACAAAAGCAGATGTGGACATGTGATCGATACATGCTGAGCTGTGAATCACGCACGGTGACTCACTGATAAATGTGAGAGTGATCTGCTGCTCGCTGCTTTAGCATCTTTTACTCTTTGGCAGGAACCCGCTTCTATGAAGTTATTTGCACTTTGTGTGTGTGTGTGCATAAGGGGGTGTGTTTTGTTTCAGTTCCTGGCTTGAATTAAAGACTTCCCAACTTTTGAAACAATGCATCGCCTCCAGCCAAAAGTGTGTAATGTGTCCCTGCTCTTTATTTGAACATACACACGCAGGCGGCCATGGTACATTGGTTTTATATTTTACAGCTGATTGCAGTTACCTCTTGTTAGTGAGTACAGAAAGAACAAAGAAAGAAAAATGAATCGAGCACCTCATTTAAGAACAGATTTAATCTATCGTTTCCTCTGATGTAGTCCAATAAGGACCTTTGTTTTTAGACTCAGCTTTATTCACCAGAAAGGTCCATTTGTGAAAAATCAGGCTCATTTGTATCAAGTAGTTCATTCCCAATTCAATAAATCTTATTTAATATCACTTCAAAGTACTTAAATGGAGAGGGAAGTCATGATGTTTCCCACATAAAAACAGCAAACTGGAGGATAGGATGACGACTGTTTATGAAAGAGAAAGGAGAATTTACAAGAGTAGGCTCAAACAGAAATGTGGAGGTGAAACAGATTCAGTGAATGCAGCAAGGACTCGTGCCCTAAAGGAGAGCCATAAAGATTCAGACTTTAAATGATGATTTTCTTCTGTTCCTCTCCTCAGTCTGTTGACCTGCTGGTAAGTGGCTTCAGGTGTGTTCAATCAAGCCCTTAGTCACTGATCAGGTGCACCTGTACAGGCTGACTCATCATGCTAGTCTCAATTTACACTGAGGAAAGTCCATGTTTGACTAAAGCCTGGCACACACAGATATTTAAAATCTTGAACGATTTTGAAAATGTGAGACCCCACACATGACGGCAAATCATGACAGATTAACAGTTCAGTTCTTATAGTGTGGGTGCGACCAACTCAGCACCCCACACACTCACCGATTCATTCACCAACAACCAGAGTCTCCACTATCAGAGCGTGTAATCTTGCGCAGTTAAGAGTAAACAAACATGATGGCCAGGCTAAATATGGCTAGCTGTTAGTTGGTACATCCATTACGGTAAACACTTTGGTCCAACTCATGCCTTGTCAGTTGGACTGTGGTTTGTTTTACAGGACACGTTGTAAAAACAAAACAAGTTGGTCCTGAATTTACGACATCCATCTAAGTTATGCTTCGTTTTTGCTGTTGTCGCCATGGTAATGTTTGTTGTGCTTCCTTCTTCAATCAGCTTTCTTCTTTATTGGCTGTTGTTACGTTCCACATGACAATTCACAGAGTCCATGCTCGGCCGTCCTCGGTGTTCTTCCCACACAACAGGGTTTAAGGGTCCCATATTATACTTTTTCTGGTTTTATATGCTCTTTAGTGTGTTTTCCATGTGTCCTGTGCATGTTTAGGCACATCTATGTGCAAAAATTCAAAGTCCACGGAAACGCAGCTTCACCTACGTCCTCCTGTTAGCTGTAGCATTAGCTGCATGTAACGCTCGGTTCTAGCCCCCCTCGATAAAAATTTGTCAGTGCGGCGTCATTGTCAGTGTGAGATCACTGATCTAAGCCCATTGGCTCGTTGTGGCAAGCCCTGCAGCTCATGTTGCACGCCCGTTAACTTCTGTAGCACGCCCACGATATGCCGTAGCCTGCGGTAGCACAGTAGTGCTAAGGTGCTAATGTTTATGCTCCCCTCGGACGGAGCCAGTGGCTGCATTCCCAATATGATAAAAGAGGCGGGACATTTCCAAGAAGCGTGCTGAGCGACTGACCAATAACGACAGAGCGGATCGGCAGACCAATCAGAGCAGACTTGGCTCACGTGGGGCTCTGCAGTCTGGGCTCAGCAGAGCGTAGCTGACGGACTCAGAGCGGAGAGCGAGCAAGGAGGAGCAGTACATGAAAACAGACACTTTTTTCGGACTTTTTTTAGCTATTGTGCACGTACAAAAGTAGGAACATAGATTAAATATACAAATTATTATCTTGTAGTGTGTACTCAGCTTAAGGCCAGACCTACACCTACGCTGCATCTCAAGTCTTTTAAATGCTGTTTTTTTGCTCCTCTGTCGAACCGGAAGTAGTTTCGGACCCACCGTGTTCAGGAGCATTCCAAATCCTACAAAGCTGCTCAGAGGAGAAAGGAGGGACATCTGAGGAATGATGAGCAAGGGTGCACGAGAGCAGACTTCACTTGTTCCATGTCCTCGTGTCTCTCCATGGTGAGAGGGACTAGATGCAAGTGAAGGATGTTAGTGAGGGACGGATGCATCTTAGGAGACTTGGACTGTACTGTACCCTGTGTGAATGCTGAGTGATGTGAATAGAAGACATAGATGCTATAAATATATAAAAACAATGCAATAATTATACTACAATTAAAGCAAAACAATAACTTCAATTTCCTTTATCACTGACTTCAGCTTTCAAAATAAACTTTATTCACAATTGTCAATGCTCCTTCCTGATTTATCACGAACAGTGTGAGCTCTTGGGTTGTGTTTGATAACTGGACCAACTTTGCTTTTTTTCAGCCCTAACATGTAAGAAATACAAATTCTAAATCCATGTAATCCATTTAAGTTCCATGAATGATTTACTCAGAATTATTGTTTTTTCTCTGTTTGAAGTTCTCCTTTGATTTTTTTTTGAGGTGCAGTTGGACCCTCGTGAACCCCAGTGAGGGAGAGAAACAGACCTTTTCATACCAAACTGAACTGTTTTGGGTTTCCGCTTAAAAAGGCTGTGGTCTGAAAAGACACTGATTTTTAAAATATCATAAATATATTTTGTACTTGAGTATCTCATCAGCTCTCTTTGCATTGCCTGATTTGAATGTGCCACTACTGTTGGTCCTCCTAAAAGGACACCTTGCACCAGTACAACACTCAGTCTGACCTTCAACTTAAGGTCAGCAGAATTACTTACAGTCGGAGTTCCACTTATGTCGTTAATTGCAAAGCCACAAAACTATTCAACATATAGAATTTTAACTGTCTATTAACTGAGACTATTTGTTGGTCTCTGGAGAAACCTTATTATCATCTTACATTTGTTAAAAGCTAAGTATTAAACAGCCAGGATGTAAAAGTAAAAACATGTTCATGAAGACGACTAAGCAGTGTGGTCACTGTAAAGTTTTCTGTAACAGAGTAAAGTCAGAGGTTGGTCTGGCGTGCACCACTCTGTACATACGTTTTATCTGTAAAGGCTTTAACATATTTTCACGGTTGTGTCACACATTAAAATACTTTCTCGTACTGTTGACTCAATGCACCGTAACTTTAGCGTTCCCAGCTGTTGGCATGGGTTTAATCACCAGAGGCAAAACTCGGGCGGCATGTTCACAGGATGTTTACTCATCTTATAGAGAGTGGGAACATCTTTTTACAATTTAAATCTGACTTTCTGTGTATCAAGTTCTCATAAAATTAAGCACATAACTGGCAGATACTCTGTACTAAAGGGTGGGGGGGTTGCATGAGATAACTCTGTTAGAGCGCTCTGTGGTGACAGTCTTGTTAGGAGTTTGTGGCTGTAAGAGAGAAATATTAAGGTCTGTCTCCTTTTTCTCCAGGAGCTGCTCCTACAGGTTGACCAATCAGATTTACAGGACACACTGCTGTGAAGGGAAGTAGACAGAAGTCTTCTCTGCAGAACATCCATTTCAAGGCGTCTGTAGAATATGTGCCCAACACTGTGTGAATAATCTCTACAGGCTGTTTGTGGGATGAGCTCCTCAGAAACAGTCATGGTGCATGAATATCTGCAGACCATTTCGTCAAACTGCACGTCATTAGCAGTTTATGCATCATTACGTTTAATCAAACACTCACACGAGACACGCTTAACTCTAAATCTGCAGATCTTCTCCTCCACACATACACCTTCACTTCTACCTCATAAACCTGAGAGATTATCTGGGTGGTTATGACGGCAGCTGTCATCACCTCTGTTTATTTAATCTCAGACCCTCCCCCCCTCTGTCCCTCCTTAACCTCGTCTCTTCTCTCCAAGGACTCGATCTTTGACTTCTTTAGGGAGGTCTGCACTTCTAGGAAAACCCCTCAAGACCTGGCAAAGAAACACCACAAAAACAGAGCAGGACATTACCTACACACACACACACACACACACACACACACACACACACACACACACACAGATAACTAACACACATGTGCTGCAGCATGCCAGTTGTCCCTGAGGATTCTGGATGTTTTGGCTGAACAAACACAGGCTTGTTTATGCTCTGAGGTGGCAGTCAGCACATTCAAGGGATTCAAAGAAACGTCTTTTTGCTGTAAAAATGATTTTGGTTTTAGACAAACATGAGAGCGAAACCACAGAAGACTCTGAAAGTCTCTAAGGGAAACCTTTTTTTTTTCGACTTCAAGTGTCTTTCTCAACATGAAATCTTCTAACAGCATTTACAGGTTTGCGCAACTCATGAGCCGGAGACTGATCCGGCAAGGTCAAGTACTCTCCGAAAGGTTTTCCCTCCGGGGTGCAGAAATATTACCCAAACACTTGAGGACCCTCCGGTCTTTGTGATGCAGAGAAAACAACCGGCATCTGTATTTCAAACAATTCAAAACTAAAAAAAAAGTATAATACGGGACATTCTTAAGCACACTAATGAGAGAGGAGTGATGCGGAGGCCTGTGGCTGCAGAGGAATCCTGCAGAACAATAGCAGAGTCAACAACACTTAGTGATTTACAAAATGCACTTCCGTAGCGTTCCTACACACACACACACACACACACACACACACACACACACACACACACACACACACACACACACACACACACACACACACAGAGGCATTTGCATTAATGTTGTATATACACACTCTGACACACTGAGTTCACACAGCAGTAAATCAGCTGGAACGTGGTCTGAATAGTTTGAGTCAGTGGTTGGAGCCCGAGAGACTGTGGTTTATCTCGACTACAGTTGTGTTCTTCTAGTAAACATACACACACCCACACACACTGACCACCCACCTCTGTGTCCTCTATCAGGACACTGTGCATGAGATCTGTCTGTCTGTTGTCCTCTTTCCTGACCTCATACAGAGCTCGGACGTTTGTTTCTTAAACTGCAAGATGAAAAGAGCGAAGGACAGGTGAGCACAAAGTGACAAGATGTTCTCTCTACTCTCAACCGGAGGCCCTCATAAATCCATCTTATGCTGAAAAGTTGTCTCTTTCCTTGTCAAGTTAGCTTTACATGCAAGCAGTTTGCAAACAACGGGGCTAAAGATGCCAGCAGAGTCACATTTGCTGAAAATCTATTACTGAACCTTGTCAGTCCACATGGTTCTTCTGTGTTTCACAAAGTCTCCACCCTCTGCTTGTCTACAAATACACATTGTCTAAAAGGGGAGACACTCACAGCGCTATGTATGTTTCAGGACAGTAAAGTTGCACTAGACAACTTCGGTGGGCGCCAAAGGGCTGCGAACAAATTCAAAAATGTGCTTAAAATAGTTTTTTTTATTATTTATTTTCATCACAAACATCACTTCTAGCTGTTTGATAAATAATGATAGTTTGACCCTACATGAATGTAAGCAGTAAAAATCCACATGAATGGACACACACCAACACACACACACACATGAATGAAAGCAAAAATGATTCCCAGACAGCAGTGTGATTTATGTGGCAGCTACAGACAGCTACGACTTGAAATCAAGCGTGACTCATTTAATATTTCGACAGGAAATACTGAAGGAGACGCTAGGAGGAAACTGTCGGCGACGTGAAAAAGAGGATGCTGCCGCCCCCCTCAGCCGCCACAGTCCCCTGGCTCAGCCATCAAACCTCCTCCCTTTGCCAGGAACCCTTAACTGGTCATCTCCTCGCCATATCCCCCCGTCACTAAAAATAAAACCCCCTCTGAGAATCTATTGTTCCTGGAAGGACCTTCTCATGCCTGACATGAGGGGATGACTAAACTTTCACCCCGTTGACTGAACGTGTGTGTGTGTGTGTGTGTGTGTGTGTGTGTGTGTATATGTATGTGTGCACTGCACTGCAGGTAGGAGTCTGGAGGATTGAGGACACTCACAGCCCTTTTACACATTCTATAACAGAGCAATAACAAAGCTTTTGTATTTATTTAATAATATTTGAGTCTCAGTGTTGACTTTTGAGCTACATGTGATGTTATATTAATTACAGTCATATTTTTCAATTTGATCTACCAATATTCATGTTAAACAATTAAAGGGTTCTTTGAAGTATAAAGTAAGAAAGTTACCTGACGGTAGTTATGTTAATATCAACGGTATGATTTCAGCCTGATGTAGACCCAGTGTTTGAGTTGTATGATGATTTTGACTGAATTTGAAATTGAGACAAATTTCAGCCAGAACGCACGTTGTTATAGTGCCTTGTACAGTTGATCACAACATCCAATCCCGGCTCGATCACCTCCATCTGACCGGTCAGAAGATTTTCTAGCTTGTTTGATATTTTGAATACACATACAAAATAATGCTTGATTGATTGATTGATTGATTGATTGATATTAGACAACTAATATACTGTTCTGACTTCAACTCTGTCCCGATTACACTCGAACAGTGTGATCTCTCAGGTCGTGCCTGACTATTCAGTTGAACAGTGTGAGAACATAAATCATGAGCTTCGGTTAATCGTCATCAATGATTTGGGTGCTGTTAAGGTTGCTATGGTGACAGGGAAAGCACTTAGAAATTAAAGGGAATAATGATACATCTGAACTGGGACAAAGCTCATGTCAAAGTATCAGCACTCATACCAAAACCACAAATACATACTGTAGTTAAAGTGTAATCTTATTTCTAATGAAGGGAAGTGGTCGTTTCACAAAAGTTGCAATCACGGTTTTGTGTCCAAATACTCTTTTCTTTAAAAAAAAAAAAACATTTTCAGCCCTCATGGACAAACACACTAACCCACTGCACGTCTGACGTCAGTTAAATCCATGATGGTTTGGAGATCAGGGTGGAGAGGAGATTCAAACCACAGTCTGCCAGGCAGGATGCTTCCAGCAGGAGTCAGGTGGATAATATCTCAGAGTGGAGTTTACTGCACATGTGAAAGCTGTCATAACAGAGCAGAGTTACAGGAACCTCTCCAGCCTTTAACAACACACATCTTCCTCCCGCTCCATCTCTCTGTGTCTCTTTATGTCTGCTGAATGTACACAGCCGTCTGCTCGCCGCTCTTCAGAGGAGACTGCTGAGTGTGCACGCTGTGTTTTCCTGTTACTCTTTAAAGGCAGTCGTGGAAAAAAAAAAAGAACGTCCCTCCATTAAAGTTCGTTCAGGGCTACTTAGAACGAGAACACCGGAACTTTTTAATGGTTCAGTCTTATTCAACATGGATTTTCCTCTTACAGTAATGAGCTTCCTATGTCCATACAGTGCCAGAGGCTCCTGTGCAGTGTGTGTCGTAATAATGACGGCCACTAGATGGAGTGTTGTTGCATTGTGCAGAGTATTAAAGAGTGTTGTAGTGGTTTGCCAAAGAGGAAATAATAACAGTGATGGAATATTAGCGAATACTAGTGATGATAGAACAGTGAGATGGCTGTTATTCTGATCCTCACAGTATCTGTGTGTTGTAAACGCTGTTTTTTTCTGAACCTGGAAGTGTTTAGTGGTGAATGACTCCCACATTGATTTCAGTTCGGAAAACCCACCGACTCCTCCCTCCGACCCTCTGTCTCTGTGAGGAGATCAGGGAACTGTGATTGAACCCTGTCTCATAAACAAGAGATGGCTCTCTGCTGTTGATGTTGTTTGTGTTGTGGATGGGGGTCTTAGAGGCTCTAAAAACCCTTCAGCTCCAGCGTGTTTCCTCTTGACTCCTCACGGTATGTGGATGGAGGCCGAGAAGAGGCCGCAGTGTTTAGGGGACCCACAATCCTCACACAACTCTGAGACGTTCAAAGAAGCATGTTTGTGTTTATGAAATCTCAGTGTGTGTGTGTGTGTGTGTGTGTGAGGGTATTAGTGTGTAATTTCTGGCCTGAGCTCTGTGTGCATGTGGTTCCCCTTGTCTCTATCAATCAGAGGTTTTCATACACAGAGTCCAGGAGTCATACAACTATTAACCACCGCAATCAAACTGAGGATCCTAACTCATGTCTAGCTCTATCTCACTCTTACACACTCTCTCTGTGATGACTCTAATCTGGGTTCATCCCTCACAAACCTAACTCAGGCCTCAATTGGGGTTTCTCAAAACTTTGGTATACCCCAAATCTCTAATGATGTCATGAGAACAGATCCATTAAATGAGTCAAATGAGGCAAGTGTCAAAGTGTTTCGAGCCGCTTTCTGCCCAAACTTGAATTATCTGACTTTTTCAGCCACTTGAAGGTCATAAATGCACATCATGTTGGGTCCAGTGGCCTCATGGTGAATCCAAGTCCAATACTCACACTTCTTTTAGATCTGCTCTGATCACAACCAACTCTCAAAAGTGCTATTCAATTATTCTGGGTGTTCTGACCGAGAGCTTGAACTCACTATGTCACATGGCTGCCAATTTCGTCTGATGTCATTCTGAGGGCGGAAATCTCAAATGCTTTCAAAATGTCATACTGCTGAGTTCCTGGTTGAACGCTTTATAAATAAAGATAATTTGACGAATAGTATAATTTAACTAGTACTTGATTGATCAGAAGCCTCAGAACCCATCAGCTATCCTCTTATGATTGTACACGCCTCTGAGAACAACAGCTAACTTCTCAGTATTGTGTAGACTCATTACAGATCATGCAAATTCTACCAAGTGAAAATATTAAATAAATGTGCAACAGTGCAATAAAAGGGAGCCTGAGTGTTAGTTTGCATTTAGCATTTGGGTTGCACTTGTGATACAGTAGTTCAGGTGTCTTTTAAGCTGCTTTCACACTTGCACAAAACTCCCAAAAACTCCTGAAGTTTTTCGGGGATGAGCTGCATGTGTGAACGCAAACAGCCGACTTTTTCAGACTTAATCCTAAATTCCTCCGGCCAGCCCCTTAGTAGAATTTCCCTGTGAAGTCCAAGTGAGCTGATGTAAAAACGCAGCAGGATATTATCGGGAGAATTCACCTCGAGTGAGTGGGAGAGGGTGGGGATGTTTATGCCCTGAGAGCGTTACGATCTTTTTGCATGTAATTTAACTGATTCATTATATTTTCTGTCCTCCAGTATGTTCTTCTCCACTCTTTAGTTGATATTGTGATTCTGTCAATGTGCACATAGCATTGATATAAAGGCAAAGGTTCTCTTTATAGCGTTGTATAGTAGACTCTGTTGCTTCATCCACCACTGCATGTGTGAACAGCAAAGATCAGGAGGATTTCAGAGGCAGTCCTCCTAAAATTCCTAGAGTTTTCTGTTACAGTGCCCTAAAATGACAGCCTAAGAGCAAAAGTTCAAACTCACTCCTAAATGGGTGATTCTAATAATCCAGTATAACATGAGCCCTCCAAAGGATCTGCCTGTTGTAAATGGTCAACAGTCTATTCTAGCCTGACAACTCTAAAAGAGAGACTTCAGTTTGCTGACTCCTGGTTAATAAAACATATTGATATCGGTAGCTTTAATTTAAACCAAGATGTGCAGAAGCCTTTGATGAGCCTCTTTGACATGTGTGAGAGTCTGAGAGTTGATGCCTTCTGCTGTAAACTAACACAACTCTCCTTTCTGTGTAAATATCATCTGTTTGGTGACATGGAGCGAAACTGGCCGACTGAGTTTAAGTGTGCCTGTGAAATCAACACATCAAAGTCAGGATTAAATGTGTGAATGTTTAACGGCTGAGCGCTGCAGCTCCCGCACGTCGTTTTTCAGAGTGAACGAGAAGCATGACTGCGTTCAGCAGGTGTCGAACTGGCTGTTGTGATTTTTGCGAAGGTGTTACATGTCAAAATAAAAGCAGTCCTAATAAAAAACATGTTTCTACACTCATAACCTTGTTCAGTCTGGAGGATTAATTTCTAAAAAATAAAACACCTTGGCCTGATCAGTGAGTCAGCAGTGGATTCACATCCTGTCTGCAGCCGCTTTCACGGATGAATGGAGAAGCCTGTTCTAGCCTGAATAGATGATTATGATTACACTTTTATATTCAAACCACATTAAATATTCTGTGCAGGATAAATACAACACATGTGCGTTTCATTTCCTAGAACACAGGAAACAGGACGTTTCAAGGGAGGAACAGAGCGTAATGGCCTTCATTCCCTCTTTGAGAGCTCCATCCAAAAGCTAAAAGTGTTTGGATGTTTTGACGGATCCAAAGATAAAAAAAACGTGTTTTGGATTTTCTGTCCATATTTGAATATCAAAGATAACAGAGAGCAGAAGACTTAATTCCATGAAAACAAATCAAAAGAAAAACCTGATCCTCTTTAATTCCAGCCGTTTCCTTAACTATCAGATGCCTTCAACCAGGATTTTATTTCACATTATAACAGGAAATATGAATCCCACATCCTTTCATATCTGCTGCTTTTCAGCATTTCATTATTCCACCTCCATCCTCTAGTACATTAACATCACTGAATCCACCAAAAAAAATCTATCTTCATGTAAACAACACTTTATAAATGGCTTAAAGCCGACTTATTTAGCTCAATGTAAATCCTCTCCTCCTCTGTGTGTTGCTGATCAGATGCAGGTAGATAAAGGCTGGCTCCACACTAGATGATTTTATTTTTGTAGCCTGATTTGAGTGCTCTCTCTCTAGTTCTCTTCCTGTGGAAATGGGATCATTTAGCATGAAGGGAGATAAGCTGAGTGAAGGTCTGACGCACAGAGAGCTGCTTTTCTGACACCGCCCTGCCCTCTCTGATGCTGTTGGCGAGGGTGGGGGTCACAGGTTGGAGGTTTTTTTTTTTTTCTCGTTCAGTCTGTTTTGTCTTTCTCTCTGACACACGATATCTCTGCTGAAATAACTTGATGATTGTAGTCCAGCAGATAGACGGCACCGTCTCACTCCCTGTGATGTCCTCTTCATCATTCATGATACCACCTCTACATCTTTATCTTTTCTATCCTCTCCGTCGCTCACCCCCTCTCCTACCCTCTCCATCATCTCTGTAATCTCCAGGAAGTAAAGATGAAATACTGGAGGCAATTCCCCTCTCTGACCTGAAAGTGATTTCTTCATAAATAATAATAATACTAATAAGAGAAGTGGAATTTTCCAGTCTGGCTCTGTGTAGTCATGGGAGGAGGAGAATGAACTTTGACATCCTGCAGGCTGAACCTTTGCCAGCTAATTAAAAGAGATGATAAGGATGAGAGCTGGCATTATGATGGGATTTAATAAATTCATGAGATTTGAGAGGTGATGGCTTATTTTAGCTTTTATTGTTCAGTAGGAAAGCTTTTATGATCCACTCTGGTGCAGCAGGATCAGGAAGAAACTTGAGGGTAACTTATCAGGTTGATAACCACCTTCATATGACTGTTAATCACAATCTCTTATGTTAGAGTTAGTGGAGCCAGATAACCCAAAGCTACCCTGGGTATGTTAAACTCGCAGTACGTACAGCATACTAAGTTCGATGGTATGCAGTCGGCTGTTTCGAAAAAAACAGCCATTGTTTCTCTTCCTAAGAGTCAGATAAATGATTTAAATCACTAATCAATCACTGTCTGGGTGAACCCAGGTACTCAATGGGAGCCATGCACCAGCAGGGCGTACGCTTGGGTGGTACTTTACAAAAAAGTTTTAAAAAGTTAAAACCAACGTAAAGTTAAACCCTGTGCACCGGCTGGACTTGAACCATGTTTGTCTTACTGTAGAAAGTCCAACTAGTATCTGAGCTAATATGAACAATGTAACTTAAAATTAAAACACAACAACAGTGCGTCTTGTTTACAGGATGATCAATGAAAATGCCAAAACAAGTTGTGTCAGCCAACATTGGACATCATGTGTATCATGTGTTTATGTCATGACTATTGTTTTTGCCATTGCCATTGCTATACAAATCTGTAATGCAAGTTTGTGAACTGCCTGTTTTGCTCATAAAAAAATAAAGTGTTATACCAATGTTCATGCCATAGTGTTGCGTGTGTGCTCTTTTTGTTTTCTTCCTCTCTCTCTCTCTCGTGCTCCCTGCAGCTGCTGCTCCTTTCCTTTCTGCAGCCACTGATCGAGCACACCTGTGCCCACCCTGCAATCAGTGGGCAGAGTATAAAGGAAGCAGGAAGGCGCTGCCATTTGTTTATTGCTCTCCCCTCGGTTTGGAAGATCATCCAATGCCCAGGCATCGTTCCAAATTTGACTTGCAGGTTGCAGGTGGCCCTCCTGGAAAATGTTACCTGTGATGTGAGGTATGTGAAATGCAAGAATCCTTTTCTTGCCTACAGCACTTGCATTGTACCTCTGTGGGCATATCCCTGTAGTTGTTGCACACACACTGGATCAACTGGTCAGATACTTGAGGGCCGGGTGGAGGCCAGGTGGAGGAACATTTGTTGATGTCATAGCATTGTGTCGCAGCTCCACTCTGACATCCCTCCACTAATGCATGTCCACAGGTCCTGTTTGTGCATGTGTGTGATTCGGTGACTATGTGTGTGAGAAGCATGTCTCTAAAGTAACGGAGTGTAAACCAGAATTTCCTTACAGGATTGATTTCAGAATAAAAATTTAAAAAACAAATAAAGGGTCAAACATGAGACTTGGGTCACATGTCTGGCTGAGCTGCAGCAGTCGATTAGACCCCTCTTAATCGAGTCTTTGTATTCTGGCTTGTAAAGCACAACATTGGCAAGGTGAGGCTTTATTGTCCTCTGGGAAGTACTTAGCGTCCACATTAAGTTACATGCCAATTTAGATCAGTGCTAAAATATATACTGTACCTGCTCATCTGAATCCTGCTCTGTCTTCTGCCTCTGGCGCCTCGTCTTCTAGCTCTGCTTCCTTGGCCTCTATTCGTTTCCCTCCCTCTCACTCGACCTCGGGCCTGTCCACTTTGACCTGACTATGTACTTGGCTCAGGGCTATAATCAGGGTCAGGCCCATAAAAGCTCTCACCGTGGGAACTCTTAGACGCATAACAATGGACGTGCATGATAAGAACAGGCACAGCTATGACTGTTCTCACTTAGGCTTAAAGCACTGTTGATAATGGGGTCCTTTTTAATTTTCTTTTTGTTTCTGTTTCTTTCTTTCTTGATCAAATATAAACCATTTTACCATTTTTCACTTTCAGTACTGGTGAAAGGGAACATGTAGCAAACAGACCGAAGGCGTTCCTCAGGAGATGGCACACATGACAGAGCGTGCAGCGCAGCATGACGTCCTCTTCACATTCTATCTACTGAACAAAGCTAACAATCATGAGAAATAAAATTACTCAAAAATTATTTCAATTGGATTTTCACGTTGCTATAACTTACACCTGTAAGGTTAATATTTAGCTACCCCCAGCGGCTTGTTAGCATAGCTTTGCATGTAAACAGAAAACATGTATAGCCTGGCTGTGACGAAAGGAAAGAAAATCCACCTACTAACCTTCCTCGAAAACTAACAGGTTTATACATCATATTGGATTATAGCGTCTGATCATTTGCATAAAACGGTTCAGTATGAGCTTGTTAAGCTGTTATACTCTGCTGAGAATCTTTAGCCTAGACTAAAGGAACCTGTTGCACACAAAGAGATCAATTTCAATGTGAAGATCTAACGCTTTGAAAGAAAGCAAAGAAGCATAACTCCAAAAAAAACATTTTATTAAGAGAGTCATTGACGATCCTGGTTAGAAAGATGAGGGTTAGACCTCCAGTTCAGTAAGTTGTCCTACATGTGTGTGATGTTTTAGCTCTTATTCGTATCGGTGACCTCACTGGTAAGGGGGATATGACCGGTTACCAGAACTCATTTCCCCAAAGTGGTGGGCCACACCAGAGAACTCTGCCAAATAAAACACACACACAGAGCTCACAGTGATACAAGATACACACACACACACACAGCTGTGTTACACACATGGCTTTAAATAAGGCTCCACATGAGCACACAGTGTACAGAGCTGCACTGATGGATCATATCACCTGTTTATCACCAAGAGTGTGTCAGTTTTGAGTTTGATTTGTGGTTCTTTTGGTTGAGTTATGTGTTCGTGTGCTCAGCATGCCAACCTCATTCTTTCGCCACTCGTCCGTCTCAAATCTCCCTCTCCTCCTTCTCGTCGTCTTTATTCCCCCTCTTTATTCAGGCAGGAATGTGTGACATGTGGATCAGCAGACGGGGTGTGTGATACTCCTGCTGAGCTCCGGAGAGAAGGCCGGACGAGGGGAGAGGAGGTGAATAACAACCCGGCTGCCACCTCCTCTCACACATCCTTCATCACCTCCTCGATGCAACGAGGACCATCCCACCCTTAACCTACTTTTAAGACCCTTCCCCTTCATGCATCAGAATCTCCTGCACTGATACCTGGCAGGGAACAAGAAACAGGATCCGATTGGCATCTGGACTTTTTTGTCTTGCAGAACTCCTCTTTCCTCTGGGAATGTGTTCTCCTGCACGTAATTCATCCCTGAATTCAATTTAAAATTGAGCAATGATGTGTTTCTGATTCAGAGGAAGATAACCGAAGACAGGGAGGAAAAGGGGGATTTAGAGAGGGATAGGGAGAAGGAGAATGCTAAGGAGTATTATTGCATAATGCTCTGTTGTTTGGATAACTAATTGCAAGAATGTGACAAAGTCGTTAAACGTTTTGGTATCTGAATGAAGAGACGGCAATGTGCAGAAAGATCTTACCATGCAGGCCTTGCAGTCCCACACTGAGAGAGAGAAAAAGTAGAAGAGGAGGGGGATATAGCAAAAGAAGAAAGAAACATAACTGCAGATTTTGGCAGCAGTGCAGATAAAGAGGTGAGAGCTCAGACGAAGTGTGTGCTGAGTGTGCAGCCGAACAGCTCAGCATGTGTTTCTGATAAATTATCACTCACCTCTGAAATACACCTCACATATTTTGGCCGTACATGGACACAGAGAGATGGTGTGTGTTTGGTGTCACGTTTGTGTGTTTGTGTGTGTGTGTGTGCACATGAAGTCCCAGCAGGAGAAACCCATCGGTTTCAGATTTTCTTCTTCTTCGGTGAGATTTATTTTTGTCCCTTTTTGTATTCTCTACAGGAAACACACATACACAGGGGGAACGTCTGCAGAATAAAAAACTGATCTAGCTCAAATTTTGAAAAAATCCAGAGTTATCCTTTCGACTAAAAAGTTGTACTATTATGTTGTAAGCCAAAATATATTCTACATTTATCTGAAAGTCGTCAAAAAAAATAATCATGTGTCATGCTAGTCCTGTGTCAGGTTGCACCATCTATAGCATAAGTTCAAATGTAACCTAGTTTAAATATACTGTATTTTATAATTTAGGATGGATTTACACTCTACATACATTTAAGGTGTTGCACCAGCTGAGATAGTTCCAACGTTGGTAAAACTTACACCTTAAATCTTACACCTACAGTAACTCCTCGTAGGTGTGATGTCCTCCCTGAAATACGGTTGGCATGGTGATGGTTTTGAAAGATGGGATAACTTGGAGGAGGAGCTGAGGGTTTTACCGGCTGTTATAGGTGTCAGCAATGTGTTCTCCTTGATAGATTACACCCCTCAGAAATGTTTGATGAATTTGATTTGTAATCTAACGATGATCTCCATAAACAGATATCTGCATGTAAGAGCTGCTGACGATCTATCCTCATTCAAACGTTTTAACTTCAGTGAAGTAATCTGTTTGATGCTGTGTCCTGAGAGCCAATCAGTGTTTAGATTTCCTGACTTCCTGAAATGCATCAGAAATGATCGATGCAACAAACAAACATCAAAAAGTTTTTCTTCTCCTCTTGAGGACTGACCTGACAAAGCATGATTTTTTTTTACTTTTTACAATTCTGCGTCAAGATGTCGTTATTTCTTTAAACTTCAGACACATGAATGTGAGTAAATCAGGTTCGTCCTGCTGAAGTAATCTGTAGTGAAGCCTCTGTGTAACGTACTATTCACAGTTAAACTGAGACTCTCCAGAAACAGATGAACGGGCTCCTCTGTTATGAATCTTGTGCTTATTGGACTGTAAGCAGAGAAGTCTTGGCTGGATGTCATTTATCTCTAATTAATTAAGTTTATCTCTGCTGGCTACACCAGAATAATGATAAAGATAATGATTGATGATTTTCAGATTGATTAGCAATTAAATCTCAATGACTGCACTCTTCTAAACTTCCTTATATTAAATCTGAATTTTCTATCAAATGAACATTTTGCTTGACGATATCTCTCTCTCAGTTGTTTTCTAATTAAATAATCATTACGTGTTATATTATATATATATATTTATTATTCTTACCAGATGTATGAAATCAATGTAATAACAGCCGATTGACTGAAATATTGTTGATTTGCATTTAAAACTATGAATTAAAGTGTTATATGTGAGCAGATGCATATGTAGGTAGATTGTCAGGAAATATTACATTCGAGAGTGAAACAATCTCTGAGGGAAATTGAGAAAAATAAACGGTTATCGTGGCTCTACCTGACTTCTATTACATATGTAATTATTATGTATATTATTTTTTCATCTCTGCAACCATTTGTGGAGCAGCTCCTCCAAACATCCTGTCAGTCTAAAGGAGGACAGAAGACGGTTCTCTGATCCCTCTGACCCTTTAACTTTGACCTCTGACCTGAAAGAGGTCACCCAGATAAAGAGAGCAGAGTGACAAACGGCAAACAAAACAAGCTTCAGAGTGAGCTGACCACAACTCATCCTGAACAGTTATCTTACCCCCTCCTCCTTATCTCTCACCACAAACCACACGGATGATTCAGACCTGATATCTCCGCTCATGAATCATGTTCCTGAGGTTTACTCCCAAATTGAATCACATTAAACAAACCAAACACTGATTATGAAGGGTCTAAGGTTCCTCACCACCTCCATCTATCCAGAAAACAGCCACAGCGTCTGTGAGCTTGACGTGTAGCAAACCTCCGTTATCCAACCCGCCTGACTCTGTAACTTTCAGGTGGAGGACGGAGGGCGCTCCAACAGATTTAACAGATGTTAAATATTCAAACTGCAGCCATAAAACAATCACAAAGTTCTGGTTTCAGACATCTAAGACGACGCTGGAAGAGCAGTTGAGTAGTAACTGTTCTCTAAATGATTCCACACAGTTTTTCTAGTAGTGTGATATTGTTCACCCTGAGGAGGTCACGAGAGGGGCACAACTCTTTCACCACTTACCTTCAGACATGAAATACACAGGAGCTTTATCCGATGTAGTGTTACAGTAGCTACAGCGTGATTTATTGTGTCTCTGCATTTGGGAGAGAGTTGTGTTGAGGGGATGAAAGTTGATAATGTGCAGAAAGGTGCTCAGAATGTTTCAGGTAAAAGGAGAAATACTGGGTTCAGATGACCTAGCGGTCAGGTCTTGCTCCGTGTATGGAGGCTATCGTTCTCCAAGTTATAGCAGGTTTAAATCTGACCTGTGGCTCCTTTCCAACATGTCACGCCCACCTCTCCCCCTGGTTACCTGCTCTATCCAATGTCCTATCGAATACAGGTATAAAAGCCCCCAAATATATCTTTAAAAAAGGATAAATAAAAGACTCAAAAAGTGCAATGTTACCCCAATAAAACAGACACAACTTTTTGAGACACAAAACAACAACAACAACGTGCTGCTGCTACTTTAATCCTGTGATTGATTACGGTGATGTTTTTATATGCATGCATCTTCTCAATGTCTTAAATCTCAGGGCCTACACTCATCATTTTACTCTGTAAGATCGAGGTTGCCGACCTGCATTGTGTATTTGTAGACAAAATCACTGACATGTCCTTATTTATAATGCGATACTGAACCTGCCCGTCTTGGCCAGGACAGTTTTACAGTACATCTTTTCTCTTCTTCTCTTTTTTATTTTAAAGAAAGATAAAGAATAAAATGACTGTTACTTTAAAGTCAGTGTTGGTAATTTTTGAAAATGAGCATGATATTGAAATTAGCATTCTCTCAGTGCTCCGTCTACACCCACCCACTCCCCACTGTGCTCCCTCAAAAGCCAAGCCCCTCACTTACATGCACGAGCACAGTTGCTCCAGAAGCAGACTCCTGCTCGTCGCTTGTGTAGAAACATGATTGGTTCATCAGATTGGTTCATCGTAGCAGACATTGGCCGAAGTTTTTACAGGCTTACAACTGCTACAGATGATGGATTTTCAGTGCAGTGTTTTCTCTATTGCATACTTAAGTTAACTTCTAAAAGACTTAATTAACATCATTTGATATATTTAGAGTGGAAAACTAGAGTATTAAGGGCTGTTTTTGTCTTTTTTAATAATCTGTCATAATGTAAATATTGATGATTTTTTGGATGTTTGCACGGGTCACAAGCGCCTAACTTTCTTTTTCCAATTAATCTTCACTAAAAACTGATCAATTTAGAAATGATATACAATACCAGTATATAGTACCACTTGTATTTTGGGTACGTTTTTAAATAGAAAATAACTTTTGAAACAAAGATGTAAACAACAACAAGAACAGTGATGGACAAAATGCACTTGGTTACTTTACCCACTATTTGTGTACAATCTTCTGGATTGGGAGCCATGGAGCCATTCTGGATCGTATCATTTCACTGTTCAGCCCAATGACAGTTTCCTTTTGTGTGAACACTTATAGAAAAATGTCAATAAGATTCCAGAGTGAGTGTGTGTTCCTTAGAGTCGTTCTGTGAGTGTGTTGATTCAGTGATCATGCAACTGGAATTCTGCAGCACTCCTCCCGGGATCTGCTTAACATCTGAGTCTACAGCGGTTCATATTTATGATGAACTTCAGTCCGATTTGTAACAAAACTTTAAGAGTACAACTGGTGAGCTGGATGTGACAGTAATTATTCATGGTAATAAGTAACAGTGTTCCTTACCTTCTTTAGGCTATTACACTCTCTGGTCGACAGAAACGAACTCTCGATCTGGAGTTCTATATTTTTTTTTATTGGTTCACTATGTTTCGATTTTTATACCTTGCACCAGAAGTGCATCAAACATGGCAGCTGTCCTACATTAACTGGCCTCATTTTACCTCTGAGAGTCCGTCTCAGTTGAAAGAATGACCGGCACAGAGCTGGTTTTGTTTCAGCTCCAAGTTCATCTGAGGGGATTCTCTGTCCGCTCTGCTCTTAATTGAGATGCACTCGCTACGGCCTCCACTTTTCATTCAAACTGTTGTCTTCTGGTCAAATCTAGAATGGCTTTGGGAAAATTTAAAAAATTTCTAAAATCTGTGTGACTTTGTATCTGTTGGATGGAGACCAGAAACTGTTTTCTCACCCCCCAAATCCCATCTCTCGGAGGAACTCACTTTCCTCAGTCTTAATAACAACAGACTCTCTGAATCTGCACAATCACATCTCTTTCTATCCAATCTCTCCCGTTCTTTCTCCTCCTCCCTCTGAGGCTTGAGCCTGAGTTTAGTTTCAGTGTTGGGAAAGAGTTTTTCTGCCAGCTCAGATTTAACACACAATGTTTCTAACATGCTCAGAGAGGCTGTGTGAAAGTAACTTGAAAATAAGGAAAGACAGTATGGACAGTTTGAGTAAGTGAAGCCAGAGGGGTGAATACCGACAAGGTTTTCTCAGGCTCAGAGTCCCAGAACACACAACCTTCTGCTCTCAATATCACACACACACACACACACACACACACACACACACACACACACACACACACACACACACACACACACACACACACACACACACACACACACACACACACACACACACACACACACACACACACACACGCACAGTGTAGTAGTTGTAAGAAGTTGGATGAACTTGATAAAAATTCTTTCTGTGATAGTTTGACACTCTTAAGTCCCTGACTGCCACTCCAGGTCAACTATGACACTCATGACACTTCATCACCAGACTCCAGTGGCTAAAGACACCAAAAGGCCCTATTTTGACGGCATAAAGTGCGTTTTCTGAAGCGTGTGGCGCACAGAGATTTGGAGCGTGTCAAACTATATAACAATATTTAAATGGTGCACAGTCTGGGCGTAGATCCAGGTGCAAAGTGCAAAGAGGATGGACTATGTGGCTTGATTGTGTTTAGGGTGTAACATGACTCAAACCAATCAGAGTGTCAGCTCTTATTCTCTTTTAGAGCCTGGTGTGCCTGTAGGCTGGTGCATTGCCATTACTGTAACACGGTGGATTTCAGGTTTTATTCTGAGATGGACCAAACTCCGACCAGCTCATTTAACTTCCCTCCTTCCATTGTCCCCCTGAAAACACAGAACACACACAAGACAGTGTATGAAATACAGGATGCTGATAGCAGATTGAAGTCATATTTCGCTAAATTATTCAGAAACGATCAGAAAGAAACGGTGAATGTTTTTGCATGAGGCACAAAAGCGTATTCATTAATCATTAAAATTCCCAGGCATGCCGACAGGATCAGACGGGATCTAAGTTATCTAATGTTCTGTGTGCTCAACATCAAATAAAGGTTGACTGTAAACGTTGTTTTAGTTTATTTTCTCTGCTGGAATTATAGCAACAAGAGCACAAGTGCATTTTAAATTTATACAATGTGAGGTTGAGCTTGAGTGAGGGGTATTGAAATGATAACTGCATCAGGAGGAAAACAGGAAAGACAACTGCAACGGGTTCCAAGACGCCTCACGCTGGGTGACAATAGGGCATTAAGAAAGCATCCAGAAATGATGCTAAAGGGTTTACCCACAGAGTCATAAGATGAAGTAAGGGCCAACACCAACATATTGTTTTTGACAAGTTTAGAATGAGAACTGGCTGGGTAATAATGTGTTACTGCATTATTACATTTTTTTAAAATCAGTTATGATTATTAAAAAAAAAAAGGGATGAACTTTGAATTTGTTACAGATAACTGAAGAGCATGCTAATTAAACTTTTTCTGTATTACAACTAAAGAACTGTCAGATTCTCAGGATTCTGTGATGGTTAAAGTACTTGTCCAACAGATGTCGTCCAATAGATTTATCTTGATTCAATTTGATGTTGCCCTATGAATGGACCCTGTTGTCTACACAAAACTAGAGAACTGACATGTAGGCTAAATAAAGGACATTTCAGTATTTTTTCAGCAAAGGTTTCGTATGATCCCTCATTACTGTGGTGGTGAACTCATAAGGTCTGGATACAGCGACCAGTTTGTGACAGATTTGACGTCCCGCTGAGTGAAAGATAAGAAAAAGCCATAAACAGAGACCATCAAGTCACCTCTTAATAGACTCATTAAGAGACCGCACTGATTCTGCATTGGAAACGTCTCGGTGCAGCCGACTTGCACAACAGCCTCACACAGTGTGCAGGAATGTGCACTGACAGCCCCCTCCTCCTATAATAAGCCAATAAACAGAAGGATTACCAGAGACAATTAAGAGAAAACCTCAGACTCTGTCCGTACATTCTCCAGCTGCTCTGTGGTAACCCACAATCAGACAGGAAACTATCAGTGTACCAACACTCACAGCACAGCGGTTTCATGTGTCCCACACTAATGGGCAACACAATGAGGATTTTAAAATCACTAAGTGAAATACACGCTCATGGAAATTTACAGATTCATCTGAGGAGGTTTTGATTATCAACAATATCAATCATTTGAGCCTGAATAACAAGAGTAACAAGTCCACCCATGATTCCTACACATCTTAGCTGACAGAGTAATAATATGCAGAAAGGTTTACTACTGTACATTAAGAGTGGGGAAGAAGAAAAGAAGATTTGTGTTAGAAAGATTCATTTAATCTGCTTGAATGTGCACTGATTTACCTTCACTGTGAGGCTCATTGTTAAACAACCAAGTCTTAAATAAAATAAATCTTTAGCATCTTTGATAGCTTGTATTATGTCGCAGCTTGTGCCCTGTTTCTTTTGCTTCTTCATCTCAATCTCCACTTTCCTCAGACTTTTCCCCATCTCCATCTGCACACCTGATCTCTTCTCTGCTCAGCTGTCTCTACATCCCTCATAAGTCTCACTCTGCATTTATAAGACCAGTCCCCTTCTTTGTTCCCACTTCATCCCTGTTGCTATGCTCCTTGTGGATTTGTTGTCGTTTTGAACTAATCCTGCATCCTAACCTGTCTGCCTGTCATATTTTATTGGTTCTTCCTCTAGTAAAAAAAAAACTTTAAATGGAAAACATTCTATATTTCTGTCTGCATTTGGCTCTTTCCCTGTTGCTTGCAATCCAACGTTTACATTTCATATATTTTAAATGGTTTTCTGATGATGGCAGAATGGAGCAAAATCACTTTATATAAAACCTTGCAAAAGCTATTTTTTAAGCTCTGTCGATTGGTTGATCAATCAAATGATCGCTAGTATAGATAGCTTTAAAACTCAAACTCATTCATGAGACAGGTGCATGGGATAGAAATTACTCAATACAAATTTGCAGGATACCCCCTCATCTCAATTGCACAATAACAATGTAAACATTTCTGCAAATGTTTCCAATATTATACTCCAGTTTAGACTTTGTGCAGGAGTTAGTCTGCACTTCTTTTCATTATACCTAATATTGGGTGCCAAGGACTTTATTTTAGTTTCCATGGTATTTAAACGTATTGATATTGTTTTATTTTTACTAGGATCAGATCAAATTAAAAAATTCTTCAATCAATGAAACATCAAAGAAAATCTTACAGATCTCTGTTTTTGGACAAAGGATTCACCTCAACATGTGAACCAGCGTGTTCTGTCACAGGTAATGGGAGGACACAGTAATGAAAAATCTTATATCATAAATAACATTTTGTAGACACAAACTTGCACATAAAACAGATTAAAACTATAACTTAAGCCCTCACAAGGCTCAGTGCATCTGTTTGGGGAGACTTTCTGCTCCGACTGTGTTTTATAGCAGCTGAAACAGAAGCACAGCGACACAGGGAAGACGATAAATCACTCTGAGCCCTGAGACTCAACAGGCTTACTGCAGGACATTTTCATATTTCACATACACAGTCATGCTGCGTAAATGCTGCTTCTGTGGATGTTACATATAAGAAAATCCAGACACACACGCATATGTCCTCCTGGGAACTTGACCTGTATTCTACCAAAGTTCAGGGTCTCTCAGATACGTTTTCCAGCTCTGAAGCGCCTGTCTTTCCTCGCTGTCTGTCTATTTGTTTGTCTCTCTTAGGAGATGGACCCAAAAGCCAGTGTGTGATGAAGGAACCACAGCTGCAGGCAGCAGGGGGGAGAACCTGGATTGTAAGCTGGACCTGAACCTCAACCTGGACGTTCCGAACCCTCCCTGCTCCACCATCAGCATCTGAACAAACCCTACTGTTTTCCTCATTTCCCTCTTTACGTGACCCATGGTTTTCATTTAACCTAATACAGACATCGTACCTCTGAGATTTCACTGTTCGTCAGCAAACACGTTGCAATTTCTACAAAAAAATATATACATATATTAAATATCCATGAAGTGGTTGAGATAACCGCACCATGATGGAGATTACTTAAATTAACGTTCACACTTTGTGGGGTATGTCTACAACACAGGGCATTTTAATTACTTTAAAAATGCTTGTTTTCCAAATGGGGTTTGGTTTGATAGCTTCTGATGCAACTTCAGGGCCGGGTTGATAAAAATGATCCTGAATATATAACAAATGTTTAGTTTAAGTGCTGTATTTTGGGACATTTTCATTTCTTCCCCTTGATGTGTCCAGCCCACCTGCACAGAGCTGAATCATTTCCAAGCCTCTGAAAGGTTTTTTCCCTTTTTTTTCCAGAGTTAAGAAAGATTTAAGAATCATATTCATTAATTTGACAATCTTTAGGAGACAAATCCATACCAACACAGCCCCTCCTTCCATTGGGGCCCCACCCACCACCCCACATACGACGGCCATGCTTGTAGGTGTGTACGTACTTGGCATTAAACCTGAATCTGACGCTGAAAAACAACTTTATTTAAGACTCTTCATAGTGTTAAGATTTGGGCTAAACTTCCCACACTTTCCAGAACACTCTAAAGAGCTGAGTGAGACGGCTGGTAACAATATTGAAACCGTGACATCTCTAAGAGAATGCTGTTCCACTGTGAAAAATCCCACATTTAAAGCTGCTAACAGTAACATTCCTGTGTTTGTTCTTTTATTGGATGACATTCTTTTGTTGTTTCTGCGCTGCGTAAACAGATGTTGACACAAACACGGAGCGATACACAGACAGAGTGACAGAGTGACAGACAACAGACGTTAGACAGACCCGGGAGGAGGAGCGGGGTCACAGCAGGAAGCCGAGACAGACACATCACCCCTGCCCTCTGTCGTCCTCCTCCTCCTGAGCCCATAAACAACCTTTTACCTTTCATCCTCGTGCACTCTGAGCTACCTGTTAACCTCCGACCTTCCATCTCCTGCATCCTGACCTTTCACCTCCTCAGGTCATGGGCAGTATCCTGCTCTTTATCTCGTCTCTCTCTTTCCATACCTAAAGACGTCAGTTTGCTGAGGACTTAATGTAATATAACAGAAATCTAATCTTGCCTCTTTCTTCCTGTTAAAGCAGATCAGTCACTGAGAATTGCCTGGAAATGAGCAACACAACGTAGAGAGAACACAGGGGGTTTGGGGGGGGGGGGTTGTTGATGCTGTGTTTACGTCTGTAATCTCAGCTGAGATTGAAACCAGATGTGGGGATGACGAAAAGGAGGAGGCAGGAGGAGAGGAGTTGAAAGAACATTGTGAAGGAGAAAGAGGAGAAAAAACAAATACTTAGCCCTCAGTGCTCCTCTTTAAGTCTTCCTCTGAAGAAAGAAAGTTCACAAACCGGTGAGGAGGGGGCGATGCCACACCTCCAACTATTCACCCTTTTGTTCTCCTAATTTCCCTCTTTTTCTCCTTGACTTCATCTCTTTTCATTTCCCTCTGAATCATGTGTGGTTTTCTTAGTACTGATGTCCATTCAGATAAAGAACAGAAACACTTTTGATGACGTAACACGATTTAACAATTAATGACTGAATTTTCTGATGAAAACACGACGCAGAAAGTTTGGTGACGCAGGACTTCTAGTCTTAGATATGTAATGTTTGGACAACAGTTTTCCGATTAAAATCGAGATACTAAGAAAAAAAGGGTATTTCCATTGGGTCCTAACCAGGATTTGCCAATTGTTTTCACCAAAACACCAACTCAAATTCCTTGTCTGTGTAAATGTTCTTGGCAATAAAAAAAACTGATTCAGATTCTTATTCATGTTTTGTAAGATTTAGGAAACAAAATTTTGTTGTACAATTTTGAAAACTTGATGATTTAGATAGCAATCTCCAAAATCATTTTTTTCAGGGGTTGGGAAAATCTCATCTACCTCAATCTCAACATGTCATTTCAATGCATTTAATTCTTCATAGAAAAACACTTTTGATGGCACTTTTTTGGCTCTGTGATGTTGACAAGAAGTTTTAGAGGAGTTCAGAGGAATTGTGAAGGGAGCAGTTTCAAACACTCCCCAGAGAAAGAGTAGAAATCTCACTGAGCATGTGCAGATACTTCAGCTGTGCAGACCCCTGGTTGCTTATGTAACTGATATAAGAAGTGGTTAAAAAGCTTTAAGTGACTGATGGTAATGAGTGACAGACTTGTGGGTTAAATCAGAGTTGACTTGTGACTGTGATGCACTGCTCAGTATTTCAATCATTTTTATTTGGTCGTACGAGCAGAATATCCATTTGTGTGTAAATCTGTGACGAATCTTGAGACAGAAGCCGATTGTCCGGTTAAACTTTGACCAAACATCGACTTCAATAAATGTCTCCAATTTGTCAGTGAAAAATGTTTCTGTCTTTGAACCAGATTTTAAAAGTCTTTTCAACAGAAAAAATGCTGGCCAGGTTAGCACACATAGAAACTGTAAGCTTACCTCTGATAAAACAACACAACTTCTTCTTGTTCTGCATGTTGCAGAACAAGAAGAGTTCTGCAAGTCAAGTTTTCAAGAAAAAGATCCATGACATTAAAGTCGTGCCCTGCACAGAGTGACCCCATCGTTGTTCACTTTTTTGAGTAATTCAACTTTCCTTTAAGCTTGGGCCAAGAAAAAAAACTCCTGATAATGTTCAACATTTGTTATTTTATCAGAAAATCTAGAGGAAAAGAATATCGACTGAAAGCAACTGGGAATAATAATCATCATTCCCCAAATGATCAAGCTGGCTGGAGCCTCCTGAGCCTCAAATCAACAAATACAATTATGGTTTTATTTTGGCATAAAAATGGTCTTTAACAACCAAATAAACGGAATTGCAGATGAGGCACAGAAAATGAACATGCAGTTATAGAAGCTGTGATATTGGAAGGGAACAGTTTCTCAAAGGAAACTTTTCAACACATTTCAAATGTTGTTATGAGGCTGTGATTGATACGAGAAAGAGGAGCTGCACCCAGAGTTTGCACTTTCTCTGGGACAACTTAGTTATATTAAAAAGAGAATGAGATTTTGAAATGCAGGGATGGAGACACTATTGTTCCGACATAAACAAAACAATTATCAGCTTCCTGTTTTTCACAAACAGAAAAATGCCAAGCTGCCTTTTTTAAAAAACCACTTGAATTCATTCCAGTATTTTTAGTCTTTATGGTCATGTCTACAATCTATTTGACAGTAATGAGGGTTAGAAATATGTGTCGCATTTTAAGTATTAGTAGATACACTCAGATAAGAATGGTTCCTCTGAGAGACCACTTCTCAAATAGCAAAGACCATCATTTATTTCCTAATTGTCAGCAGTTCGTTTTGAGCATGACTCTCTCGCTCTCATTATAGAAGGAAGCTCGTCAACATGTGACGCCAATAAAGACATCATTCATATGTCCTGTCAGAGAAACCATAAAACACTCAGTGACAGTTATTGTTCAGGCCCTAAAAGAGGACATTATCTGGCTGCTCTCAGACTGTCACAAAGACTGCGGACAGTTGAGGCTCAGTGAGAGTCATCTGACGGGGGTGATGTGCAGGGTCGCTTTCTCTTCTTTCTTACAGTAGTTGACTCACTTCCTTTTCATAAGACGAACATCTGCACCCATCGGGGGGGTTAAAGTGTCCTATGAGGTCAGATGTTTGTGGTTGAAGTCAGTTCCTGTAACTTGAATGTATGACTTTGAGTTAGATAGTTTAGTGACTGACTCATAGACTCATAGTGAGAGTGTGAGAATGGACAGGAATTATTTGGAAAACAAACAGAGTGTGGTGTTAACTTTGGATCGAGCAGAGACAAGTGGATACCTTCATTCTCCCCTGTATTTCTCATCCCTTGTTCCTCACTGTCTGATTCTTCCACATTACTCTGCTCAACGGTTGGTTCTTGTTGAAGTTAACCAGCTTACAGAGCTCTAGGCATGGAATTGTTGGTTGGTCCACTTCTTTGGTCTGTTGAAATGTCTTCAGGGATCCTGTTACTTTCCATACTACTTGGCCACAAAGTTGAGAATAACATTATTATTTTGTGATGTTTATTGGATGAATTACTGTTAATGTTGTTCTGAAAGTTCATGTTTCCCCAAAAGGATAATTGTGTCATTGATTTGGTGGAACCATTCGATAAGTTTAGCCTTTATTGAGCCCACAATGGGGACATTTTCAGTGTTAAAAGCACAGGACACGGTACACAAATGATCAGGTAGTTTAGGCCACTTTGACATGCTGTCCTTGTCTTCTTTTTAAACCCACAGGCAACTTCTCCTCTGGCCAGTTAATTTATGTTCACGTTTGCCTAATTCATTATTAAGTGCACTGCAAGTAGTCATGGCATAGTGACACGGTGAGTCTCATCAGTTTTAAGCACCAGCGATTTGATAATTGCATCACCCAAGTCAGGATGATGACATACTGATTTTATCCTATCCCTACTGGTGTTTAATGAATTATAAATGGTCATCCTAAATGTATAAAAATGATGTCACCCATTGGCTTGTTGACTGCCATTTGACATTTGCCTACTCAATATTGTTTTCCTGCAGCCAGGAGTGACCATATTTGGTCAAGAGGATGGAGCTGGAGAGGAGTGAGTGGCTGACAAAGGCTGTATAATTATAAATATTTGCCATCCTTACCATCATGAATAGAGAAACAAACTAAAGAGTCATTTTATGTGTTTTGCACCAGGCTTTGAAGGTTGTTATTTCTGCTGTAAATTTTGTCATGGGGCTTAATGGGTATTGACTCACTTTTGGAGAAAGCATCATGTGGACACTTCAGGTACTGCAGCTTTTTAGCACTTCCATGTTGGGTTCATATCCCCGGAGGTTGCTGCTTGGTTGAAAACCACTGAAGTGTCAGTAAAACCTCATGACGCCTAAACTGACCTGGAGTTACAGCGTTTGAGCGCTAACTCGACCCTGACTTCATACACAAACAGATACTTTACGTCTTAGACATTAAGAGGCCCTCAGAGAACAATGTGAAGCAGATAAGACAACGTTTGAATCATGTTTGGGGAGATTCATCACAAAAATATTTCCACAATCTCAGGAGAGAGAGTGTGTGAGGACGAGTGTTTGTTTAAGCCAGAATGAGGACACGCATTAAAGAGTGGACATGCACACATACTGTACGGGCATATATATCAACTTGGAGCTCAGTTTTCAGCTGGTGATGGATGAGCTTTGGGAGTTTTGTTAATATAATAAATTACGTTATCTCACAGTTTTTATGGAACTCAGTCTGAGTCTCCCACAGAGGAAAACAAACTGAACCCAGAACTCAATCAATAATTCCTTCTTTACTGTATATGGTGAAATTACAGTTTTCTGTGTGAATTCTCACAAATTCAGAAAAATACCTCTGAGTGAACATCACAGCTTTACGAGCAGGACGAACGGGCCAAATCTCTGGAGCAGGTATTCAGCTCTATGTCAGCGAGGAAGACTCATGGTCCCTGAACACTGAGCTCACAGCTGGCTCCCTATATGATGACACAACCCACAACACACACACACACGCACTCAAGGGGATGAACTGTAAATCAGACAGCAGCTTCTAGACTTCAGGCAGAGAGGCCGACCCTGTTTGTTTGTGTGTTTAAGAGTTACCTGTGCAGGGGGGTTTAAGTAACATTGGCTGAAGGCAATTTTTATAACACTAATATGTGTCACTAGTCTGTCTACAAACCCCCCCAACTATGGAAAAAGTTCATCCTCTCCGTCTTTTCCCTGGTATACTTTTCAGAAAATGTGTGCTAAAACAGGCATTTGGAGATGTTCTCTTCATGACATCACAAAGGGCAGTAACTTCTTCCCCAGGTGGGTGACACTCTCACAGCTAGGTGGTTGTTCTGCCCTCTGAGTCTGCCTTCTCACCGTAAACAACTGGGCATGGTGCAAGAAAGCCCAAGCTGTCCAAGCCCTTCCAGAGAGCGGCGTGGTCAAACACAGCTCATCTGCATTTAAAGCTACAGACACAGAAACAGCCTGTTCTGAGCAGGGCTGAAATAGACTGGTTAAAAGGCATGATACAATACAGGATCAGAGTGGATTTCTGGCAAAAAAAAAAACTTCAGACATGTTTTTGGGACCTCTAAGACTTATATAAACTTGTTGAAAAGGATTATAATATATGACCTTGAAAGAGGACAACAAAAGTTGAGAAAGAAGACTGAGAGGGATACTTGCTTTGTTGCTTTCTCCGTGCATGTAATGAAACTGCTGCATTATGTTTTCTGTTTGCCAGTATGTTCTTCTCCACCTTTTCTTGTATAGCATTGGACTCTGTTGCATGTTGTTCTTTTTACATCATGTCCTGCCTTCTGAGACCCCCCCCCCCTCCTTCCCATCCAAAAGTGAAATTTTCTTGAAATTTGCAGAAGTGCATTTGTGTAAACAGCTTCTGAGATGAAATCCTAACTAAGGAAAAAGCCTTCAAGGCCTTCGTCACAGTCGTCAAACTCCATTTCCTCCTCTAGTTTCCTCCAGCCATCAGAGAGCAGACAGGTGAGAGCTGATTCCCTGCACAAATCTTAAATCTGCTTTTTCTTAACCTGTCTGACTGCATCAGTGGAGATGATGAGAGTGTGTGCGTGCAAGCTTCTGAAAAGGTCAGGAGGTCATTTGTTATTTCCCCTTGAAGTTTCTGTATTAACCCTGATGTTTGAGCAATGATCTCTGTCTCTGAAGAGAAAAAGATTATGACCACCAATAAAACCTTTGTTACATCTGTAAAAACTGTGTCTAGTAAAAAAAAAAAGTTCAGAGCAACCAAATCCCTGTGCTCCTTTTCTGACCTGACCACTCCTCCATGCAGGTCATGAGGGGGCTGATGGGAGGGGGACAATGTCTTTTCCATGCAGGGAGTCACAGAAGGAGGTCAGGTGAAACACTAAGAAGATGTTGTGCTTTTTCAGAAAAAGCAGGTTAGGTTAGAGAATAGAGAAAAGCTGAAAAAAGAAGCACAAACTTTAAGAGACTGATTTGAATAAAGTTGGTTATTTAGGTTTATCGGGTGCAAGAACAGGAGAGCCTGAGCGTATAAAAACACCGAGACCATTTATGTGAAGATGACATAATCACCTGTTGCCCCCACGAACAGCCAACATCTGTGAAATGTATTAACTCTCTGTCCCTCTCTCTCTCTCCTCTCCCTCTTTTTCCATCCAGCCCACCTCGCACGCACAGACAGTATGTCACTCAGGGATAATGTCATGTGTGAAGTGGGCAATTAGTTTTTATATCCACGCTGTCGTTGCACTTCAGAAACAAAACTCTCAGACTGCAGATCCTGCAGGTCTGTTAAAGATTACTCTGGTCAATAATTGCTGAACGTTAAATGTAAAGATACAGTAAATTAGCAAACTTAGCCTGTAAATCAAATCAATGCAGGACTGGATATGATTCACTGGCAGTTTCCACAGGATCCCTGGGCGCAGCAATCTGCGGTTTTGCTCCATACTCAACGAAGCTCACCCTTCCCCACTGGATCCGTTTCTGACACGTAAGAGCAGCAGAGCGAAGCCATGAGCAGCTACAGCACACTCACGGGTTCACGAGATCACAGGAGAACTACAACTAATAACGAGAACGTGCAAAGAACATGTTTTGCCTTTCTGAGGTTGATTTGCTGTGACACTTTTTACAAATAAATGTCAGCAATCAGCAACTCTCTGATGGATTTGTGCTTTTGTTGTCTGTAATGGAAAAATTCTGTTTACTGTCGAGGACACATTTTACTTACAGCTCATGAGAAATCCTACGATAATTTAATACGTAATATTCTTGTTTTGTCTTAACCCAAGGATGAAGGTTTCTTACAAATAGCTAAATATCAAAGATACTCAGACTTGAAGTTTCCTTGACATTACTGTTGTGCGACGTGTTAAAATGTATGACAATGTATTTGATATTTGACTGCGCCTGTATCTGCAATCCTTATATAGGCATGAAGGTTTTTCTGTGAAGCATGTGTATATATATATATATATAAACCCAAGCATATTGTGATTACTTCGAGCTTTTCTTCAGACTGTATTGCCACTCTGAAGCTTTGTTCCTTCTACTTCCAAGAAGAATTAAACTAAACAAAGACATTGATTGACTCATGATCCTTTCTTTTTCATTGTTAACAGAAATGTCCAGCGCATGTCCAAACAAGGCTCCTTTGCATTTAAAAAGGCCGATTTTGTGCCAATGTTTGAGAATGAACTATTTAAAACCTGTGAAAACATCAGCTGAGCTCCAGCATGTTTTTTGCTTGGCAGTTACACGGTCCGTAAAGGCATAAGGTCCTGCTTTTTAATTTTGTCCATTTATTGTTATTTCCTGTTTTATTTTGTACATACCTTTGTCTTCAGGTTCTGCTCCTCGTGCTTCTCACCTTGTGCTCCTCTCCTCTGATTGTACCCACCTGCGTCTCGTTATCTCCTGATTGTCTGAGTATTTTGTGTCCTCCCTCAGGTTGCCAGTTTGTTGTGTGCACCCTCCAGTCACCTTGTCACAGCCTTTTTTCTTTGTAAGCGGTAAGCCACACCCACACATTAATAGACCTATCCAGACACTAATATTAAAAAAAGATCAACAAAAGAGAAGTAATAAATAAGTAATAAAGGTTAGAAGCACAATACAAGTAATTGTCATATAGACAAACAGGTGTCTGCTTTACATCTTTGGATGTAAAGCAGACACCTACGTTGTTGCTGTCATGTGCAAACTTAATTTTTTTTTCATTTTACTTATGTACTTAAGCTGAACTACTTGTATTTGTACAATAATAATGATACGCAGTTTTATATTATTATACATTTGAATAAGTATTTTGGGAGGCATCTCGGGACCCCTGCCTGATTTTTGGACAATTGCCCTTTTTTGCCTGCTCCTTTTTTTGGTTTTGTTAAGATTACCTGTGTGCTCACCTGGACTGTGTGATAACTCTGTCCTTGTGTTAGCCTAGATTCATCAAGTCCTGCATTCTCTGGTTTGGCTCGGCAGTAAAGAGAACCTACATAAGTGCTTTGTGAGTATTTCTTTTGTCGTACTCAGCATTATCTTGGCAAAAGTACTTAAATCCTTCTGTAAATTCATCCTAGGACTGTCCACTGTGAGGTTGAACAGTATGGTCTGTTAGCTAGCATGCTAATGTTGTCACAATGATAAAACTAAGGTGCTGATATATGAGGATATGTATAGTTAATGTTAATTACATTTTCTACCTTAATTTGGTCAAATGTTCTAATTATCTCTAAACCCAAAGTACAGCTGAAGTTGATGGGATTGAAATTCAATTTGCACTCATTTGGTTATAAACAAAAAGTTTAATGTTTATGCTGTTATTGAGGTTTCACTACAAACCACTAATCTGAACCACATGGCAGCACAGAAGGAACAACTCAAGAAATCATGAAATAATTAGACCACCTCATCACAAAGCCATTAATGCCTGAGGAAATGCCAATTCAGTAGATGCTGCAGCATTTTACAGGACATGAAAGAACCTTTACCACCGACAGATGAAAAGTCAGGGGCTCAGTTGCAGCCCCTGACTTTTGGTTTGCAGCAGTGGTTTGCTGCGTGGTCATTAATACATGTAGGATATTTCATGTTATCCAATCCAGTTATGAGGTAGACAAACACCCACAGCGACGGGTTTTTCTTGTGGCACAAAGGGTGCGGTCACACTGGCAATCCATACCGTGCCCAAGCACGCTTCAACCCTAAAGTCCAGTTAGTTTGGCCAGTGTGACCGCTCTGTGCCGTGCTCAGGCACTGTACACTTCCTTGGCTTTGGCACACTTCGGAGATTTGTGCTTTGGCACGGTACACTTCATGCATGAGTACAAGCACGCTTCATGCATGAGCAGCCTTCATTATGGAGAAATCCAGAGTTTCATGGCTGTATCTGACTAAAATGACACAATATAAGCCACAAAGTAGCTGTCATGTTCTGTGTTGTTCTCCGATGGCCGCGCGTCTCTTTTATTTCTCTCTCTCTCTCTCTCTCTCTCTGTAAACAGAGCACACTTCTTAAAAACATAAAGCATGCATGTGCTGTATTACGACATCATGTACAAGAGGTAATCTTGCTTAGGCACGGTTAGTCCTGGTCCTAGGGGGCCAATCGTGCTTGAGTACGGCACGGTACACATTGCCAGTATGACCGCGCCCTTACTCTGTCAGACACTTCTGTTTATTCTACATAAACTGAAATCAGAAAACAAGAATTAGGTTAATCCTGACTAGGAACATGACATTGATGTCTAATTCCATTTTCACTGGATTGATGTTTCATTCATACAGTACCAAAAAGCTGCAAAATATCAAAGAGTGAGACAAAGAACCAGTGTCCTCATGTAGGATCATCATCACAGAAACCAGACTTTAATCCTAAAATTTTAATCCTCCTGTGGCCTTTACCGGTATTACTGACTGATCACTGCATCCAATACCCCACTGCGTCATTATTTTAATCACTGATACTCACATATTACAACAGATTGAGCAAAAACTGGGTTAATTCACTTTGTGTCCCCTTTTTGAGTGCTGCTCCATTTATCCCAGTTTATCTGTGCAGTCAGACTCAGCAGTGCAGGTTACACAGGAGGTGGAAGACGCTTATTTTATGATTAATCATCTCTCTTTGTTTGGGGCATTTTGTCAGTGTGGTGAAAATTTCATTTTAAATATGGAGCTCTAAGGGTGCATACACACCTAAGCCGTTTGGTCCGATTAAAACGAACTCTGGTGCGCTTTGTCGGATAGTTTGTACGGTTTGGGGTGGTGTGAATGCTCAAACAAACTCTGGTGCAGTCAAAGAACCAGACTCTGGTCTGCTTAAAACTGGTGGTCTCCGTTAGCTTCCAAGTGAATGAGAGATCAGTTTGCCGTAGGTGTGAATGCATTCCAGACAAATAAAGGGAAATAAACTAAAAAGCAATGCATTGTGGAGGATGTCAAATAGGTTTGACTCTCATGGCTAATAGGATTGTTAACAACACCGGCCTTCAGTCCTCCTTGCAGGTTAACATCCACATGCCTGTGCTAACTGTGGTTACAAATGGTGCTCTGGTCGATATGCCAGTTTAACCTGACAGCGCCTACATATAACTTTATCTCCATTTCATAGATCAAAATACTGCTGAACTGCGCAGTGCTATGGGATGCCATTATTTCACTGTCTTGTTGTTTACTGTCAAAGTGCAGCATTAGGCCAGATGCTAGCAGCCAGTGACTGGAGCTACAGCCCCAATGACGGATGGCTACGGTACACAAAATTGAACAGACTTTGGTGACAAATTGCAGTCTGAAAGCATACCGAACCAAATGAAAAATGCAACGTCACCCTTAAATCGCACCGAGTTCACCGGACTTCATATAAGAGAGCGACCTAAAGCTCCAATAACACAAATGAAACCAGGTCTTTCTCTTTGTTTTTCTTGAACACTGGTTTCCTTCCCTCATGCCCTCTGTGTCCTGTGGTTGATTCATATTATGTCTACACACCTCATGTGTGCTTAAAACCTGCTAAACAGACACTGGCACACTGTAAACAATCGACTGCTGGGAGTCTCTGCTCCTGTTTCCTCTGAGGAAGTGCAGAGCATAATCCAGACTGAGACTCTCTTCACTGCCTCTCGATCATAGACGGTATGGAAGAAGTGAATGTAGCCAAAAGGACTTCACCTATTGCTTTGTAGACCTTAAAGCAACAATATGTTACTTCTCCATCTTAAAAAATGTGGTCAGAGTCAATCTAACAGTACAACTTTCAACAGGCTTTCAACAATTGCGGCTCTATCACAGAGCGCCCTGGTCGCCTGCTTAAAGCATTATGTACTGTAAGTTTGGCTGCGGGGCGTGGTTCTCTTGAAAGAATTGGACTCAGCTTCATGGATCTAGCCAGTTAGGAAGTTTCTGTACGGTATTCCTTGAATTTTTCTTTAGTTTAAGCGGGATTTCTCCAGAAGGTATATGTAGATGTCCACCATTTACTTGGATGGATGGCCCACTAATCCGACAGTTAGTGGGGGTCGGGAAGCCTCAGTCCAAGAGTTAGCTTGTACAGTTGCCATGAATAGAGAAATGAGATAATGAGACTAATTCCGTTTTTTGTACCAGGCTGTACACAAGTTTATTGTACTGTTAAATTGGACATTTTATGATGGGACTCTACAGGGATTGACTCATTACAGGAGACAGCCTCAAGTGAATACTAGAGGAACTGCAGGTTTTGCCATTTCCAGCTCAACACACGTTTAATTTTTTAGCCCTGGATGTTGGTTCCCTCTCCACCTTGCCTCACACTCTCTCCATGGGCTGTGCTGCAGAGAAAAGGCCCTCTCAGGCTGCGCTGCAGGAATAGGGGCAGCTCTCCTGGAGGTGCCACACTCGCCACAATCCAGCTCCAGACCAGAGCCAGCGACAGAAGCACTCTTGTTACACTGTGATGCTTTTTATATCATGTGTGCCAGTGGGCCATTTCTCTCCGCTACACAGCAAGAAGAGAGGTCTTTTAGTCAGCCATGGTTGGGAGCAACTCAAACCACTTTTACACACACTGAATCTGAGTTAAATATAAACTTAAATTCCTCTTTCACACTTGCCAGGTCTGACTGCTGCATCCTCACTGGTGACATACTGACTGAGTGCAATGTTCAGTCTCTCAGTTTAAAGCACTTGGGTACATGTGTTGTCAATCTGCTGATGGGCTTCTTCTCAGAAAGGCGAGCTTTTCCACAGCAATTATGCAGGAATCTCTAACAAAGTCCATCAGAGCAGAACGGGGTTAGCCTGCTGCTGACACTTTCTGTCTGCCAAACAACACTTTATTTTCCAAGTGCATCAATAATGTCTGCTGTACTTCTTGTTTATGTTACCTATTTGTGTTGCATTTGGTGTGTGGCTAAACTGTTGATTTCCAGAATGTAAACTGAGGAAAAACTGGCTTTTTTTTATTTTTTAACATGATGACGACTTGTTCCTGAGTTTATCCAAAGTGTTTAATAAGAACGAAGGTGGAGGAGTTAGTCAGCCCACAGAGGAGACTGTAATCCATCCAACTTGTGTTAAAATGTCACCAATATAAGAGGTTATAAGTCGTCTCTTGCCAACAGGAACTAGTCTTTGATTTTCCTAAAAAAGATTTGGACACTAAGATGAAGAAAACATCAGGCAAGCAGTGAGTGAGAGTAAACAGAGCGAGTGGATGAGGAGTACAGTGTGTGATGATGAAGGGCACACACCCAGCTCGCTGACAGAGTTGCAACACGATGTAATGCCTTAGCCTCCCAGTGAGGGCGCCGTGCCAGCTCCGCCGCTGCCAAACACGACCACAACACGGCCGCTGTGTGCCTCAGCAGCCGGCCCTCTAACATTACAACCACGCATGGCTGAGCCCAGACCTGCCAGCTGCTCTCTGCACCGTAAATCTCCGTGTGGTGCTGTTTTCTTTTACAGCTGACCTCAGACCAGCTGGACTGTCAGCGTCAATAAAAGAGTCTGCTTTACAGGACACGGAGGGGAAACATGCATGCCACTTTAATGATAGCATCAGTCCAGTGATTGCCCTCAATGATTACCTCTTAACTTGTTAAGTTTGCAGAGTGAGGACCAGTCGCACACTGCAAACAGCTCCTCCCTGACTTTCTTCTTCTTTTTACATTAAGTCTCATCCTTTTCTTAAATCTCTTGCAACTTTTAAAGTCAAACAAGATGAAAAAACATCCATCCAATGTGAACAGAGCAGTAAACGGTATCTATGTTGTTTACAAAGAATAAAAAGTAAATCATCAGTCTATTTATAAACAAGCATATAACCAATGACAAAATCATGGATCTTTTTTTGTCCTTTTTAAAGAATTGCACAAAGCATGAAAGTAATGAACACCTGATGTTGCTACATGAAGCCTCCATGGCTGCAGAATCAGCAGCTTGAAAGCTGTATTAAGACAGTCAATAAGAACTTTTGAATAAACATATCATTGAAACCAAACATGTAACTTTTCACATTTTTGGCACCATTAGCTCTGTTCATTGTTTTGTTTTTTTGTGGATAACTGGCAGCAGTTTTCTGTCCTTTTTACTGCAGCTGTTCTGTCAGTTATCATTTTTCTAGTGTAGATTCTATGACGTGAAGTTGACCCACTTTAGGTTCCATGTTTACAAACATGATCATATTCAAAACTGAACCAAAATGTAGACTGATGTTCAAAAGCAAAATGTCTCATAAAAATGTCTGCAACATCCAGGTTAAACTAAATAAACAAGAAGTAGGTATGTCAGTGTAAACGCATTAATCGTGATGCCAGTAATGTCCAAAATGAAAGCAACTTTTAAAAAATTGCATTACAAAACTGCACGCTAGTACAGAAAGTGCAGTGTCTTCCTGCAGTCACAATCACAACATACTTTGAACATCTCATTTAACTTCAAAAAAACTCCTAGACAGCTTAGTGGACAAGTCCCACTTGTCACAATACCCACATTGTGACATTAAACACTACACTTTTTTACCATTCCTTTTAGCTGTTTTCATTTACTTTTTGATCCATAGCAAGTTTTTTTTTTTCGTGGACATTAATGTTGTAACTTTCATTCTACCTGAAGTTCCTTACCTTCTCTCAAAATAAAGGCAGGTTTGTATCCAAACAGAAAGTACAACACCATAGCATAAAACAGTACAAAAATACAAAATAAAAGGATACTGATCTGTTTTCAAATGGAAAATAACAGAATTTCGCAATGTTTAAACAAAATAAACTGATACCCTTATCATACCCTGAAAAGTAATACAGTTTTTTTTGTCACATAATCAACTTTGCAAGAATTTAAAAAGTTCTGCCATGATTGACCATGAATGTTCCTCTTGGAGAGAAAATGTTTGACTGTGTTTTGAAGGATTTGATTTTGAGTCCGGTTTGTCTGGTTTTGATTTGAGCAAACAATCAACTAGTTGGCGCGTAGTGTGTGTTATTGTTAGGAGTGTATTCAAAGTAATATCACAGCAGAGGAGTTTTCATCTGGTTATGAAACAAAAATAATACTGATCCCTTTTGATCTGCAGAACTAAAGAGAAAAACAACAGGATATATATATTTTAGTGGGTCTGACTATAAATTGGGTCAGTTTCTGATAAAACAGTTTAAAGTATGAGCTGGAAGAGACTTTGTTTGCACTTTCCAGGCAGAGTTTCACAGTGACGTGCATGTAAGATGGTTAAAAAAAAGAGCGGGAGGATATATTTCTGGAGAATACATGTGCAGATAATCGAAGGGTTAAGACATAACACTCAGCCACAGAGGAAACAATAACCAATACAAAACGTTCCTCTATCTTTAAAAACTGAATTGGAACATTTATTCTCACTGTCATTTCAAACGCTGCATGCTGTATATTTCACTCTGTTGGGAACCACAGGGTGGCTTGTTCAAGTCTGGATACGCACCAAAGCTTGGATACTTGTCTTGGTAGCTGGAGAGATGAGAGTTCACTTCATGAGTTCTGACCTCAAGCAAGACACCATCTGATTACAGACCCCTCACACTGACATCTCTCATTAATGTCTATCTGTCCTCTGTGTGCTTGAGTGTATGTTTATACACACTTGTGGTATACTTCAAATTCCTTGTATGTGAACTCATTGTTGGTTAAATAAAGCAGATTCTGACAGAAGTGGCAGATCAAATGTGTCATTCAGAGATTTTTCTCCTCGTTTGAAACTCTGAGAAAATTCTACTTTACGTTTAGAATCACAAACCGCAATGAGGTGACTTTTCTGCTCTGGTGTCTGTGAGTGTGTGAATCTACACACGTCTGACCACATCTCATTGTGTTTGTGTGTCACACTCATATTTCATGTGTTATTTTTGACTGAGGGAACTGAAGCCACAGCGAGGTTTCTGTGAACAGTAGAAGAAGTGAGAACTGAAGTGTTTGCTGCTGCTTCTGCAGAAAGAAGAACTATTTTACGATAAATGTCGATGGAGGATGCACATTTACTAAGAAAATCTGTCAATTTATTGTAGAAATCTTCTTTACAATTTCAATCATTATTTAATCTTCAAAAGGAAACATGTATAAATATTACCCAAATGTCTTTATAGGTTTCATAGTTGTTTTTTTATTATAGTTATTGTTTTAGCTGGTCCCTCTGAAATGTAAAAATGCTCCGCAGCAGATTTTAAATAAAGTAACATTTGGGTTCTGAAGTACCTGAATGAATTGTAATATTGCACATTGTGAAAGACGGCATCGCTTGAAAAGTGAGTTACTGCAGCTCTGACTATCAATCAAAAGGTATTTTTTAATCAAAGTATGATCATACCAAAGAAGGGTGTATTACTATTATTTGTGTACTTATTCTACATTCAATCATCCAACCATAGTTATGTGTTTCAGTAAAATTTGAAAGTTTATTTGATTGATATACATGTATGTATTTATTAGGGCTGTCAAATGCTTACATTTGTAATGGCTTTAATTATGAATGTTTGTACGGTTGTAAGCTCAGAGTATCTTGTAAGCTGTTTAAATTCAACCCTACTTTTATTTTGAAATAAACTAAGGACTTTCTGGTAGATCCAAGGTTCCATCATTAACATAATCACTGAAAAGGGAACTTGTTACTGGTTAAAAAACTACAGTCAAACAACTCAAAGGAACATTAAAAGGGGAAATGTTTGACGCCATAAGGTAGATATAACTTTGACTCATCATTTCCATCCCAGTGACTACAGGGAGACACTGCTGAGGATTATCCACCGTGTGCCTAAAGGAACACAATGACAATAAAAAAAAATCAATGCATGTATTTCAGACCTTACTTAATGTGATTAACTAGTTAATGTGGACAGCAATAGTATTTAAACGTGTTCATTTATGACCCCTTCTTTCTGTACCTTAGTAATAAATTGATTTCTTGCAGCGAGCTTTATTAAATATGATCTCAGGCTCATTATTTGAGTAAAAGTAGTCTATAATTGTCCCATCCACCACTTATTGTAATCACTGCATGCATTTTTTAATATCTCCTGGGGTAAACCAGACTGTGGGGTAAACAAAGGGATCACTTCCAGAACCTAGCGACTACAAAGAACCATAAAGACATTAGATTCATCACACACATGAAATCATCGTGTTCAGAGTTCAAATCCACAGACAAGAAAAACCAAAGTTGTGTTCATAATGAGCTTTTTATTTAAAAGCACATGTATTAGAGCTAAGCACATTTAGCAAAAAAAAAAACAGCATTGCAACTAATGTCTTTTGTACAAAAAAAACGAGACAATACAAAAATACTAATATTGAATTTTATTACAAGTGTAGGTGTATTTTTTTTTTTTGAACGCATATTACAAACGTAGCTATAACAATCTACCATCGTTTAGTTTTCTAGATACAAAAATCTGTCAATGGATGCTTTTAAAGCAGCATTTTGTAAAGAACACAGGTCTGTAATCATAGTGGATATATCTAAACATGTTAAAACAATATCTTACAGAGTTAACTTTAGTGATCTATACATATTTATATATTTATAAAAAGAGAGTGAAAAACATCTGAGTGAAATGATAGGACGGACTATACGATGAGAAAGATGTGCAACATGGCCGAGTGTGATGATGGAGGAGAAAGTCTGAGTCTGAACGACTGTAGGTCATACAGGACAGGTTTATACACACAGAGTTAAAGAGAGATCCACAGTTTCTAGAATGTCCACCTGCTCCCTGACACACACACACACACACACACACACACACACACACACACACACACACACACACACACACACACACACACACACACACACACACACACATGCACACACACTTGGCACAGCTGACAATGACACAGTTTATCAAGAGGGAGTTCCTTTTTTCACAGGCACAGCGCTCATACATATGTACACACATTCACACACACAAGATGTACATGCACAAGCACAGTCATGGATACACACACACATGCACATACATACACACACACACACACACACACACACACACACACACACACACACACACACACACACACACACACACACACACACACTGAGATCCAAATATCCATCGCCAATGAGTGATTAGGTGGGTGTGAGCCCCTCCCTGCCAGCAGAAAGAGCCCAATTCATCCCAAAATAATGTGCCAGCTTAGCTGTAAATCATCACCCTCTTTCCTCGGTGACAGACTACATCCCCTCACTTTCCCCCCGCTGTCAGCCAATCAGACTGATCCATATACCATGGAGCGGCATGGCACAGCCACGTCTCTCACACAGGTGCTGGGGGCCGGGGGCTGTGAGATCTGTCCCCTCCCTCCACAGATAAAATACCCCCTTTACTACTTCTAACCATCAAGAAATGCAACATCCCGGGTTTTGGCCGCGGTGAGGGTCTTCTGCAGAAAACTGGACGTGCTGAAGTGGAGACAGAGGAGCGTGTGGATGGATAGCTTCACTCCCTGCAGCTAAATAAAAGTTTGTTGGGATTTGAAGATGTTAGCCAGAAGCCAAATTACTTCTCTGAAAAGGTATTACTTACAAAGTACATGATCCTCAAGGTGTGTTCAGACTGAAAGCAAAGTGAATTTGTCCTCAGAGTATGATTGCATACAAAGTCAATGCAAAGATGCATTTCTCTCAGGCCAGGGGAAATATTGGGGACAATTGGCTAAATTGAATCCAGGAAGGAAAGTCAATTGGCGTGAAACCTTCCCAACATCCTGAAGTTACATGTCATATTTACAATCCAAACTCTATTCAGAAAACAAGCTTTTTTGAAGGGGTTGCTTGTCGTCTTGCTGGCAGAGCTGATGAATCATGCCTTTTTACTTTTAACAAATCAGTATTCTAATGTCGTTATTAAAGCATCTTTTCAGCCGGTTAATTAGGTTAATTAAGCTAAAAGGTCATTAAACTGGGACCTGAACGGTTTTAAGGAGCTGGAAGCAGCAGGAAAGTTCCTCCAGACACAGTTCATGTTGGAGGAGGGAGATGAACAGAGGTGTGTGCACCCCAGCCTGTTTGTGTTTTTAATATCTAGAAAACCTAATATTTGCAGGACAGCTGTAACAGATGCAAATAAACCAATGATCATTGTGCAAGTCATGCAAAGAATACATTTTGCTTCGCTTCCTGTCTGAACACACGTTTTCAGTGGGATGCTGCTGCAGGATTGTTGTTATTGAAGCCCTGCTACGCTAACTGTCTCATGTCAGCATCGTCAAGCTTTCTTGCAGTGAGACGTCTCAGGCAGCGAGTGGTGATAATAATGGACAATGAACTTAAAAACAGTGCTATAAGTTATATTTTCTATACTGTTAATATTTCTATGCTGCTCGTTACTGCAGTAATCTCCTTCCCGTAGCTAAGGAAGTTGTTGTCGGTGTTCCAAGGCCACAGAGAGTTCAGAGAGGACCGTCCCTCTCTCCCAGGGTGGGGGGGCTTTGTCTTTTTATTTCTCTTTTAGTCTCTTCTTTTCTTCCTCTTCTTCTTCATATGGTTCACCAAACCTCCTCACCCTCAGCTCTGCCTGTCACATCATTAATTTGTCTTTTTAGCTTCCAATTCTGTCTGTTTGTGCTCAAAACGATGGGCTCAAATGTAGATTAGTAGTTAAAACATAGTAGTAAAGAATACGTCTGGATAGTGAGAGTGGACTCTGCTGTGCAAATCTCAAAGCCGACACCCTCTCTTGGTGGGGAGGGGGGGGGGGGGGGGGGAGGATGGCGTTTGAGAAGCAGCCTCAGTCTCTCGTCGCTACATTCTACTGTCTGATGGGAGGTGAGCAGCGCTGTGATTGGCTCCTCGGTCACAGGAAGAAGTGGTGGTCTCTCTCTCTTTGTCTCACACCATGTTGTGGTGATTGTTCCTGTCGATGATTTCTGATGACGGGAGCAGCTCCTTCTTGATGGGGGAGGGCGGGGGCGTGGCTGGCTTCGCCCGGGGCTTGAACAGGTCCGACACATAGAACACCTGGGGGAGACACAAAAATGTAAAGTACAAGGTTAAGAGAGTAAAAAAAAAAATATTGTGTTGCCCTGTTTTCAGAGAAAAAATGTAGCAGCCCTCATGTATTAAGGATGCCTTTGTTTTGACATTGGGAGTAAAACAGTCCTAAATGACCTTTAAATACGTCACATATTATTATAACATATTATGACTCCTTTAAAGTCTGTCTCCTGTTGTGTGAATGTCTTCACCTTGTGTTGATGTTGCACCAGAGAGACTTTCATTCTAAAGAATTGGTTAAATGACAATAAACTGAACTGACAATAAGGTAAAAGAACAAGAGACTAGTGACATAAGAGTGGAATAAAATGCTTCCTAACAATATGAAAGAACAGCACCTGTTGAATTTTCACTTTGTGATTTGCATACAGTGTTAGAAACTTCTCTCAGCAGATTTGCGTTTGCCAACTGAGAAACTGAAAAACGACTAAAGTCTGTTTAAGAGTAGCCAAATGTTTTAGCTTAATGACAAAGATAAAAACACATTTCAGAAGAATCAAATGAGGTGTGACACAGTACCTAGTTTGGCTAAAACCTGTAATGTAATCTTAATGTGCATGCACATAGGTTTACAGGGCCTCTTTTCAACAACATTTATAGGATTCTAAAAACATTTTTCCATTATAAATTACATTTGAAACCATTCCTATAAGATAGAATCAATCAAAGGCATGTCACATTGTCAAGAAGTAATGAAAGCTCGATTTGTTTAATACAGGTCTAAAGGCCAACTGTATGTCAGCTCTATCATTAAAGACAAAGTCAAAGTCCTACAAGAACCAAACACCGTATGTGATTAAAAGTAATGTACTTCTGAAAATAAATGAGATTTTGAAAAGAATACAGTAGGATTTTATTGGAGCCAAATTAAGGAGAAAATCCTTTATAACACATTTTCAGATTGAATTTTAAAGAAAAGATGTGAATCTTTTTTTTTTTTTAGTTGAGGTAGCTGTGAGCTGGTGAGATGTGTAAAAGTGAATATTACATCTCTTTATGACGCCATGATGAGAAACTCCCTACCACCTCAGTCTGCCACACTCTGTGCTCTCGTCAGCCCTGAGTAACCGAGCTGGACGGAGAGATGTTAGATCACATTAAATGAACGCTTGGTAATGCTCCGTTGAACGCTGCCAGGTCTGAACTGTGCTTTTACATCATCTCTGAGCTCAGCTGGGCAGAGAGCGGCGAGGGAAAGAGACGAAGAAAAATCTCTTCCTGAGATCTTGATGACATCATATGTCAAACAGGAAATTGGGCAGGAAGTGGGACCATGGAAACTGCTGCCCACTATATGAGTGGATTAGCGCTTCCACCTACAAGGGTCTGGGGTCATTCATGAGCAACAACACACACAAACGAACACAAACACACACATCATTGGCAGGCGCTGCAGCTTTTCCTTCCTGTGCTGCCAGTCGAGGGCGAGCAGAGGGGGGCGTGCCGCAGAGACGGGAGTCAGTGGCATTAAACTCTGAGACCCAGCTCAAAGAAACATCACGGATGACTCAGATTAAAGAAAATATAAGATGCTCTCATACAGGAAGGTCCTGAGTGGAAAAAAACATTAAACTAATGGACCTGCTCAGTTCTCTTCTTCTGTTGTTTTTCAGAAAAATGTCTCTCCTACAGTCGGTGATGTATTTCTATAACATAGAGCGTCTCATTGTGAGTGGTGGGCTCAACACAAAGACCCTCTCTTCTAATAAAGTCTGACATTTTGACCATGACGTGACCTTCTCTGCTGAACTTTGACTGTATGATGACATCAGAGCGAGATAGAAACCTACACAACCACACAGCTGCTCGCCCGGTCTAAAAAGAGCTCTTTGTGTGTGCAGCCATTAGTTTGTACATCATCACATGGTGCATTATACACTGGACTGGTATGTACTATACTGTAAGGTTAGAATCAAAAAAATTTAAAAAATAGTTCCAAAAACTTTTCTTTTGTATTGTTTGATTTTTACTGACATCATATCTAAGTTTAAAATTCTAGTTTCGTAATAACCCTACTTTACTCTATAGACTGTGTGATATAATTAGGGGCCATGATGAAGAGTTTTATCTCGGGTAATCACCCGAGCCGTCATGAGAAACTATGAGAAACATCAAGGCTCGTTTCCCCTCAGGATGCTGCCTCGTCCAATCACAACAAGACTCAACGCCGCGTCACCCAACCTCCAACCTATCACCCCTGAACTTGCTGTACCGGACGGCTTATCACGACCTCACCATTTCCTCTTTGTGATGCACAGAAACACAAAGAAGCCCAGTCGTTTGTGTGGCGTGAAGCTGACTCAGCAACAGAACCTTTAAAGGCATATCAATGTGTGTGTGTGTGTCTATAATTGTGTGTCTTTGAGCAGTATTAAAATGTCAAGTGTGACACATAATGAAGCTGAGTCACAAAGGAAAGGATGCATGGACTCGCAGGAAGTATGCGTGTCTAAATAAACCCACACATTACAGACTAAGCCCCCTGTGCGTGTCGCAGAATAGAACTGTGAATTTGTTTGCACGCATATGAAACCTGATATGAATGCATTTGCAGCCTGACCACACAATACACCACTTCATGCATTTACACAAATGTAGATCAGAGGCTGTGACATATTTTGAGAACATTTTGTGACTATATATGCGCATGAAGTATGAAAATAATTTTGTAAAGGTTATCTAGTGGCGCTGCACACTTGATTGATGCGTTTGGAGTGATAAAAGTTGACTCCTCAGGCCACACAGAGAGCATGCTTCAGTATTAAGGCTCTGAGTGTGTGCAGAATGTCCCTGTGTGGGAGCAAAGGAGCAATAGCATCCTCAAACCCCTCCTCCTACAACTCCTGACCCGACTCTTCTCCTCTGTGACAATGAACCTCGAAAAAACCAACGCGCCCCCAGCTGCTTCCTGCTGGAGTCGCCCCTCTAACCTCTGTTAAGACACATGTGGAAAACTGGGTCAGTTTGTCTAATAGGAAACGCAAGGTAAGATATAGACAGACCACTTCCTGTTGGGGGTCTAAGTCTGGAGTCTTGAGTTTGACTCGAAAGAGGGAATCATTTACACATTATTCAGTAGATTTTCATCAAAGTAAAGACTAACTGAAAAAAGAACAGCAAAGCTTCAGTCTGATATGTCCCTGTGTGTACTCCAGGTTTGTTTTGTTCATTTACAGTCACCACTCAGGTTTAAGAGGTTACTGTACTCAGAGAAACCAGGGAGAGCATTCTGTACGTTTACATGCAGTTACATCGAGCTATTTAATTGGACTACTGTCCTTGTCCACGTATATGGTGCAGGGTAAGAAACTATTTATTGACGTAAAAATGACTGCGGTAGGTGGCGACATGTCCTCTTTCAGCTGGTTACTATTGGACCTTCTCCAGGCTAACCGCTAACAAGTTAGCAAACAGAAAACTGGTGATATTCTATAGCCGTAAGTCGAACGGTGAAAACATGGACGACCTTATAACTCTCTACATTTCCTACATGCTCTATGCTTTACTTTTGATGCAGGCTATCCAGACGACATCAGGACTTCTGCTATGCTACGCACTCATGCAACGAGGGGACTGTGAAACATGCTCAGAATGCCTAGAGTCCAGTTAGGGTGAGATAGAAACGTATACATGCAAGAGTGAATCGATTCCCAACAACATTATCTACCTATCTATTTTACAAGTCCAGTTTAAGTCTGACTAACACAATAATTCCACTCTTACTAACTGCATGTACACGTACTGACTGACAATAAATTCATGGAACAACAAACTTTTCTGCAGACAATTACTGAAACGTAATTGAAGAGGCCTTTCCACACAAGGTTGTAAATCTTAAAATTGAGTGCAAATGTTCACAATCACACACTGGGGACTGAAGTGCAAATCCACTCGTGTGTTCTTTGGTTTTAATCAGAATTTGATGTTCAAGATAGATGGACAGATTACTTCAGTCATCCCCAGGGGGACGTTGTGTTGTTGTAGCAGCAATAACTAGAAATTACATAAATGGACAGCTGAGGGGGAAATAGCACACAAACAGTTCTTAGATCACAAAGCTGCCACTTTACTTGGAAAATTCTTAAAAAACTCCAAACATTGCTGCTGTTACTGTGTTCTCTCAACGACAAATCTAAGCCGAACATGAATAAAATATGAACTGTATCAAATACAGCCAAGCAAAGACATTTAAAAGACTCTTTGACTGTGACATAAATTCTCTCTGACATTTATGCCAAGTGTGAACTCAATCTTTTGTTCTTACATTTCAAACTTCACATCTTAAGAACAAAGCCAGAGCCCGAGCACTTGTTAACTTCAGATCTAAAGATGTTCACACTTTGATTTAGAGCTCACTGCTGGTTTCTGTGACGCTCACAGTCCTCATACCTCCACTCGCCTCCTGTCAGGTCCTCTCTGCTCTGCTGCACAAACAGCCCCGCTAAAGTACTCACAGATGTTTCAATAAGACCTCGCAAATCAGAGGAGGCGTCGAGGATTGTAAAACCAACCTCACGGCCTTCATCAGCAGGGTTTCACTCTGTGTGTGCGCGCATGTGTGTAAGAACAGTGTGTCTGTGTGTGTCGAGCTGTCTCTCTCAGGCCTGTGGAATAGCTGAGTTGGATTTAAACCCACGCTCATCCCGAGCCAAGACGCAGACAAGGCTCCTCTCTCCTGTCACCTCCCTCCCTCGCTCCTCCTGCCAGATCTGCCTGCTCCGAGGTCGAGCTCATTTCTGAAACTTTCATTTTTACTTTCCTGTCAGAGCTGAAGTCGTCCAGGAGCGACGCCCAGCTGAGGGGAGCGGGCTCTTCAGCGGCGTTACAGGCTTTGTTACTTGCTGATTTCTGCTCATGGTTCATTTCTCCTATAAGCCTGGTGTGTAAAGTGTGTGTTTTCAGTGTGTACTTCAGCTGTGCCAAGGGCTGCGTAGGCGCCACTACTAAGGTTCTCAGTTTTATGAATCTAATCCTTTCCACGTTCATGATTTGGTAGAAAGGTACGAGTTGCCTGTGTGTGTGTTTGTGTGTGTTTTTATGTGTGTTTCCATGCTTTTTCCCGGAGGCAGCAGAGTACAGCGAGATCCTGCTGTGCTGATAGAACCAGAGCCGCCAAATAAAAAACCCAAAATAATTAACAGGCTCATTCCTGTTTCAAAGGCTCACCCCCCACCCCTACTCTCTCTCTCTCTTTTTACACCACCTCCATTTTCCTCCTGACCCCAATTCCATTTTCCTCGGCTCCATCCAGCTTAGTGTAACGATGAGGGTTACGAAAATCATCTGGCAGCAGCTGCATGGATATGTCACAAAAGTAGTGAAGACACCAACACACACACACACACACACACTACTGAAGCACTGCTTGGCTCCAAGCAATGTGTTATTCATTAAAGGGAATCAGATTCTCAGCACGCTGCTGCCTGCTCCACTTCTCCTCCTCAGAAAAAAGAAAGGAGGCGAAGAAGTGTGAAAAGGGAGCAGTGTGGAGCCAAAGTTTGGTCATGGCAAGACCACAACATTTTTATTTTCCAAAAAAAAAAAAAAGTGTTTGAAAACAAAAACACTTCCAGACGAGCTTTGTGAAGGAATCTCCGTCCATACGACACCTCCGAAAACACATGTCCTGTTACCACACTGAAACAAAGTAAAACAGCAGGGCTAAACTTTGGGTGGATAACACTGTTGGACACATGTTTTTAGAATACAATCTTCCCTCGTGTGTAGGTTGGCTGTTGTAGCGTCATAATATTTAGTGTTAAACTGCACAACAGCAGGAGCATTATGATGAATATTTCATTTTTTCAAGGCTGCTGCGGACCTTTGAGTCATTGCAGCTCTTTCCAACAGAACCTGTAAGCTAGCCAACTGATAGTTAGCTGTCTTGTACAGAAAGAGATTTGGTTTTCTAAAGAGCACAGGAGGCTTGGTCATTGTTTTGAAAAGAAACCAGCAACAAATATCGACTACCACCGGCGTCCATTTTGCTAAAACGCTTAGTAGAAGAGATTGAGAGAATATGAACTTCATTGAAATAAAAACATTTATGGTAAGAGTAAAGACGCAGACTAGGGTTGTCAGGATATCAGAATGTTAAAAAAGAGTAAAGTGACCCTGAAGGTGTCTGGGTCAACTTCTCCTAAAGTCTCAATTCATGTCTGGACACACTAAAAAAAACACCTTTAGAGTTTCTGAATCCACACAGGGTCAGAAGCGTTTCCTAAAGTCTCCTTTTTTTGGGCCCTTTAAGGTTCTGTGTAGGTTTGGACTTTAAAGGTGACACGGTGTGGATCAAGTCTGAAGGATCCCTTCGGCTGACCTTTGTGAAGTTAGTTACAAAAATAGACATTTATGCTCTTTTACTCATACTTCCATACATGCATGATAGTGATATATATGTGTGTACTCACTATGCAGTAGGCCACCAGGGCTCCCTGCACAAACCCGGCAAGAACATCAGTCGGGTGGTGCTTGTGGTCGGACACGCGTGACAGGCCGGTGTAAAACGCCATCATTATCAGAGTGAACTGGAGCAGCGGGCGGAGGAGACGAGCACCACGCCATGTAAACCTGGACTGGAGGTAGAACTGTGGAGAAAGAAAGAGCGACACAAGGTCAACATACAGGTGTTAGATATTTCATTAATAGGAAGAGTTGTTGATTAAACATGGACACAGATCAGCTCTTTAAGAGAAATTAGAGTATTTATATAAAACCAGGCCCTTTTAAGGTATATTATAAAGGACTAAATGAACGAAAGGCTTTGGAATTAAAACTAGAAACAGCTGTTGCTTTGCTCTTTTCAAAGCCGCCTGACATTAACAAAAACAGCAGCTCTTCCTTGCAGTCTGTTGGATTTGCGCCTTTACTGCTGCAGTAATCCTTTACTTTGTTTGTGTTAACGTGCTTTTAACATTATTGTACTTGATCAGAACTTGCACTCTTACGTCACACAGTAACACAAAAACCTAAATCAAAGGGACAGCGGTTGATCAGCAAATCATGATCGTTTTATCGATGTAGTCTGGAGGGTTTGTGGAGAGTGATGTAACAGCTGTGTTTGTGGTTAAATAATCATGTTCCCATTGATGGCATTATGATTGTGGATATGACTGCTCATTTATTGCATTGACCTTTTAAACTCTCACGTGCTGTGTGTGTGTGTGTGTGTGTGTGTGTGTGTGTGTGTGTGTGTGTGTGTATTAATAGTCTGACAGGTCGAGACTGAATCAAAGTGTTCAGGCTGACCAGATTTGCAAAGAAACACACTCTCTCGTCCACATCACACACATACTCGACAGCCTGAGACCTGGACATGACTGATTCCTGGTTCAACATCCCAGCTGTAACAACAGAACAACCACAGCAAGCCACACACACACACACACACACACACACACACACACACACACACACACACACACACACACACACACACACACACACACACACACACACACACACATTCACACATGCTTTCAAGTGTTGATGATTGTCCTGATTGCTGGAGCTCTGTGTTGGGTGAACTCTTTCCCCTCAATCAGAGTCAATAGAAGACAAAGCAGATGCACCCCGCTCCTCTCACAGCCTGAAACCATCTCCAGGGTCATGATAAAAACTGATACGAGCCTAAACATGTCCAAGGTCGCCTCCAGACGCCCTTACATGTCTGTCTCTCTTTTTATCCACACTCGTACAGTGGTGAGATCAGCCCAGACATCCTGTGTTTCTGCACCGCTCGTACCCTCAGCTTCCACTCCCTCTCTCTCACCCAGAGTCAGGGAGCAAGGGAGGGCCGGCCTCAGCCAAGGTCTGCCCAGCCCTAACCTCCAGACGAGTGTCTTATAATCAGCCTGACTAACAACAACTACAGGCGACCACAGTAACCCCCCCCCCCCCCGTCCACTACGAGTCCCCATAGGTGTGGACGTAAAGCTCACTCACACTTCCTCCACGACACTGCGTCATTGTTCTTTTCGAAACGGAAGCAGAGGAAGTGATCCCTCCCATCCCATCCACTCCACTGCTCTCCTCCCTGGGATGTTTAGACGGCAGGTTTCCTGTGCCGTGGTTCTCAGGTGGCCAACCAGAATGACTGACAAGTCCTTCTGTCCTGTATCCTGCAGCCATGGATGCAACTTCTAAAAGAACATCCCAAGGGCCTGCAGGAGGAGTTCACTTTTTCTGTGCTGCTGCTCCTCGTTGGAAATCTACTTTTTAAGAAGGCACTGGGGTCACAACTGTAGCTCTTCTTCAAGCAAACAATCATACTGAGCTGGACTCACCATCGTAAACGAGAGTAAATGGCAAATCAACTTCTTCTTGCTGTGTCTGTCCCAGGCTGTAATACGGCTGTATGAGGGAAAGAAACATCTGCAGGAGCAGAGTGGCCAGAAAAGGCTGAAGCAATTCTTGCAGGAGGTGATGATACACACAACATTGGTGTCTCACATCCATTGTGTCAATCACCCACAACTTTCATCTTGAACATGAGCCACTGCCCACATGCCCCGCACACCTCAGTCTGTTCACCAGGACTTCATGTTGACTTTTTCCTGCAGCTCCCTGTAAAATTGTCTTCGTGAAGTCGTGGCGAGCGAGTGTGTCGCGTGATGATGAAGTTCAGTTCGAGAGCAGTTGTTCTTCTTTATCCTCTTTACTGCTCGCCTCAGGTGTCTGGATGATGTTTCCTACTGTTGTGTTTGTGTTGTGGAAACATCCTTTTCCATGTTGTAGTGATGTAAAAACACAAACAGGAGACGTTACTGAACACTCCTCCTCCTGCAGCACGCTCTGTCCAGGAACCTCCCTTCACCTTCGACGAACTGAATATTTCCAGTTGTGAGAGTGTGTCCGTAACTGAAAGTCTCTCACTGTGTGCTGTTGTTTTTGTTGCTCGAGTTCACTCTCCTACACAGCAGTTTTTGACTTTTTAATCTCCTGCTGTGTGAAATGCAGTGCAGTAAAGAACAGGGTCTGAATGTCCAGGGAATTGTATGGAAACGTTTTGAGCATGTATATGTGAAAGCGGCTTTAGTGAATGAATAAAAGAAAAAGATATGCGAGGCTATATAGGGATGAAAAGATAAATTTAAAAAAAGTGATGTGGACACAAGACATAAACCTCTCAATCTGATCTGGCTTAGATGGATCAGCGAGCGTGAGCACTTCACTCAGCCAAAACAAAGAGTTAAAGTGACCTGCTAATCATCATGGCCCCATCCAGCTGAAGGGCAGCGAGTAAACCCAAATAACCCGTCCAACCCTGACTCAGCTCACATACAGTCGAGATAAGAAGCTGAGAGAAAGCAACTAAAACCTCAAAAGGCATCGTCTCTCTTTTTTTGAGTCCAGCTCAGACCTAAAAAAGACTCTGACATGTGTCCCTTGCTGTCCTCTCGCTCACAGAACATTCAGATCTGAGGAAAACAACGATGAAACACAACAACATAAGGAGTCCCGGCAGATGACGGATCGAGAGAGAGCGACACAGAGTCTGGTGGTTTCTGCAGGAATCCGACTCATCTCTTCAGAGCTTCTCCTCCGTCTGCTCTGATGATCTGACTCACAGTCGGCAAGAAAGAAAAGAGAACAAACGCAACAATGTGAGAAAGAATGACACCCAGGGCTCGTTTTAAACACCAGCCCCCACTCCTTTGGTTCACACCACGCTGAGAGACACACACGCTGTGAAACGGAAGCATAGCTGTGGTTAAAGCCTCTTATATCGCAAACAATCACGCTGGCCTTTCCTCACAAACAGATAGTAGACTGAACTGACATGCAGAAATGACTCAGCCTTTCCTGCCAGCTCAGAGACGTGTTACAATGAGACAAAACAACTGATAGAAGATGATCTGGACACACACATATATTGTTCTCTGTGGCTGTAGTGAAGCTGTACAGTATGCAGTTATCTGTGTCTCGTCTGAGGAAGCTGAAATTCGGTCTGCACCACAGATAGACACACTTCATAGTTCCCTTCATAGTGACCAGGAGGAGGGGATGTGTGAGCGAGGTGACAGCCTCTGTGTGGATATGACACTTTCTCTGTTGTGAGCAACAATGGAGCAAAACAGAGCTGACGTTCAGAACCAACGAGCCACAGGAGCCCTATTTGGTTTCTGGAGGACAAAAAAAAAACCTCCCGAGGACTTGTTTGTACCACAACTGTTCTGCTGAGATGATCTAGTGCATGTTCAGATCTTGTGCGGAAATAAAAGAATGACAGGGCTGTTGGGTTATTAAAATATTTATATCATTTGTAGTTGACAAGCCAAACATAGTGTATGGTACTAAACGGCCAAACCACTCTGTTTGTGTTTTCCCTCTTTTATGAGCTTAGAGCTTTCTTTTTATTACTGGATGTTAAATCTTAGTTTTCCCCGGCAGCTGTCTGTTTGCTTCTGGTGCTCAACGGTTTCGGTCTTGGGTGCAGCTTATTCCTTACTTTGCCAGTTTGGGAATATTTTGTCTTCCATGGGAGACGCAGCTAATTAAGACAAGGCAATGTGCCAATTCTCTACCTGAAAGGTGTAGAGAATGTAGGTAAATACATATAGGTCTCAACTAACTAACAACTGCCCTAATACCAGAATTTTTGATGCAAATCTAGTCAAAATCAAACAATATCGATACCACAGCAAGGAAGAAAAAGCACCCAATGTCAGGTAATTTCTTGTTTTCAGTTAACAAGAATTGCAGGCAAACTCCTGCACACTGTCGAACTCTCATCTCAGCAGCTTTTGGTTAAAAATATGACCTGAAGATTTTTTTTTAAACGCTTTGCCCTGAGATACTATCGATCACTAAAATAACTGACATAGTATCTTATAAAACAGGTGGTGTTCAAAAGTGTTTTTGACAACTTTACTGCCAATGAACCTCTCACCCAGCTTGCACCAAACCTCATTGCAAATCAATTCCTTACAGCCACTGTTACAATAAAGTTCATTCATTTGTCACAAAAATCATAACTCTGCACTTAAAACAAACACACAAACAACAAGGTGCTGGCCGGGCACACTGCACTGTTACATTACCTTAAAGCACACAGGAGAAATTCCTTCCCTGTGACTTCTCTAATAGGTTACTCATTGACCTCTTCACTGTCAATCAATAACAATATTGAGGAGTGATCCATCATTTAAAGGAATCATTTGACACCTCAGGAAACACATTCACTCAAAATGAAATTAGTACAAGAAGATCAATAACTCTTCCACTCCTGATACAAATATTGATCCGCTGCAGGCCTTTTTATCTTTACATGCTTTGCTATTATCCAAACTCATGTTGCATTGATTTCACTTCAGATTGTGTTCCTTGATAACATATCTCGTGCACGATTCAGCTGGAGACTTATTTAAGGACACTTCAGGATAGAGGGCGGCTTCTGTGAGTGAAAACATGGAGTTACACGAGTGTTGTACAGCTGGCAAAAACAATTTTCTTTTGTTTTTGCTGTTTTTCCCACAAGGAATGCCTTCAGTGGGTTTTTTTGTTTCAGGCTGGTTTTGTGTTCCAAAACATCCACTACGGACTCTTCCTCTTCTTCTTCCTCTCTTTCTGTTTTTGCCTCCTCTGGCTCGAGTCCTGAACTCACCACAGAAGGATCAATGCTCTGGGACCAGTGTGTCACAGTGTGGTCTGGACGCAGCACATCTTTCCCTCTTTATTCGCTCTTCTCTCTCCTCCTCGGACGAAGCAGAAGGTTCACAGAGAGGCTGGGAAATACCCGCAAGAAGCTCTCACTGCACCACACCAGAACTTCAATGAGTGACCGAGCCAGACCCGAACACTGACTCACCTCCCCCAGCCTCAGAGAGAAGGAGAGGGAAGAGATGACTGGAAAGCTTTGGATTGGTACAAATGAAGACTGTTTGAAGCATGCAACGCCTCCAGGGTGGCTATGCCTCCAATCGTCACCCACAACAGGTGGAGAGAGAGGATGAGGGAAACAGGAGAGGACAGGAGGTGAATTCACATGGCTGATTGAAGAAAACAGGTGGAGTGCATCCATCCATCCCTCAGAGGACAAAACGGAAGAATGAAACTCCTCATGGAGTGTGTGAGGAGGAGGAGGCAGAGGAAGAGGAGAACAATGGTTTGATTTTCTTCAGGCAGTGAGTGAATCAACAACAGCCCAAGATTTCCCTTAAAGATCTAAATACTGACGTTTCTGTGTCTTGGACCCTGTGTGCGTTTGCATGTGTTTGTGTGTGTGTGTGTGTGTGTGTGTGAGTGTGCGTGTGTGTGTTTAACTCACAGCCAGGTACAGCATGGTGAACATCGAAAAAGAGGCGTGTCCTGAGAAGAAGGATTTCCTGTGAAGATGAAGACGATTGTTAATATTCACATGACATATTCAGGTTTGTCGAAATGTTTGATACTTCGATTATCTTTGATACCATATGTTTGAAAACGATAAAATCTCCATTATCTTGATGATCAATAGTATCAAAAACTTCCATCCATCAAAAATCATAGGCAAACTCCTGCACACTGTCTAATTCACACAAAAACATTTTTTTTTTTACTGTGTTTTCGTGCAATTTCGACAGTATATGCTAAAGTTTTTCTGCAAATCTGGTGTCTATGACTTTTGTTGCTGTGGTAATAAACACGTATCGATATCTTTTGATTTGTTATAGTATCCTATTGAGGTGTATAGTTCTGGTATCTTGACCATCCTACATGATATAAACAGTGTGTTGTGTTGTTGTTGACACACACCTGGCCTCCTGCACATCGCTCTCATCCCCTCTGCAGGTGTAGTTGGTGATGTATCCCTGGGAGCAGTCAATGGTGGAGAAATCTGGTTTACACACGTCTAAGAAGTGAGGTCTCATGCGACCAACGGACACCTTGGCGATGTCAGTGAACGACTGGCTGACCCCACAACCGAACAGAAACACGCCCATCTGGAAGATCACAACCAATCATGATGAGACGTCAGAGAGTCAAAATTAGCAGTTCAAAGTTTCCTGTCGAAAGTTCTACAGACTTCTCTTAAAAAAAATAAAATCTTTTGTTTTGGCTGCAGAGGAAATTATCATTACAATGATGCTGTATCAGGTCCAGTGTTTCCCCTAGGTTTAAAGCGTTGGGGGGGTGGGGACAAGCCGACACAGCGACACAAATCTTGGTGTTCATGTGTTACTTTTGATGACAGCTGTCCTTTTCTATTGGAAAGGTATCTTTAAATGACTTCTTTCCCTGATTTCCCACTCTATCCACTATACTATTCCTACAATAAAGGCACAAAAAGCACAAAAATAAATCTTTAAAAAAAAAAAAAAAAAAATTTTTTTAACTTGACCTTCAGGGGGGGCGGGCCGCCCCCCTAATATAATGGTAGGGGAAACACTGAGGTCTTATTATGCATCCATGGGTTTAATGTATGATACTTGTTCATGCAATCTTCTTAATATTAATGACCAGGACAGTTAAGGGGAGCTGACCTGTTTGTAGAGCGCTGCCACGTAGGGATTCCCGATGAAAGACTTTGTTCCTTCATGCAGCTGATTAATCCTGAAGCATTCTCCAATTACAATCTAAGAGACAGGGGACTTTTTAAGATACAAGGACATCACAGAATTCATAAAATAAATGTAAAATAATAAAGATATTATTTAACTTTGCAATGCTGCAGAATACTTAAGTCTTAAAGTACTTTTACATACAATAAAAATGATCAAGTTTGATTGTTTAACATGCAGGAAATCTAGTTCAAGTCTCTAATGAAGTCACAGATGGAGGAGAGAGGATGAGGGAGACGCACACACACACAGAGACACACACAGAGAATGAGCATGGCCTGCCCTTCCCTCAGGCAGTTTGGATGTGAGGTGAGATTATTAGTGATGCTCCATGATACGGTGGGGCCTTTTATGTGGGATATGAAGGATAAAGAGAAAGTGAAGACATGGCGGAAAAGAAAACATGAAATCTGTAACATCTGACCTGAGCCCGGATATAACGAGGATTTGAATCAGAGCAGTGGTCTGATTTAAAGATTAAGTTCAATGTGCCAACCCTGAGTCCTGTTTTACTCCGACCAGGTGCTTTTAAGTGGAGTTGAGGCCCATGGAAAGGCCTCTGCTACACCGAGGGGGCTCTAACTGATCCAGCTTCAGAGGCCCGGACACGTCAGTCATTTCTGCACCACCTGGGGTATCTGACTGACAGAGCGCCTGCCCTCCACCTCTAACCACAGCTCCCTTTCCTCTCCTTCCTTTCTGCACAAAGCTTCACTCTTCAGTCTCACACTAAATATTTACCGTCCATCTCTGAGCCGCAGAAAACTCACTGCAGTGTAAGTGTCTCAGACATCTTATTTAGTTAATAAAGATTGAAAACGTGTGTGTATTCAATTCTTCTGTCAATGTTTGTAATGTTGTGGCTCATTAAACACACCTCTCCTGCCTGTTGGGTGGTCCCCTGGCAGGAAAACCGCCAGGAGAAACAAACATGGGGGCGTATTTGTGTGCGTTTCTTTGCTATTGTCAATGAATTGTTCTGATTTAGGCTTAAGATAAGAACCACAGGAGGTCGATAAAGGCCAGACAAGTTTATTTGGTTTGTCAGCATTTGCATTCAAACCCCTCTTCTGCTCCTGTCTTGGTTTAATTCCACCTAATTTCCATTCAATACTGAATTCACAGCGGGGTCACAATGACAAATTTAAACATTGATGTAATTCTAAGAATCAAACGATTCTCCACACCAGGGCAACAAAAACAAAAGTGTTGGGCACCTAATAGTGTGTAAATTGTATTTTCATTTTGCACACTGTTTAAATTGCACAAGTACGTTGCAAACTTATTTGTACAATTTAGACAGTGCTCTCTCTCTCTTTTGCTCACGGCAGCTTTCGGTGACTGATGATCTGTAGTTTTTTTTTTTAAAGCACAGACATCGGAAGAACATGAATGCTGGGAGATGTAGGCCAGGCCTGTCACGCAGGCATGCCTGATCGGCCACTATAATCGCCTGATGGTTCATCAATGAACCTGCCTATAGATCTATCCCACTGTGTGGACATGTTTTTCCTCACAGTGGAAACTGGAACCTGTCAGACACCGATATGATGTCTGAGCAGTGCGACTGTTGGGGTTTCCCATGCAGAGAAGATAAACAAGGGGCCCAACTGGAATCTGCTACCAGTGCATGAATATGAATACAAACTATACGTGTGTGTGAGTGAGTGTGTGCATGCGTTACAGGAACGGTGTCGGCATGGCAGTAGACGCCACTAATGGAACACAGCTGTGTGAGACACGCCAGCTCTGCCCACACGTGAACATGTGATGGCGCTAACTAACACACACACACACACATGTCTGCTGCTTCCAATCAGCAGGAGAGCCGAGCTGGTACAGTGTGTGTCGCTGATGGTGAGGAGCCTGTGGTGCCAAAAAGAGTCTGGGGGCTTTAAAGACCATCTCATGGGACGTTTTGGCACTAATTGACAGACATAGACCCCACCGCATCATTATTACATGTTTCCACTACCTCTGACCCCCTCCACCCCCCACTCTGATTTTCTGACACTAGAAAGCAGCCATCACCTCCACCGGGCTCGAGTCAGGCCAAAGGAATGAAGACTTTGTGTCACACCCCTCTATATGCAGTAATGTGCAGGGAAACAGAGTCACCGAGTAGGGGTCCGAGTGGGAGGTTTGATAGTGGACTGGGAGCTTGTAAAATCCCTTTGGTCTTTGGCATGCATGCGTCAGCTCACACACTTCCATAACGTCTCTTGGGGGGCCTCTTTCTACCTCTGACTGCCTTAGCGATGTAATAAAAACAGACCATTAGAAACGGCTCAAAGCTGAAGTGGAAGATTAAGATGACGTAGAAAACATTACAGAATGAAATGGCAGGACATAAAGAGCACATTTACGTCAAAAAAAAGAGTGGTGTTTTGGAAAATAGTTTAAAAAAAGGGGCTATGTTAGTGAGATTTTTTCTAAGAAGTGACTCTTAAAGCAGCAAACAAAGGGAGGTCGACTTACAGAGAAGATGGCAATAAGAATGCCAACGCCACAAAGCACCGCATCGCTAATGGTGTCTCCCTCTTTTCGGGGGTAGCGGATGGATTCGTCCGAACAGTAAAACCCGCGCTGGTACGGCTTTATGGTGCTAGTCTCAATGATCAGGAAAGGCAGGCTAGCTACAGGAGACACAGGGAATGAGAGGAGCAGAGAAAGAGAGAGAGAGAGAGAGAGAGAGAGAGAGAGAGAGAGAGAGAGGGAGAGAGAGAGAGAGACAGGGAGGAGAGGTCAGTGACACGGACATAAACAGAGGGGAACAGGGGGAGCACAAGGAGCACACAAGCACCAGGGGATCATGGGATACGGCAGAAAAGTTTGGGCATAAGGATTATATTGTTGGTCAGCTCTCAGGAGAGGAGTGACAGAAAAAAAGAATTACCCCCTCAATATGAATTAAATGTTGATTTCACATGTTCCATGTGCTGCGGACTGAAAAAATCTACATCTTTACATTAAGAGGCCAAATTATGTTTAAAAAAAAAAAGATATGGCCCATACCTCAAAATACTAAAATTACCAAAAATGCCATCATCTTTCTGCACTTGACAAGATCTGGCGTCATCACTCCTTCAGAGCCACCATCATGATCCTGCAGCCCTCCCTGTTTCTGCCTTCAGTGATCCCCGACACTGAGCGCTCTTTGTGAGCTGGGGACTTACGGAGACCGCGGGCAGTAACAACCCAACAGAAGTGAGCACTGAGGAGGGGACGGTGCTCTTCTTGTAGGGATAGTTGAGGCTGGAGTCACTGCAGTAGAGACCCCTCTGGTACGGACGCACAGAGGAGCGGTGCAGCACCAGGCTGGGCAGCATCGCTACACACACACACATACACACATGTACACATGAATGCATGTTTGAACTCACCCACACACACCCACACATGACGCTGCATCATACAGCTTACTGCACTTACCTGTGAGCTGTTGGGGGAAAAAAACCCATTAAAAGACAATCAGAGACTGACAGGTGTCTGTGAGCTCATGCTAACACTGATCCGGTTGTTGACTCTGCACACACACACACACACACACACACACACACACACACACACACACACACCTGTTGACTCTCTGACACCGGCCTATTGAGAAGTGAGGTTTGCTCTTTAGCATTAGCAGACCCTCCATCCTCACAGAGTCAATACACACTGACACTGAGGGCGTGGGCTCTGTTACTGAAGACAAAAGAAACCCCCAAACACTAATACTGTGTCAACACACTGTGAGAAAACGTGTGTGATGGATTTCAGGGGAAGACGGTGCCATTCCAGAGCCAGTGTTAAAACTTGTTTTTTTAAACAGAAACCATTTGTGTCTGCACGAGTGAAACATGACATGATACTGCTACCCTTTTTGTGTAGGCGAAATGTGACGCTGTTTTCGGCGAGCAGTTATTACATGATATCAAAGAGCCTTTCAACAGAGACAAGCTGCTACTCTGATGTCAAATCAAGAGGCCTGTACTACGAAGCGAGTTCAACATACCCAGGCTATCGTTTGGTTATCTGTCTTCACTAACCCTGACAGAAGAAATCGCGCTAAACGGTCACGTTCTACAGTCGCTAAAAGTTTGTTTGGTGAAATTAAATGTGTAAGTGGCTTCTTCACCAACACACAAACACAATCACACACACCCACATTGTGCTCTAATGATTCTCAAGAGGAGAGAATAAACAAACATCTCACGGGTTTAGTACTACTACTGGCACAGTCAAAGTTTTCCTTTAGGGATTTAAAAACATGTGAATACCAAGAAAACCCAACACAGCCCACCCACTCTGGAACATTTTTCACATGAGACCATGTGTGGTGCGTGTGTGCGTATGATTGTAGTGGATCATGAATATGGAGAGCTGAAGACTTGAAGGCGTCCTGAAGACCCAAACACAGACACACCAACACATACATCCAACATCAGTCTGCACGGAGACTTTTTTTTTCCCACTGTGGTTCATGAGGTTCGCTCACATCACAGAGAGTTCTGACATGTGGGTCAGAGTCAGAGTTTTACACCAAACGTTCCCAGAAGCCCGGCCCGTTGTTTCAACAGTGATGGAGAGGAGATCGTGTTTCTGCTCATGTCGTGAAAAACAGCATTCACCAGAAACCGCTCGTGCTCGTGAGCTTCTCAAAAACCTCAAAACACACTCTCTTATGCATTCTTGTGGACACACACTGAATGCTCTCACACACTAAAGAACAAAGTGTTGTCTCAGCTCGAACAGATCAACTACTCTGTGTCCACACTAATACGGTTGAACACGACAATCACCCATTTTTTTCTGAGCTTCTTTTTGTACAAATACATGTGGTTGTGGTTACTTTTGGCTTTGATTTTAAAGCTATAGCCAATAAAAACTTCTATGACAACTTGGAGTGTTTGCGCGACTGCAGTGCCAGGGCCGACCCAACCTCTTCTGCATCGGTGTACTGGAAGGAAGCTGGAGAGGGTGCAGGGAGTTTGCTGTGCTCAAACTGTCTGCTGATAAAAAAAATATTTAGGATGAAACATTACCTTTTGAAAAATCGATTTTGGGATGTTTTGAACTGGTTCAGAAGTGTAAAAATTACTGCATTTGATTCCGTGCTAAACCCTTCCTGCTGTTTAAGTTCAGGTGATCTGATCACAAATGTCACAACAGCTGCTAAATGGGCCTTGAGCCGGGAATGTTTTGACAACAGAGGATTACAAGGCTGAACAATCAACATGTCATTTTCTTCTTTTTGAAGATGAAGAAATCTATACTTCAAAAGCAGCTATAATGTATGAAATATTCTAAAAGAAGCATTTTTTGGTTGCTGTCAGACTGTCAGACTGTCTCTCTGCAGAGGTTGGCAGGTAGAGGACAGTAGGTGGGACGCTCATTGATGCAGACACACACAGGGAGCAGCAGGAGCATCAGCGCTCAACAGGCTGCTGGTTTGTATTTAGTGTCTGAGAGCCAAACATTATCACACAAAAGGCAGGAGAATGAGCGTCACTCTACACTATCCACACTGACCAAAGGAGGCAGGACAGGACAAAAGAGTAAATGAGTTTCTTTTCCAGCGTGATTTGTAGTTCGATGTTGCCGTTTATTGCCTGAAATGCAGTAAGAAGTCAGAGTTCTGCTGCGTAAACACTCAGACATAAGATCTAGCTCTCTCACGTCAATCGCTGCTCTGTTTGTCCATTTGTCTCTCCACTCTGCCCTACTTGTGGAAGAGGGATTCACATGTTAATGAGGGGAAGTGAAAGGAGACGAGTTCATTGGCTTAACTGACACACACACACACACACACACACACATAACCACACACACACTCATGCAAACGGGCGCTTAACGGCTAAACCGATCTCGGAGCACCATGGGAAACTCAGGAGTGGACCATCCGAGGGACTTGAAGGAGGAATTTGAGAGCATTTGAGCACCTCAGCAGGGTGTATTGAGGATTTCTGAAAGCCTCTCTATCAGGTCCCCTTGTGCCAAGCTAATCTCTGGTGCTATTTCCCAGAACGCAGCCTGGAATTTGGACATCCTCCTGCAGACAATCATATGAAGAAATATGACCTCCTTAAGGGCGGTGGGATAAAGAGTGTGTGACCTTTGCAGGGCCAGTTGACCCAGACAAAGAGAGGGGGGAGTGTCACAGGAAAGGGGGGTAAAAACAGGGAGGGGAGGAGAAGAAAGAGGTGGGCGGGTTTGCTGACAGAGCTCTGAGGTGCGTCAGTGAATTAAAAAACAACTTTTTACAACCACTGTCATGAGGTCAGTGAAGCTTTAGATTCAGGCGGCGACCACTCGGATGTATTTTCATTTCAAACCACAGAACTGTTGCTCTGTTTATGTTTAGCTCCCCCAATACTTTAGTGTTTTACATCAGCTAAAACAAAGACTTCTGACTCTGAATAATAAAAAAAGTTACTTTTAAAGGTGCAGTCAGTAGCAATGTTTGTTCTGCACACTCACTGCAGAGTTAGTGTGTAGCC